>NW_026731973.1:452500-917500 GCF_028476545.2 Physella acuta
CGCTTGCAGCTTGTTTTCTAACGTCTCCCAGAAGAGAATTATATATACGAGCCGACCCGCGGCATATCATACGCCGCTATTTAGTTGTTTTATTTTCTACTTTTCAGTAATTCATAATTTGTGAATTCGACAGTACCAATGCTGCCACTAAAAATATTTGCTTTAAAACACTATCAGTAGGTCGTTAAGGACGATACTACCCCCACCCTCCTTTCCCCCAACCCCTACCCTACACCCTCCCCCCCCCCCCCCTTGAAAGCAGCCTCCTCTTAGTTAACTCCCATAAGTTTATAATTGTTTCAAACTAAATTATCTGCCCCTAATAGCCGTCACAAAACCCGGCTTTACGATTAATGTAAACATTTAGCGTGAACCACAGCTCACCAGACCATATAGGGGTGGGGTGATAGGGAGCGCGCTTACAAGCTTGTTTTCTAACGTCTCCAAGAAGAGAATTATATAGATAGATAAATGATGCAGATAGCGAACGAAAATAGATCATCGTGTTCAAATAAATTAGTTTAATTTACATGTTTAGAAGATATCACTGTTCGTGTAATTTATCTTAATACTCTAAATAAATACACTGGTTTTCAGATATTAAACTGTTTGTTAAATGCAGTAGTTGTTGATTTAGATATGAAAAACAACTACACAGGATGTGTATCTACTGTGATGATTTACGATTTCAAATCATCTTTATGTATTTTTTTCCAATTTTAACAAGCTTGCTTTTTTGTTAGTCGGGTTTTGTCTTATGCATAATAAAGGGAGATGGAAACTTAGCACGGGGTTTAAGATCCAATGATAATACAATATAACATCAAATGAACTTAGATGTTTAATTGATTGTTTAAGAATTGATTAAAATGTCCCATATAAAGCTGTATTTACCGCACTATTATATGCGAATTTTTAATGTTAACGTGTTGCGCAATAGTTTTTAGCCATGCAGCTCAATTGTAGTTAAACCTTTAGTTAAAGTAGTTAAATTACTTAGGAAAAAACAACGTTTTAATAACAAGCTTTTAAAAATGCATGAACTAAAAAGGATTTAAAATGCTTTTCATTAATTAAATAATAATACACTAATGTAAGTCACTAAATGATCTAATGAATTACTTTAGTTAAAATTACTTTATGGTTATTTAAATAGTAGTTCATTATTATAAATTTAAGGACATAATTTATATTCCCCATATTAGTGTATAGTTATATAAAAGATTGTTGTTATAACGTTTTTAATGCACTTCTTTCATACAATTTAAACTAAATTTCCTAAATTTATTTTAGTATGTTTTCGTAAATACGTAGTTTCGTTTATAACTAAATATAGTAAACGACAAAATGAATATGTAATCACAATTTTAATTTTAAATCTAACATTATTGTATTAAAAAGATCTAGATCTGCTGTTTAATTTATGCTAAGAAATAAATAATCAAAAGTGGGTCTTCTTGCCTCTACGACAAGGTCTCGAAGTGATACTTCTTTCACGTAATCCTTACGTGGGAGCTCTCGCTATCATTTGCATATATCTAAGCTTGGTTTTGCATTGTAGCCAGGCTTGAATTTTTGTCACTTGTGCGTATAAATGCCTATTTTTTTTACTTCAAATCTGTATCTTGGCTTCACATTATTAACATGTAAAATATGGAGATCAGATTCAGTCGACCAGTAATCTTGAAGGTTAGAAGTAGGCCTACATAGTATCCCATCACAAGTTTCACTTGCGAATGAGTTTGAAAGGGAATCTTACTCTTTACTATTATCAATAATCAGAGCGAACAAACACCCAAAATAACAAGGATTGTATATGCCAAATAACATTGGGATCTTCATTACAATCAACATCTATTTTAAATTTCCCATGACCATAGTCAATAACTTGTATTAGAAAGTGTGTTTTTAGAAGCCTCGAGTTGAAAACAAAATTTTGCTCCAGTCTCCATTTTCAAATCACACGAACACGTTTGATGGTTCGTTGGGTAAGTCATGTTCTATTGATGATTATATAAAGTGTCAACTTCGGGTCTAGGACATTAACCCACCCCTCCCCCTCAAATACCCACCCCCTGATGCTGAAGAAGCCTGCCCTTAACCATAAACTCTAACACTATATCTAACCCTAACATCAAATTCTAAACTCAACTATATATAAAGATTTAACCCTAACATTAGCCCTAACCTAACCCTAGTCCTAACTTATTTTTAATTAGGTAATTGCTCCGAGATGGAAAGTTCGGGTGGGGGGGGGGTATGTCCGAGAGGTAATTGACACTATTAAAGCTACCTCTGAGAGAAAAAAAACTAGTGTGCATCGTATATTTTTTTTTGTGCGCGGTATTCTAAAAGTCATACACAAGATTACATATATTTTAATAAATGACAGCGCGGCATGTTCAAAAATATCAATCGGCCGCGCGACCTTGCAGATTAGGGGAAATATTAGTCTCTATAGCATGTGAGATTGAGGATGTATGCAATGTATGCAAAATAGAACTACTAGAATGAGTTGTGGGTCTTATCACTGTGGTGACAATTTGTTCTGAGACTTGAAAAGCTCATTCAATTATATCTTCTACACTTACTTTGTCGACATTTTTCTACAGAAAATTCACATCTTTTTCCTTAAAAAAAACAGGTTATTTTCATCGTCGTTATTGTCTATAAACAGTAGTTGTTTAGTAATTTGGTCCATGACAGTAAATCAAAGCTCTGCCACTATGTATATTCTACTGCCAAATCACGTGCTTAGCGACATTGTAAAAAAAAAGTTAGCTCCATTCCGGACCGTAGGGACATATATGTCCCAAGCAAAACAAATCACTCTTTAAAAAAAAAACAACAAGCACATCTGTTAGGAAAAACAAATGTAAATATAATACCTCAGTAGTAAACCTTTGACCCTTTATCTACTGACAGTACTTATAAGTACCACTTTTATTAAGCGCCTGTATTATTTTTAATTTAAGACGAATTTTAAAAAATTATTGATGTAATTGATAGTATTATCTCCCTTGAGTCACAGGTAGGTGGAGGGAACGAAGTTTTTTGAAAATTACTGGTGTGGCGCCATTTTCAATCTCTACCTGTATCGGTAGTTCACAATTGTTCTGTACATATCTCACATGTTCCTGATTTCCCTTTGTTTTACCTTATCGAATATTTTTTATTGGCACCTTCAATAGTCAGGCAAATACATTTAACTTCTAGTTATACAATTTTTATCAAATTGTCTTTGTAATAGATCAATGTTTACAAGTGGACTTATAAATACCGTCAGAGCACACGGACATTTTTTAGGATTTCTTGGAAATTGCTGATTTTCGATGTGGAGTGACATAAATATTATTTTGATAATTATCTATCGAAATGTACTTAAAAATATATATTTATGCATTTATAAGAAGTTTTGCATAGGGTTTTCCTCAGAAATATTGTAATTAATTGCTGATTTCTAGTAGTAAAAGAATAACAAGAATAGAGGTGGCAGTTGCAGGCTCGTTTACTAGGTTTAGTATACGTTATTTGTATACCAAAGTCTAGTTCTAGAAGTAAGATTTGTAGATTATATTTGTTGCAAAAAACTGTCTTGCATACAATAGCTAGCGTGTACATAATGTATACATGTAGACTAGTAATAGTCCATACATCTGCATGTAGTATAGATCTATATGGTAAATTTTAATCAGTAAACACAAAACAGTAGGCCACTACAGCTATTCCAAACACATTGAGCTCACTACTATTTTTGAACTTTACACTGTAGTGTAGACTTGTCATAACATTCTAGTAGGCTACAATTATACTAGTATTACTAGTAGTAGTTTACTGAATGACTAGGATTTCGTTTTCAAAATATTTGATTATGCGGCTCATTGTAATGGCTATTGGAAGCCTCCAGCAAAAGCAGGTTCAGTCCGGCAACTGTTGCCACACCAGAAAGACGACGGACAAGAACGTCTCAGAAATGAGGAATGAGGGAGCATGACATGTCGGCACCTTTTGCTGTGTTTGAGATCTAAGATGTGTTCCGATAGAAAATCCAGTACAAATCCTACTCAAAATATACTTTTGTGCTGGGTTTATGTGTGAAAATTACAAAAAACGATTGTTATAATTATTGTCATGTTATTACTTAATAACTTGTATCATTTTTTCCTGTTTTGTAAATTTTTTAATTTTTGGAAAATATGTCCTACATTCCTGACGGTACTTATAAGTACCAATACATGTTTGGGCCCTTAAAAATTTATGAAACATAATTTCCTTCGACATATGCTTTAAATGTGCCAAAAGCAATATGATAACACATTGTTTAAGAAAAAATGTCATTCGGAACCTAATTCCGTAAATAAAGGGTTAAAAAAACACCAGTTATTTATCTCTGTTACACTTACTATTTTTTATATAAAAATGTAAACAGTAGCTTAGCGAATGGTCTAAAAGTGGAACGTTTCTATAAATATCACAACAAAACGATCTCACATATACTAAAAACAGCCTTGTTTAGATTAAGTCTATCATGTAGTAATTATTTTAAAGCAAATTTAACAACTCTATGTTATTCCAATTTCGTTTGGCAATAATTTGAAAATTTGGGACACATGTGTCCCTTGGTCTTCAAAGAGTTAATGGGAAACAATTTACAATAACTGTCAACTTACCTCAGCAGACCGACAATAATATTTAAAACTCAATTAGGGTCTCGTTTAACAGATCACGATGTAATATCTAGACAGACCCATAAAGCATCACGTATACTTCAAAATATATGTATAGAATGACACAGGAAAGCGAAACTTTGTGTAACCGAGACATATAGGCATGCAGACCAAAGTGGATAAAATGGAATTGATGTTACAAATAAACGAGAGCTATTCAAAATAAACACAAACTTTTATTACGATTTTTTAAAAAGTTAAGAAAAAGAACGAATGTGTTGAATCTAATATATAAATTTCTATTCTGTATGTTTGGTTGTAATCGAGGATTACAAAGATATATAAGAAAAAACGATACTTTTATGGATACAAGTGATATATTATTAAAGTGCTCATGGTCTAAATATATGATTTAGAAAAATAATATTGAAAGTCTAATCATTTTACATACTTAGAATAATCATTTTCAATTATGAAAACAACATAAAATCGATGGGGGGGGGGATAATTTACTTTTATTACTTTGTTTTGGTGTTAGGAAAACAAATAATTACATAATTAGCGGGGATTGATTAAGTGCAATGTCGTTGGTTTTTTAAATACTGCCTTTTATTTATTCCATGCACTGAACGCGCTGTTTTCTTCTCATTATTTTTAATCAAAGACAGGTGAAGTAACAAAAGACTTCTTTATTCTGGAACGGGAATTCCCGCTGCTTTTTTTTGTTTCTTTTTTTTTGGGGAATTTGTTTTTGTCTGTCTTTTTTTGTTTGCGCACGAGGGAGATTTTTTTTTACCTCAGCCAATTGCGTACATCTTTTTAAGCAGACGTTTTAACAGTACATATAGCAGTTTAATGTTTTACTACGTTCTCGATTGTAAAGGCAAGATCAAAGAAAAAATTTCTTTTAAGATCTATGTTTATGTTTTAAAGCTTTAAAGTTTCCATCAGATGAACACAAATATTTTTTTTTTAAATCTATAACAGTTTAGAAGCAAGCTCTTAAATGTTCTATATGTTTACCTTTATCTATAGTCTTAAACTGAGCCGAATCCGGCCGTGCTTCAGTGCCCTGACAGTGTGTTTTGGTTTGTTTGGTTATAGTTGGGTTTGGGTTTGAGTTGGGATTTGTTTTTTATTTCGTTTAGTTTTTTTTTTTTTTGGTTTGCGTTAGTGTTTGTGTTTTCTTTGTGTTTGTGGTTGTATATATATATATATATATATATATATATATATATATATATATATATATATATATATATATTTATATATATATATATATATACATACATACAATTGATGAATTATAAATACCTTTTTTTAATGAAGATATAAAAAAATGAAACAATGTTGTTAATGTCGTTTGATCGAAAATTTTAAATATCATTGAAGATAACGTATCAATAACATGTTTGTGCTTATTTTCAAATGCAAGAAAACAAACATCTATTGATTTCAACAATAGAGTCTTTGTTAAGCTAAACGTATTGAGGCAATCTTTAGTATCATTTTTCAGATAATCTGAAAATAATGTGTCTTGAACAATTTCATTTACATGGTTAATGTCTGCTCCATCCGTAAAAAGAATATCTACCACCTTGTCGTGTCCATTTTCAGATGCAATCATTAAGGCATTATATCCATTTCGTTGTACTTGATGTATATCCGCTCCTGTTTTAATAAGAATATCTACCACCTTGTCGTGTCCATATTGAGATGCAATCATTAAGGCATTATATCCATCATCTTTCACGTGATTTATGACTGCTCCTGCTTTAATCAGAATATCTACCACCTTTTCGTGTCCATTTTGAGATGCAATAATTAAGGCATTATATCCATTTTGTTTTACATAGTTTATGTCTGCTCCTGCTTTAATTAGAATATCTACCACCTTTTCGTGTCTTTTTTCAGAAGCAATCATTATGGCATTCCATCCATTATCTTCGACATGATTTATGTCTGCTCCAGTTTTAATAAGAATATCTACCACCTTGTCGTGTCCATTTAGAGATGCAATCATTAAGGCATTATATCCATCATCTTCGACATGATTTATGTCTGTTCCAGCTTTAATCAGAATATCTACCACCTTGTCGTAACCATTTTGAGATGCAATAATTAAGGCATTATATCCATTTTGTTTTACATAGTTTATGTCTGCTCCTGCTTTGATTAGAATATCTACCACCTTTTTGTGTCTTTTTTCAGCAGCAATCATTATGGCATTCCATCCATTATCTTCGACATGATTTATGTCTGTTCCAGCTTTAATCAGAATATCTACCACCTTGTCGTGACCATTTTGAGATGCAATTATTAAGGCATTCCGTCCATTTTGTTTTACAAAATTAATGTCTGCTCCAGCTTTAATAAGAATATTTACCACATTGTCGTGTCCATTTTGAGATGCAATTATTAAGGCATTCCGCCCATTTTGTTTTACATAGTTAATGTCTGCACCTGCTTTAATAAGAATATCTACCACCTTGTCGTGTCCATTTTCAGATGCAATCATTAAGGCATTCCCTCCATTTTGTGCTACATAATTAATGTCTGCTCCTTCTTTAATAAGAATATCTACCACCCTGTCGTGTCCATTGAGAGATGCAATCATTAACGCATTCCATCCATGACCTTCCAAATTATTTATGTCTGCTCCAGCTTTAATCAGAATATCTACCACCTTGTCGTGTCCATTTTGAGATGCCATCATTAAGGCATTATATCCAACTTGTTTCACATAGTTAATGTCTGCTCCTGCTTTAATTAGAATATCTACCACTTTGTCGTGTCCACTTAGAGATGCAATCGTTAAGGCATTACATCCATCATCTTCCACATGATTTATGTCTGCTCCTGCTTCAATAAGAATTTCTACCACCTTGTCATCTCCACCTTTAGATGCAACCATTAAGGCATTCCATCCATCATCTTTCACGTCTACCTCCTTGTCGTCTCCATTTCGAGACGCAATCGTTAAGGCATTAAATTTCTGTTTCTTGAACGCATTGGCCATTTTTATACAATGTAGAATGTGCATACGCCTGTTGGTTACTTTTGCAGATGCATCAATAAATGTCGCACGGATGGTGTTCAAAGTTGCGTTTCATGCTCAGACCAATTATATATTTCTTCATTTCCATTAAACGCTTGAAAACGAATTCACGAAAACTGCACACTTAGCATCACCTGAAATGTAAATAAAATTAAAATAAAGTATTAAAAACATTGTGGAGGAAAATCAGAAAATGGTGAAACAAATACAGCACAATTCTCACACTAAAATTAGTAGACAGCAAATTTAATCATTACACAGAATGCAGCCATTTAAACTAAAAAAAAATTTTATGGAAAATTCTATTTACATTATACTACAGGCAAGTTGTGTTTAAAATAATATGGTACGAAATTTCTAAATTATTGATACATTTTGCACTCAGCAGGGGCGGAATTACAGTGGGGGGTGGGGATCACGCCATTGAGGGACCCATAGACGACTATAATAATTTTTTTATAATTAAAAAATAATGTTCTTGCATTTTTGACTTGACGGTAAAAGCTTTTGTAAATAGCAAAGAGATCTCCTACAGTAGTGATGTTATACAGTAGCTAAAACATGATGTTGTGTAAAAAAATATATATGCCTGAGCTGTAGTGTGAAAGATAGGCAAACGTTCAAACCACTTCCATGACTTATTTCCCTTTTTTAAAATAGTTAAATAGGGGCGCTATTTTTTTTTACATTTTTTTTTATTTCTATCAGAATGAAAAAAAAAACTATGTATGAAAAGATAAGAAAAAAATCTTGTATCATCAAAGTATTAAAGAAAAACATTTGACATACATTTTATGCATGATACCATAAATACAAGAGACAAAAATATTTAATATCTTTTGATTAGTTGTGGTATTTTATAAACAAAGATTCTTTAAGTTTTGTGCTTTGAAAAAAATTGAGTGGCATTTTATTTCAACATTGCTGCCAAACCACAATTGATTATTCTAGACTAGAAAGCGGATTTGTATTGAAGTTAAATGCAAGATTATGGTATGTGATTGGTGTATCAATGATCAGTAGCTCGTTAATGACGATAACCCCACCCCCACCTCTTTTCATCAACCCCTCTATTGCGAAAAACTCACAGCAAACTAACGCTAAAAATTGATTCTACACAATGCAGCGTTCTAACGGTCTAGGCCGTCCATGACCCAGTGGTCGAACGCTGTACTCACTACGTCACTAAAAGAGATAGCACACAATATGTCGCCGCCACCAACATCAACTAAACAACAAAATACCATTTGATCCTTAGTGACTCTACACTTAAATGTCTCCACCCTAATAAAATGGCCACGGATCATTTCGAGCGTGTATCGGAAATAGCGCTGGCTGGGGCAAATTTTGAAAACAATTATGGTCGTTAATAGTAGCCGCTCACGTGACTCTAGCACCACATTGTAACCATACACTGTGGTGTCAACGACAGTCTATCAAACGTCAGACTGTCAAAAGATAATAAGCTAGAAATTGTGAAATGTATCACTCACAAATTTCCCAACGCAACAATCCGATTTTCATCCATCGTACCCCCATGTCGGGGCAAGGGTAGATACTTGATTGAAATCTATCTATCTATATATATATAAAGCAATGTATGTGTGTTTGTCTTTTAAGCATTACTACACCTTTCATCCGATCGCCATGAAACTTTGGAAAGTTGTTAAGAATATTCTTGGGAAGGTTTCTGCGAAAAATAAATTCAAATTCGCAGGGGTGACGCCCCGGCATGGCGCAATTTGTTTTTTCTCTATAATCGGTATATAAAAATAATAGTCGATTGCGATTTTCGCTATTCATCTGATCGCCATCAAACATTGGTGAGTTCATTAGAACACGGAGAGTGCGATTTTTTTCCATGTACGGTATATAAAAAAGTCGATTTTGGTTTGACACCGTTCATCCAATAGCCATGAGACTTTGGGGAGTTGAATAGAACACTCTAGGAAAGGGTTCTGTATAAAAGTCTTTTTTTAATTTCGCAAGGGCGGAGCCACGAGAGTGTGCGATTTTTCTCTATGCACGGTATACAAAAATATAAAAGTTGATTTGACACCGTCCATCCGATAGGCATGAAACTTTGTTGAGTTCATTATAACACTCTAGAGAAGTGTTCTGTAAAAAATCATTTTTAATGTCGCAGGGGTGTTTTCTCTCCATATACAGTATATAAAAATAAAAGACGATTGTGGTTCGACACAGTTTATCCTGGTGCCATACAACTTAATGGAGTTGATGAATACTTCCGAGAGGGTGTCTGGGTTGGGGAAGTGGTGGGACTACGTTCGGTCAGTGTGATAGACAGTGTGATAGGATGGGACGTTACAAACGCTTACTAAATTTAATCAAGGTGTGCGCCGACGCACGGTAGGGTGTGATTTTGCTGCAAACAGTTTCGGCCCCCAAAGGCTCACATGGGCCACTGAGGGCCATGTAATACGTTTTATTTTAATAATAAAAAAAATAACCAAGATTAGATTATTAACTGAGTTGTTTCTTTTTGTCCGTAAAAAAATCCACCAGTTTCGTCACATTGCGAATGATGCAATCAGAAATTAAGATCTAGCATCTAATAATAAACCATTAGTAACGCAAACATATTGCATCAGTCACACTGATGTTTAAAACACGTCAAATAATTTTTTTACGTGTTAAAGATAAAATCCTGTTCATTTGTGTCACGTTAACGAATGTTAATTTAGCGTATGTTAGTTTTAAAGAGCCTATGCGGTAGTGTAATCGGGGGGTGGGGGGCTCCTGAGAGTGCCTCTCTACGTCCCTGACACATGGGCGGTCACCGAAGAGTGTTCTACCTCATTATTTCGCTGAGTAATTAATGTACACTCAAGGTTTTTATGCGATAGTGTAGGTAAACCCGTGTCCCGATATTTATGATCCAAGCGCAGGCATTGTTTACATTTAAATAACTCACTTTTGGAAAACAAAGACACGCGTATAAGAAAATAGGATTGGTAACGCATAGATCAAACCCATCTTATATATTTCGTCGGACTTTCTTCTATTCCCGCGGCAACGCTCGGGGACGGGTACGCTAGTAAATAATAGATTATTTTTACAGTGTTTCTGAATGAGTTATAAATACTGTTTTATAAACATTTTTCCACTGCTAAGTGAGGTGCTCCCAAACAACGCTTGTACAGTGACATTACTCATTGAACTAAAATTGGTAGCAATATTCTCGCCAAAAATATAAAGTATCCCCAAAGAGCCGTCAGTTTAACTGATAAAGATCATGTGCGCCTTTCAAAGTAAAAGGTACAAAGGCTGATTTGCTTTATGAATCTTTGACTGTTAAAATGCCACCAACAATATTTTCAGGTCAATTGAACTCTAGTCCAGCCAAGAATAACTGAACCAAGGCTTATCACTTAATGGTCTTTAGCCCTCTCTTGCTTCATCAAGCTCTAATGTTGTCGCTAAAACGCCTCCATGTTGAAATTAATCATGCTCATTGATTTCAACCTAACACAGTTTCACTTACTATTCTCTACTCGTGTTTGATACTAAAGTAATACTTAATTTTCCATTTTCATTTCACATAATAGTTTCAAATATGTACTATATTAATTATAATACATGTTGAACCAATTCTAAATTTATGTAGCAATATATATATATATATATATATATATATATATATATATATATATATATATATATATATATATATATATATATATATATACAGTAAAGCAGTGTGAAGAGCAGTGACTGTTTGATTTATTTGGTGACAAAGTGTGAAATTGTAAGATAGTCATATTGATTCTGTTTAAATTAGTTTATTAGTATTGATTTTTGTTTTTAATATCTCTTATTCATTGATATTTTATTATCTTTAGACTATCTATTCTAGATTCTATTCTATAAATTTCTATATTAAACTATTTCAGGCCTTCATTATTTTATAGAAATCTTTGCTTTGCTATGGAATAGGCTAACTTGGGATAAAATTTAGTTTGAAAGAATAGGGCTATTCGCGTAAGTTAAGTTTCTTCACCAAGTCAATCTTATTTTTTTTCTATTTTTTTAATGTTGATATTAAAGTTGCCTATCAGGACTTGGCGGGACACGGGGCAGGTGAAGTAGAGTTCACCTGTTTCTGTCTTTTTAGCACATGAAAGGATGGTTTGGTCAGACCCATGCTCAGCCGAAATAGAAACTAATGACGTCATCTTCCGAGTTTAGAATAAAATAAAGAAATGAACTATTTCATTCAAATATGATAGATCTACGTACGCTATTAAATCTAGATCTATACAATACATTTTTCTCGACCTAAACTTATAAAATTTACTTTATTTAATCTTTATCTATATCTATATATATCTTTATCTATACTTTATCTATATCTATAGATTCTAGATCTAGACTAGATAATCTACGCACAAAACTCTTCTAGACTTAGACGCTAAGACCTAGATCTAGATCTAGATTTAGACTCTATCTACTCTAGAATCTATTCCAATAATAATTTCTATATTAAACTAATTCAGGCCTTAATTATATTATAGAAATCAATGGAATTGGCACATTTGGGATAAAAATATGGTTTATAAGGTACCTAACTAGCTGAGACAATAGTGTACTTAATACCACGCAGGAGGTGCGGGATCGAGACACAGCAAGCCAAACAATTTTATTATGTGAATCTACCGATTTTAGACTATAAAGAAAGGAACTACTTCATTCAAATTTGATTTAGATCTAGATCTTTAGATCTAATCATCAAGACGTACACTTTTATGGTCAAACTAATACAATTTACTTAAAAACAACATAATGACCATTGAATACCCAGATTTTTAACGGAAACATTTAAGTCACTTAATCAGTGTGTGCCTGTTTTATGTTTTTTAGCTAATTAGTTATTTCTTTGCTTTGTCACTAATATCGTTCAGCGTGTAGTAAAGCACATTGCGTTTTGACTAATAACTATTTATAAATTATTTTTCACAAACAAGTACAACATTTTAATATATATAGGCCTATAATTCACGTGAAACGGGTACCGATGGCTAGTCTTTTATAAAAGATGACGAGATACTCGTCGCTGATTATAACCTATTGCGCAGAGACCCATCCTTACACGAAGAAACTTGCCTTTGTGTCTATGTCCACTCCTCCATTAACCCATCGTCCCCTCAGTATTATCTTGTTCTAACTACAAATTTTGATTTTTTCAAAAAACTCGACCGTATGAAGTAGAAAAGCACTTATCTACGTGACTCTAAGTCATCCTCTTCCTACCAAACTTTTCAGTTTGACATTGTTCTAACTACAAGTTGATGCATTTGGCCAGTATAATCTTGTTCTATGTCAATTTTATAATTTGATTCTGTTCTAACAGTATATAATTAACGCATACATTTTCCTTGGATACGCTAGAATTATAAGGTTCTATGTCAGATTCTGCCAATGAAATTAGCTGTTTAAGTCATGTGACTTGTGCGTCGTTGATCAAAATTCCGGCGTGTGAACATCTTTTAGTCGATTTTGGTTGTCATGCAACTAAACTGACTGAATTACCAGATCCTGAATCGTAAATATATTTATCTTTTATATGTTGTCTTAACTGTGTTATTTTACACATATTTAGTTCAAAGTTTGTTAAAATATCTTAATTGATAATAGGCCTAATATTGTTAATGTATACCGTAGTATACGCCTATACTAATTGTATTGTTTAGTAGTATAGTATCCAGTGTTTCTTCCAGACTTTTTTCTCCGGGGGGGGGGGGGGCACTTGAAATTTTCGGTGGGGGGGGGGCGGTAAACTTTCTTCGGGGGGGGGGGGGGGGCGGACGGCGGACTCTGTTAAAAGTATGCCTGGAAGAAACTCTGATAGTATCTGTAGGGTTTACTTTGTATTTATATTATCAAAATCATATTATCAAAATCATAAGTAGGAGGTGTTCCAATATATGGATGATGAAAACAATGTCTTTGTTACAGATCAAAATGTAAAGTAATTCATTGTTAGTAACTTATTAGTCTTAAAACCATGAATATAAGTTTATTCCTGGTTTTCAGTTTAGTATTAGTGTAGCAGAGGGTGGTGGGGGAAATAAGTCCTTCTGTTTTTGCACATTGTACTGATGCAGCCTATCTTTATTTCTATCCACAGAGAAGTGCGAAAGAGAACAATAAAAACAACAGAGACCTGGTAATGCAGTGTCAATGATATGGGTATAGGCGCTGCCTGTATTCAAGTTGCGCAGCATCATTATGAGGAAAGAAACAGTGTTTATGTATATTCTCAATATTCAATTACACGATTGGTTGTTTTTGCATTAGGAACTGTGTATATTGTGTAAAATTAATACATTATTTTTTAAGCTAATCCTGAGTTTTGCATTTATTGTATTAATTCTTTAATTCCAGTTGTATCACAAGGCTGTGGGCGTGGTGTGATCCGCACGTGACGCCATTTAGAGGGCGAGACCAATGTGAAAACACTAAAATTTACAGTCAATATAATTCTTTATCCAGTTAATCTTAAAATAAAATTATAGGGTAGAGGGGTGACACAAAACCAAAAATGTAAAATTGTAAGAGGGTGGAGGGTTGACACCCTCAGTTACCACACCGAGTGTCATTCTAACTAGACTCGCCACTGACTAAATCAAATTATGTTAATGTATGCAGATAACCCAAAGTTACAGAATACACTTTACATTTTAATGCACAAACCGTCTTATAAAGAACTGTAGAAACATTACATGTCATGTAATGTACTCTAATATATAAATTTTGCCATGGAAGTCATAAAAAGTGAAAATTAATGACCAAGAACAGTCAGATTTACAAATAGATGATAGTAGTCATACAAAAGCATATTATTACTCATAAAAACGGCATTACACTTCTGGAAATCTATTGAAACTGGCTGTAAAAATCAAAATTTGACTTGGAACATTATACAATTTTCTTATCCTGATCTAGTTGATAGTATTTTGTTCTATCTCAAAAGTGAAATATAATTATTTTGGGCTTCTATTGCTACATAAAGTCATAAAAATAGCATCAATGCTAATTATTTAATGCCCTTTAACATTTTATAAAAAAAAACGAGTTTAAAATATTTAAATAGGTAAATCAGACCCCGTGAAACTTCAAATGCGTTTTTCTCAAAACTACATTTTGGGAGATAAAACAAGATAATACTAGGGGGACCCCAGATTATCCCAAGGTCTCAAATTTTTATAATTTTTTGATATGGTTTAGCTTTTGGGCACTGAATGAAGGAATGACTATATATTTTTTTTTTTAAATCAATACTTTTTAAAATATCGATATTTTTAAAAACGTCCCATAAATGGGACGCTAGCAACGAACGGCCCCATGTACATTTATTGAAAAATAAAATCATTTATCACGAAATATGGCTAATCATGCGAAAATTAAGCTGTATACTGATTTTGTATGGTTAGACCAATGATTACATTGTTTAGGACAGCTAAAAATACTGATAATGTTCAATTGGTTTAGCCATACCATGGTCTAAAATGCAGAAATTATGTTAAAAAGTCTAGTTTTCTTTTAATCTAGCATCCATCAAAGTGAACAACACTTGGAAATAAGTAAAGCTGTGACTGGTACATCTAATTATACACACATGATGACAAATATTGTTATCATTCATCAAAACTGTAATATAATTAGATATAAATAATTGATTTTTTTCGGGGGCGCACTTGAAATTTTCAGAGGGGGCTTAAATTTTAGGGGGAGGGTGGACACTGGTAAAAGAATGTTTTCAATATAAATTCCATTTTTCTGGGGGCAGAGCCCCCCCCCCCTCCGAAATGATGCCTGAAAGAAGCTCTGCCCTCAGTGAATTTGCAAAAGACGATCCGGTCCAGTCCCCGATGTCATCCAGCCAACTTCTCTTTTGTTACCCTCGCTATTCCCCCACCCTCACGGGCATTGATTAGGACATCAGACATCTTATTTCTAGGGCTAGGATCCGTCTCTGGGGGCCTGTGTTGAGTGTTCATGGCTATCATCCATGTATGCACCTCACTACTCGAACCGCTACCAATCTAGCACCAGGAATCTCCTTAAAAAGTTAACAAAGTAAAACTGGTATCGGGAACCTTTGGAGGGGAATATTATACGGGCATGACAACTGTACACAGCAAATTCACATTTCTGCTATATGTAGCTTGAGCTCTCTTATATGAAGAGTGTTAACGAACCCCCATGACTTGTTTCACCTAAATCATGACCATTGTTATTATTCTGGTTTGTTATAATTTTAATATCACGCGCAAGTAAATTTACAGCAGTACTAAATTAGATTGTATTCAATGGTATTAAATACTTCAGTACGTGTAATTCTGAAAACTTAAAAATAAAATGTAAGTTTTTCAATATTTTCAATTTTTTTATACAATAATATATAAGTATATATAGGTCAATGTCATAATTAAATATCTATAAATACTACTTAACACCCCAAAGTCAACAGTTAACAAAGTCAACAATTGTTTCACCATAAATAACCATTTCACATAAACATTTGAATCTGTGTTTCTCGCTAGTGTCCAATAAATGTGACGTTTGTGTAACAATCTACATAAATATAGATCAAGGTCATAATTAAATATCTATAAATACTACTTAACACCCCAAAGTTAGCAGTTAACAAAGTCAACAATTGTTTTACCATAAATAACCATTTAACATAAACATTTGCATCTGTGTTTCTCGCTAGTGTCCAATAAATGTTTGTGTAACAATCTACATGGGGCCATTCGTTGCTAGCGTTCAACTTATGGGACGCTTGTTGTACACTTGATATAACGAAGTAGTAAAAAAAAATAGAAATATGGTACTGTTATAAGTTTCAAATGTATTTTGCACTTAAAATGTTAATATTTTAGAAGATATGCATTTTCCTGAGCGCATGTTTTTTTTCCGCCATTTTGACCAATACTGCAAATCCGGTACTATAACATTTTTCTAAATTAATTTTTTTCACAAAACACACACAAATTCAATAGTCTAACCATTTTCAAATACAATGAAACGTAATTTGTGTTTTAACTAGTTTTTAATAAATTTTAGCTATTTTTTTACAAGCGTCCCATAAGTGGGGCGCTAGCAGAATATGGGTTAATTGTCTCAAGTACAGGAATGATCTGTTAACGGACAAGACAATATAGAATGTATATGGATTAAACTGGAAAATATCAAATACCATCCGTTATTTTTAATTTTCTTCCTTTATAGAGATCCATGCAAAAACACGGAATGGTATGATCGTTTTTGCTCCAATATGGATTCCGTTTCATCTACCAACAATAAATATATCATATTTGGGAGATTTTAATATCTATATACTACTAAAACACTAAAACTCAAGTTTGTTTGCAAGCTTTATTTATTAGTTTTTTTTGTTTGTCCTTTTGGTTACAGAAGAGAATCTGCTCTATGTGTAGATCTGTAAAATAGTATTTAAATAGAGAATAATTTTCTTTTTTTTTAACAGACTGTTAATTACAATTTATTTAAGCATGTTAATTATTTTATTGATTCATTCATTGGTAGATTAAGCATATTAGTTATAAAGTTCAAAACAATGACTTTACTTATAGTTACGTCACATGATTTATTTACTTTTAACAACATTAATGGTGGCTTTCATTTAAGATTTTGTTGCCCATTCAAAATATTAACACATTACAAAGCTAATTTTCTGTCGGCTATAGCTTTAACGATGCGTCCGTTTGCTATTTTTATTTGGTTTCAGCAGCATTATCAATTTTTTAACAGTTCTTTTTATTTTAGTATTCAAAAAATTTCTCTAGATTTACAGATCAGCTGTCGAAGGAAGAAAAAGTTATTGATCTGAAATCTAGATCTAGATCTAGGTCAAACCAAAATTAATTAGTTTTAATTAATTTTTACTTTCTCGTATAGAGAAAGTCTTGTAATCGTGCAAAAAAAAAACTCACTGGTACGGAAAACCATAATTTTGCATTCTTGTCCGTATGTCTGTGTGTCTGTGTGTCTGATGGCACACCGCCTTGAAGTGGTGGGATGGCTTGTGTGCCCCAGCGACCCCAGAGTTATGCTGGCGGGTTCCTAGTGCTCCTGGCAGGTCTAACCAAGTCGGACAGATCTGCGTGGGTAGGGGCCAGACCAAACGTTGTGCCCTGGTCCTCCAGGTTGGGGGTTGTGCGATGGGCTAACTACTCGTCCACATAAAACAAAAGACAGTTACAGAAACCGAAGCCAAATCCGAAACAAATCCAGTCCTCGGGAGAATCAGGGCTCCACTTAGGAGAAGTATGACGCAATGCAGCCAAATCCATAAGGAAGCTACAGAGCCGACCCCCCTTCTTCAACCGAGGAAAACTAAATCCACAGCCGCAAAACTACTGTCGCAAAAGAAACCTATCCTCATAGGAACATGGAACGTCAGAACACTATGGGAAGCAGGGAAGTGTGCACAGACAGTGAAAGAAATGCAACAGTATCATCTTACAGTGCTTGGCCTGTGCGAAACAAGATGGAACACCTTTGGAGAGACAAAATTCCAGACGGGAGAAACACTGTTATACTCGGGAAAAGAAAATGAGGACGACCCACGAGAGGCAGGCGTAGTCTTGCTATTGACAAAGGAGGCAACAAAAAGCCTGATGGAATGGGAACCTGTATCTGATCGAATAATTAAAGCTAGATTTGAATCCAGGTTTCAAAAGACCTCCATTATCATGTGCTACGCTCCTACGAACAACGCAGACGAGGAAGAAAAAGACCGCTTCTACGAAGAGCTTCAGTCGGTGGTTGATATGGTACCCAAGCGCGACATGCTGATCCTCATGGGTGATTTAAATGCCAAAGTAGGCAAAGACAACAGAGGCAGGGAAATGGAGATGGAAATAATGGCCTAGGGGAAATTAATGAAAATGGTGAACTCTTCGCAGACTTTTGTGCCTCAAATGAGCTTACTATCGGCGGTACACTTTTCACCCACCGAAAGGTGTCATAAAGCTACCTGGATAACACCAGATCATCATAACGAAAACCAGATTGATCATGTCGCGGTAAGGCGTCGTTGGAGGGCCTCATTGCAGGATGTGAGAGCAAAGCGAGGAGCAGACATAGGATCCGACCACCACCTGGTTGTTGCTAAACTGAAGATGAAGTTAAAGGCGAAGGAGAGGCAACATGAAATTGATCCACGAAGAAGATTTGATGTAAGTCAATTTAAGACGCAAGACAACAGGACAAATTTTCAGGTCACCCTAAAGAATCGGTTTGAAGCTCTACAGACAGAAGAGAAAGATTTTGATTCCGTTGAACACACCTGGGAAATATTTAAGCAAGCCACTATTGAAGCCTGCGAAGAGACTCTAGGAGGTAGAGCGCCCAACAGGAAGCCCTGGATCACAGATGATACATGGCAGAAGGTGGAAGAAAGAAAAAGCCTAAACAGCGAACTAAATCAAGCAAAAACACGGCAGCAAAAACAAGCAGCAGCCGCTCGATATAACGAAAAGGCTAAAGAGGTGAAAAGGAAACTAAGAAATGACAAGAGATTGTTTATAAGTGAAATGGCAGAGCAGGCCGAAACAGCTGCAAGTAAAGGAGATCTCAAGACGCTCTATGAAACAACCAGAGCTCTGAGTGGGAGGAAAACCAATCCCAACAGGCCAGTGAGGAGCAAAAATGGTAAACTTCTAACGTCAATTGAGGAACAATTGGCACGATGGAGAGAGCACTTCCAGGAATTACTAAATGGTCCAGCACCTCAAGATCCACCAGACCTCGAGCCAGGGGAACCCCTTAACATCAATACCGAGGAAATCACCAGACAGGAAATTCTCAACGCCTTAAATAGTTTGAAGAGTGGCAAGGCATCAGGACCAGATAATATCCCAGCAGAGGCATTAGAACAAGGTGGAGAAGAAGTAGTAAATCGAATTCATAAATTACTTAACTTAGTCTGGAACACAGGACATATCCCAACCGATTGGAAAAGGGGCCTCATTGTGAAGTTGCCTAAGAACGGTGACTTATCTCAGTGTGGAAAATGGAGGGGTATTACCTTGTTGTCCATACCAAGTAAAGTCCTTACCAGAGTTATTTTGGACAGAATGAAAGAGGCGGTTGACCTTAAGCTAAGAGAGGAACAAGCAGGATTCAGGAAGGAAAGATCTTCTACAGATCAAATAGCCACTCTTAGAATTATTGTAGAACAGACGATAGAATGGCAAGCCCCGCTTTACATCTGCTTTGTTGACTTTGAGAAGGCCTATGATAGTGTGGATAGGCAAACAGTATGGAATCTGTTGAGACACTATGGTGTACCTGCTAAGTTAGTGGAAATAATCCAGCAACTTTACAATGGATTTTCATGCCAAGTTAGCCATGCTGGGAAACTGTCTAAAGAGTTCCAGGTCAACACAGGTGTGAGACAAGGATGTCTGCTGTCGCCCCTCCTCTTCCTAGTGGTTCTCGATTGGGTGACACGCACAGATTATGCCAGTTCTGGAAAAGATATTCAGTGGACACTTACGGGGAAACTAGAAGATGATCTTGCCTTACTCTCGCACAGGCTACAGGACATGCAAGAAAAGTTGATGCATTATGAGCCATCTCGCAGCGCGTAGGTCTGAAGATTAACAAAGAAAAGACAGAAATGATGAGAATTAACAATAAACAGGAGGCTCCAGTGACAATAGATGGAAGACAGGTAAATGATGTGCAAGAGTTTGTCTACCTTGGCAGCAAGATCAGCAAAACGGGAGGCACAGAGGAGGACATACGCGCTAGAGTTAATAGAGCCAGCTGCGCTTTCACAGACCTGCGACCCATATGGAAAAGTTCGGCCATCTCCATTACCACAAAAATTAGGATATTTAACTCTAATGTCAAGGCAGTTCTGCTGTATGGAGCAGAGACATGGAGAGTCTCCAAGGCAAGTACAGCAAAGATACAGACCTTCATGAATAGAAGCCTTAGACAGATACTGCAACTGAGATGGCAGGACAAAGTGCCGAACTTGGAACTATGGAGGAAAGCTAGGCAGGAGCCTATAGGTGTGCAAATAAGAAGGAGGAAGTGGCGCTGGGTGGGTCACACACTGCGAAAGGCTCACACAAATGTTACACGCCAAGCGCTTGAGTGGAACCCCAAGGGAAAGCGGAAGAGAGGGCGCCCAAGACAGACCTGGAGGCGGAGTCTTCTTGAAGAACTGAAGCCTACAGGGATATCTTGGGAGATGTCAAAATTAATAGCCGAGGATAGGAAGAAATGGAAGTAAATAGTGGAGGCCCTATGCTCCATAAGGAGCAAAGAGGACTAAGAAGAAGAAGAAGAAAGCTAGGTTGATGAAATTTCATATATAAGTATTTTATCAAAATCGTAGATTCTGATCAAGTTTTGAGCGATTTCCGATAACCGGAAGTGGTACTTTTTCTACTTTTAATTTTTTCAAAAGCCTATAACTTGAGCACTATTTCAGATAGATAAATGAAATTCGACATGTAAGTAAAAGATCTAATTCTCTACCTTCTGTCAAATTTTGAGTAATTCTCGTTGAACGGAAGTACTAATTTACGCTATTTTCGATTTCTCAAAAAATGCATGTAAATTTATAAAGTACTAATAATATTGCGTGATTTTATGCACAATTTGTTTTGGCGTTCGCTTGGTGCGCAATTCTTTTTTCTATGAGATTCTATTCTATTTTTAAAAGTTTAAGTAATTAAAAATCATGTCTATATTTCAAGTTATAGGCCTGTAAGAATATTCGAGAAAGTTTAGGGGAGATCATTCCCGGTTTATTTTAAAACGTGAATAATAAATTTGCTTATCGGGACATCGCGGCACACAGGGCAGGTAAAGTAGAGTTGATCTGTTTCTATGTCCTCAGCATATGAAAGGATGGTGTGGTCAGAGCAAGGCTCGCCCGAAATTGATAAAAACATGTTGTCTGAGCCTTGATAGGACACTGGGCAGTTGAAGTAGAGTTGGGTAGGTGTAGAGTTCACCTGTGACGTCAGCATATGAAAGGATAGTGTGGTCAGACCCATGCTTAGCCGAAATCGGTGTATTTTAAGGACAAAAACGTCTGAGGTGTGACGTCTTTTTTAATGTAGGGTCTGGTTATTTTGTGACGATAAGTGACAGACGAGATGATGTTTTATGTATGACTCCGGAAACCCACAGTTATCCATGGGATGACGGGTAGTCTAGTAAGTGTACTAAAACCCCAATGATATTGGCAAGATATTGTTGATTCTCTGTGTCTGAGACAATGTGTATACACGGCTACCAGATTCAATGATAAATCAAGTAAAATAATTGATCACATCTACGCAACACCTGATTGCAATGTAATAGAGGTCTGTGACCCCTCTAGTGGTGACTCCCCTGTTTTTTTTTTATTTTTACATTTTTGCCGGAAAGATTATGTGCACCTACGCGGAAACACATCACTTTAAATTATGGCTCATATAGAAAATTTAATGAATTTTTTTTTCTTGCGGATTTATTGGCTGCCCCCTTCTGCAACGTATACAATGACAATTGTCCCGATCTAGCAATTTCTGAATGGCTTCTTTTTGTCTATACTTTATATGACAAACATATACCTTAAATCTCTAAAGGGGTTAAGACTATAAACACACCTTCTTAACAACAATATCGAATCTGCAATTAATAAAAGAGACTGGCTTAGACGAATTGGAACTACTGAGGACTTTTCTAAGCAAAGAAATTATGTCTAACTGCTCATGCGTTGGTCCAAGAAGGAGTATTTGAATACTTTGCTGTCAGGCAAACCTAATTCCAAATCCATCTGGATTGCAAAAAATCAAATAATTTGAAATAAATGCACATGCAATACAGCTGGACATTGCCAGATATCTGCTGATGACTTCACCAATCATTACATATCATCTGTAGCACTCAACACTGATGCTGTTTACACAAACATTGAGGAGTTTAAACATGTTTGTAATTCTGCTCACCGTGGTAGGATAGAGCTAATTCCATTTCTTACTGTTCATGAAGTTTATATCAGCCTAAGATCTCTTAAACCGTCTACAATAACTTCGTTTGATGACACCTCTAATAAAGTATTGCAGATTTAAGCTCCATCAATCTATGAAGTTTTAACCTATATCTATAACCTCTGCCCAGAAAATTTAAAACACTTTGAACATGTAGCTTTGGGTGCAAATACAATTACCCACAGTGTTGCAGACGTTGATGAAAACACTCTGACTCAAATAGCGAAAAATGCAAGCAATTTTTCAATTGAAATGAATGAGTTGCTGGACAACGGTTTCACCTCTCAACTGCTTGCGTTTATTAGAGGTGTGGATGAAGACAGGAACACAACACAAGAGTTGGCTTTTATGACACTGTTACCGGAGAGGATATATTCAAGGAGTTAAAAAAAAACATTTGCTGATTATAACTTGGACTGGACTAGCCTCAGTTACCTGACTGTTGATGGAGGGAGACCATTAGGGAGCAGTTGTGTAAAGAGAAAAACATTCTACAACAAATCTTCCTGCACTGTATTATTTATTCACCAGCAAGCTTTATGTGCTGCATATGTGGACATACGCAGCGTAGTGAGTCCTGTGTTGAAGATGGTGAGTTTTCAAGGTCACATTTGCATAACAATAGATAGTTTAGAAACATGTTGAAAGATACAAACAGAGAATCGCAAGATTTACCAGTATAATGACTTAGTTTTGAGCAAGGTATTTAAGTTAAGAAAGGAAATAGGTGACAACCTGGAAAACAAAGCAAGCCACAGCCATTAATGTCTGATAAAAAGGAAAGTATGGAAATTAGTCTCTGCTGCAAACACAACACGCCATTTACATTTTCTGAACCTAAAACTACAAGAGAGAGAAATCTAGTTTCTGATTTATACACCCACCTTAAGGCCTTCAGCTCCAAGCTTGTCATGTTTTTGTAACAAGTACAAGCCAACAAATTGACGCACTTTCAGCAGTGCAAGGTCTTCATAGCTGAAGCAACAGCTGTCACTCAGGTCATTTCCATGCAAGATCATCAAAGACCTCCAGCTGCAGTTTCAGTAGAGGTTTGCTGACTTGGATTCAAAGGCAGAAGAAGTGAGACTCAAAACCCATTTAAAGCAATTGTGGCCAGTTGCCCTGAGTAACTGCAGCTGGAGGTCATTGAATTGCAAGCAAATGACCTCCTTAGAGACTAGTTCAAAGAAGGAAGGGAGGATTTTGTATACGTTTTTGACCAAGAAAGACTCTCCTAAAACTTTTGCATCAAAGTACCTTTTAAATTTCGCAACAACATGGTGAACAAACATTTTCAAGAATGAAATACGTGAAGAACAGTTTGAGAATAAACTCAGACCTGGTGTGTTTTGTCTGCCCCCCGAGCGTGTTTCTTTCAGACTTAACTCCATGGGTGGGGGTGGACGACAAAACTTGAAATTTGCATATATTTCTATATAAATTATATTTCGCGTGTGTGTGTGGGGGGGGGGGGGGGGATTAGGTAGACATTCTTCGGGGGAGGACGGGGAGGGGGGGGGGCTACCTCCCAAAGAGATTCCTGGAAAAAATCTGGACCCCGAACTTATTTTTGATAGTTAATGCGGCCCTCGGGCTGAAAAGTTTGGAGACCCCTGATCTATTTGTTACACACCCGTTGACCATTTAATGCTTCTGCAATCTCTAAAATATTAAAATATAAAATTCGGACATGCTGCTCCGTGTCAGTCTGTGAGATTTGATCATGTTATCCCGTGCATAGTTCTTAATCTGGGTTCTGTTTATTGGTCGTCCTGCGCAGGGGTCAGTGATTTTAGCCAAACTGCACCAGTCTCGTCTCGTATTACCGTTGCAACAGGGCCTCTCTTATGGGCTTGATTAAAGTGGTGATTAAAGAGTTAATTAAAGAGTTGATCAAAGCGTTGATTGAAATGTTGATAAAAGCATTGATAGAGCGTTGATTAAAGCGTAGCTTCAACAATGAATTAAATTTAACATATATAAAAAAATTAATAAAAAGCTTTTAAATGAACTAAAACATGAAAATAAAACAATTTGATCTCTTTAATCTCTCTTTGGTTGCTCATATCATCACTTATATATTTAAAGTACCACAATATTTATTGGATAAATCAATTTAGTTTCATTTTCTTATTTTCGGTGCATTTAAGGCTTGTTATCTAAAGGTGTTTTTTTGTTATTTTTGTTATAACTTTAAACTTTTTCCTCATTCGTTCTGAATTTATCATTATAAAGTCCATGACTAAAAATATTTGCATTAAAACCCGACTAATGTTGCTCTGGCAGTGTACAAACGTTCGCTGTGGACATCAGCTCGGCAGACTAAAATGGCGTTTTTAGCTTACACATTGAATCAGGTTGCCATTTGTAAGATTACGATTTTTAATGTTGTACAATTAACTATATTCCCTTAAAATAGAATGGCTTATAAACAAACATGCTGACGAATCGGCTTGCTGACATGGCTATATTTTACAAACGAATGAAAACAAAATTTGCCTGAACGAAATCAAGTTAAATGTACCGACACGCCCATGTAATCTGTTCTTAATGAAACTCTAACCAACAGAGAGGCGACCACAAAAAGCAAATGATATTTCCAAGAGCATAAAACCAACTAGTTGTTAGTGTAAACACTCAGTTTATGTACCACGCGATTTTTACAGAACTGTCACACAAAATGGATTCATGTTTCAAACTTCTGGAATTCGGGAGGTTTTCTAATCGAAATTTATGTAGAAAAAAAATCGGAAAAAAAGCTATTAGGTGTTCAAATTTATACAGTGTTACTGTTCTTTAACGTAAACAAAACTTTCCTTTATAATTTCAAAAGCGACATTTTTTTTAAAAATGGGGATGGGGGGGGGTGTCAAGATAGTTTGCCCCGATGCCTGAATAGGCACTCTGTCTATTAGTGATAATTGATTATAACTTTGTCCAGTGCCGAGTACTGCTTGTAAAGCACATACTGGAATGACTAAGGGAGTGTGGGTCGCAAATTAAAAAAAATAATTATATGCTCTTTCTAAATATTATCTTTCTTTTTTTTCGTCCAAGTTGAGGGTAACGCAGGGTGGTGGATATGCTAATTGGTGCCCATCTGCTGGAGAATAAACTAAAATAAATACTGGCTGTGCGTTCTTGTAATGTGTTCAGTCATATGAGATTTTTGGTATCATTATAGGAAAATAATGAAACCGAATATTTAAATAAGAAAGTAAAACTAACAAATAATTAAAAGTGTTTTCTTAAAAAAGTATTAACGTGTATATCAATATAGATTTCTAGCTTAAGATCATAGTTTAATGTGAATAGTTTATTTATTTGACTCGTTAAATGAAAGTAGCGACAAGTATTGAAACACTATGGATCTGTGGAATCCCCACGTTGCAAACTCATTTGAAAAATGTAAGATGTAGTTAATGTCAAGCTGTAATAAAATTTATTTTTCTCAACACGTAAAACGCCACCTTGATTATCGGATATTTATTTGAAATAAGAAAATTTTATTCATGTATGAGAATATAGTTTAAGAAATAAACTAGTTTTAGAAAGCTTATTTACCCTTAAAATCAGACAAGTTAAGCTTAAGATAGACTTATAGAGATGTAGGTCTTTTATAGGATAGGGGAGGCTAGAGGAGGTTAGAGAAGGAGATTTAATTCATTCAATTTCTCACTGTTAATGCAAACCTCTTTCGATCACTTTAATCCACATTCTTTTCAACGAATTGTTTAAGCCCGCTAATTTGGTTACTCTTATCTTAAATCTCGCTCGTATGTCAAAGCAAAATTTAGGTTGATCGGCAGATCATGTCTAAACAATGCCTTATCCATGGCACTAAAATGTCTAGGTACCTCTGTATTCTCTTTATTTATATGTATTTATGTGAACAGGTTTATGAATTTATGATTACAAATTTACTATTAAACATAAATCACCGTTTTAAAATCTTCTTTGGCTACAATTTGTTTTTGTCTTATATATTGCTAATGATTAATTAAAAAAAAACAACAATAAGGAACATATTTTACCTGCTAAAAATAAACTGCTGTGTGTGAGCAAACTAAATCACAAGTGCTTCAGGCAAACGTCACCAGCACACTGTCGAGCAGACAAACTTTGCTACTGTAAACACACATCATGCGAGTCAGGTGGCTTTGACTGAAAAAACAATAAACCTTAGCTAATACGTTATGCAGGCTATTTACCTAAATAAAGTTTGAATTGGTTGGTTTTTTAGTGGCTATTATTTAAATTTTTAATATCGATAAAATCGATATATTGATAATCGATAAAGCGG
Source organism: Physella acuta (assembly GCF_028476545.2). Classification (NCBI taxonomy): domain Eukaryota; kingdom Metazoa; phylum Mollusca; class Gastropoda; family Physidae; genus Physella; species Physella acuta. The sequence continues at coordinate 479,582 of NW_026731973.1, forward strand.
CGCCCCAAGGAAATATTTTTTTTAGGATCTTCATTAACGTTATGCCAACACAAAATTTACTGCTCAACAAAAGTATGAAGGTACATTAAAATAAGCAGTGTAAATTGTGGTTAGGTACTAATCATTATTTGTTTGAAAGAAAGAGGTGTACTTTCGTCACTATTCTGCAAACTATACATACGCAAATAAATTATTGTTGAATTTTTAATTGCATAAACTAGGAATGATAAGAATAGGCGATCTTCGCAGAAAGAATATATACAGTATGTTCATGCCGGAGCATTACAGTTATATAGAATATAATATTTCTTCAAGCCCACCTTCACATTTGGAAGAACTCAACCTTTACTGTCAGTATAGGTATGCTGTTAACTATTTCAGTAGATATCACGGTTTACTAATTTAGTGATATAAAGTTAATATATTGAATCAGCTTGTGTAAACTGTCTTAGGTGACTTAAAGACAGAAATTTAGTTTACATTGAAATTAGAACAAATATATTAGGTCGACAATTATGAGCCATAATATGGTATATGATATGGGTAGACATAATAACACTTCGATAACATTAAATTAACCACCTGCCATTTCTTATTTTATGCAAAAGTCGGCCAAGATTTTGACATTAGTTCAATTTTTTTCTTGTCGCCAGAAAACACAAACTAACTTGACTTATCGTTCAAATCGTAGAGCCAAAAATTATTTCATAAAATCAATCAACCGAAGTATCAAATTACTGTTCGTGTATTGATCAAGCGACGAATGTGTAAAATTACGGCATACTTTGACCTACCTAACATGTTGGAGACAACTAGATAGAACTTGTTTATTAATTCACATAAGAAGAATTTGACGCCGTGCATCTATTATGGTATAATGTTTTACTATAATAATTGTTTTAAAATTATAAAATATTACTGTGTAATGACATTATGTTTTAGATTTTAAAATGTATTGTTATCTTGACTGTTCTCCTACTATACATAATTTAAGGTCACCTTTTAATTGACGTGTTTAAACATATCAAGTAGGCTTACTTAGTTGGTTTAGAGTCATTCATCCATGGCTAACATGACCATTTACAGACAAGACCCTGTACAATTTTAGCAGGGATTGTTTTACCAAACACGTAGTTTGTCGTGTCTCGTGATATTAATTCGTTTAACATTAAGAATCGTCATTGAACACAACCATTGTGTGAAACAAGCTCTGAAATATCAAACAGTGGTACACAATAAGTCAAGTATCATAGCACAGCTACATGAAGATTTTGGCAATATAATAGAATAAATCCATACTAAAAAAGGCGTAGCTAGGGGAGGACGGGTGGGGTGGCAGCCCCGGGTGGCGACCTAAAGGAGGCGCCAAAATGGGTAAAAAAATGTAAATAGAATGTTACTTAGCTTTAAGGACTTAATTGTTTTCTACATCAGTTGTTCGACATGAAACATAAAAAAGGTTAAGAGACAATGAATGAGGGGTTTGGCGGGTCTGCCAATATGAATAATTATAAAACTAGGGGGTCGGGGCCTTTTAGCGATCGTGAATAAATATATAAATGGTTGGGGGGCGCAAAGTTTATTGTTCCCCCCGGGCGCCGGATTGGGTCGCTATGCCCCTGATACCGAGCTAATTAAATATGACACCAGGAGATTTAGTGGCGTCTTATGGAGTGTGTGTCTGTGGGTAGGAGTAGGTTGCGGACCGCACCGGCTTGAAACCAATTACTAGGTGACACCAAATCAAAATACTGTACACAAATTGTTTTGTTAAATTAAAACATAAAATAGTAAAGAAAACACGGTAACATCAGACCTTGCGCGGCAACTTTGGTGTGTTATAATGTAACGGTTGATTCATATAAAAATAATGGCGTTACTAGGTGGGGTGTCGGCCGACGCGTTAACTAATGGTCTCCTAATCCCATCCAAAAATTTTGCCTTTTTTGTTCGTTGTCACCCCCTCTTCTACTGTTGAAGATGAGACAATTAATTTGAAAACAAACGTTACGATTGTTAAATTTGCTGTCATCTGGAGAGGAAAGCACACTTCACCACCCATCCCTTCTTCTGCCGCTTGTGCGTTTCGGCTACTGGACAGAGGCACAATGTTAACTCGTATCTTTTATTTAGATACTTACATTGTTAAAATATTGATTCATTTATTTTTGTCACAGATTGTTATGTTTTGTCAACGTTCTCAACGATCACACTGTTAAGATTATCGACCCTTACGTTTTGTCGATTAGAGATCAGCCGCAAGTCAGTATAGTCATAGCAGGCTTAATTTTACCAATTGTTATAAACCCTGATAATAGACTCTAGACCAGTTTTATTTTAGATCATGACATTAATGTGTAGTGTAGATATGACATTTGAGAGTGTAATCAGATAACGTATGAGCCTGACAGGGGTGCTTTTCAAACATTGGCTAAAGCTTGGACTTACAGTACCGGGGTTAAAAAAATGTACGCGTTCCTCCTCACACACCTACATACACATATCATTGATTGCTGGTAGTGTTAAAGATAAACAATTATTATATTGTGTCTAGTGGTGCCGATCACAATGTGCTACACACATTAACACTATAGACTAGAGCAATGTAAAATCCTGGAACAGCGATCGAAGAATACGTCATTAAATATTTTGTTGAATGTATAGATGGGTGTAGATAAAACCGCTGGGGTCACGTCACTGAACTGTAAAGTTTGGCTTGGCTGTAGCCTACCTATGTGTGTCCCGTTGTGCTAAAATCGATAAGATTTAATGACAGAGATCTCAGGTGTCAGTGGATAAGATTTCATGTTCAAACCAACCCAAACCAGGTCCTGCTACCTTAGTGTAACTATTCAATCAGCTTTAAAATTATATAGCAGAGCTGTTTAACTATACTACAAAAAACTTAATTTTGATATTCTTTGTCGTAAAGAAGTAACAAAAATTGATTAATATTAACCTATTTGAAATTTTTAAAAAGTATTAATTTTAAAAGATTATATAACTCATAATGAAATATCAGCGGATACTAGTAAAAGCTTTTTATTTAAGAATTTAAAAAAAAAGGCTGATTCTAGCCTAGAAAAGATACACATGCGCAATTGAGAGAAATGGAGAAATTTTCGTTGGTACTCCATTTGTGTGTGTTTACAAACATACCGAACAACCCTTACCCTTACCCTATCCTTCACACTATCTCTAACCCTATCCCTAACCACAAGACTAGCCCTAACCCTAACCCTAACCCTAACCCTAACCCTAACCCTAACCCTAACCCTAACCCTAACCCTAACAATAACCCTAACCCTAACCATAACCATAACCATAACCATACCCATAACCATAACCATAACAATAACCATAACCATAACCATAACCATAACCATAACCATAACCATAACCATAACCATAACCATAACCATAACCATAACCATAACCATAACCATAACCATAACCATAACCATAACCATAACCATAACCATAACCATAACCATAACCATAACCATAACCATAACCATAACCATAATCATAACCATAACCATAACCATAACCATAACCATAACCATAACCATAACCATAACCATAACCATAACCATAACCATAACCATAACCCTAACCCTAACCCTAACCCTAACCCTAACCCTAACCCTAACCCTAACCCTAACCATAACCATAACCATAACCATACCCATAACCATAACCATAACCATAACCATAACCATAACCATAACCATAACCATAACCATAACCATAACCATAACCATAACCATAACCATAACCATAACCATAACCATAACCATAACCATAACCATAACCATAACCATAATCCTAACCCTAACCCTAACCCTATCCATATCCATATCCATATCCATAACCATAACCATAACCATAACCCACACCCTAACCCACACCCTAACCCTAACCTTAACCCTAACACTAACCCTAACCCTAACCCTAAAAATGAAATAATATTAAATTTTGCTTTAAAACAAGCCACTTGGTAAGACTTAAAAATATATAACATAGCTATCAAATTAAAGACATAATTAAAATATTTGTGTTTCATGAAAGCTTTGAAAAAAAAATAGACATGTTTTGACTTTATTTTGGTGTGTGCTAATTTTAAAATCAAACAATAATTAACTCATCCTGATTACTGCTGTTATAAGGTAAACAATTATTATTTGTATTTCTATAAAGTTTTAAATTGTGAACATCCATATATTAAACATAATAAGTATATATTCCTGTTACTAAAGGTAATACTGACCAGTGAAGGCCGTTATTTTACTGCATGGATCGGAGAAATAGAAAATTTGAGATACTGTTTGTGGAACACACTGAGACTTAATAATAAAAGAAAATGTAATGGGCACGACACACGCGTCGAAAGACAGATAATAGAACCATTATGCAGTCGCTGGTGAAAGAGAAAGAAGAGGAGACGAAAAGGTCTTGAAGAAATTGTTCAAAAGACAGCTAATGATCGGAGGAGCTGGATTATATGAGCTTGAGCCTTTAAAAAGTTAGTTGACAAAGCTACATAGAATATTTTTTTTAGAATAGTTGCCCCATTTTGTTTATTTTGTATAACAGGAAAATATGGAAGAAGTTACTGGAAAGACTAGCTGAAATGGATTCTTTCACTGATAAATGATGGACGTTTTTTACGTGTGGGACATCAATTTGTAAGAAAAAGATAGATGGAACGACCGACCGACCGAGACGACTGATCGCCGATGGACAGACCTACCGACCTGGAAAATAAGCGAAATTAATAATTGATAAACATTGTTTAAAATTTATTTTTTAAACGAGTAGAGACGGTGGTGTAGCCAGCATCACGTGGTAGGACAAATAAGTGAAGCCATGTTGATCAGACATTTAAGTGACTTTTATAATTCATGTACAAGGTCTGACCAAACCCCATACACCTCTCCCAATGATAAACTTACCCGCACACTTACATCACACAACACACACACTCTCAGTATAACAATACTTACACAATCCCACGCTACACGTCCTGATCAACACCACCTTACAACATGAGCATAACAACCTACACCACACACCCACATCCAATGTACTACGACCCACATATCACCCCGCGAATCAATCAGTCATCCTACAACAAACTCGACACACTTATTCACCACATCGAAACCCACACATACACTACACGTCACACGTACGGTGCGAAACACAATCCACTAAACTTCGATTCACCCGAAACCACACCACCCAATACTCCACTCAGCAAAACGTCAAAAAACCCCATCCCATAGTAAAAACAATCCACTCTTAACCTCTGCGAAAGAAATTTTAAAAATCGAAGCAGTATACAAAGGTATAGGCTTCTCAAAAATCGAATATAATATATGTTCCGTTTCCGTTATCGGAAATCGCTGAAAAGTTGACATATAAATACAACTTTGATTTATTATTTATAAATGAAACTTCGTCAACCTAGATGTAACGTTTAGTGTGTTTACATGGAGCGAGAAGTGTTCACGTGAGGTGTGTAAGGTGACGGGTGTAAGAGCCTGTGCTAGTGTGTGAAGCAGTTAGTTGTAGTGTGGCTGTGGACGTGGAACGTGGTATTGAGTATTGTCATTTGTGTTGTAGACCCATTTTATTATTTTATACATATTAAATATCTTATTATTATCATAAAGTGTTAGTGTTGTATACGTCGTATTTGTCTGTTGATATATACCCCTAGACATTTAAGAACCCGACAGACATATGACATAGGAAGCTACTAATTGAGGCTCGTTGAAAAATTCATCAGCATCGATATCTGTATTAGCATTATGCATTATGGTGTGTTTGTTTTTAAATGTATGGTTGTAGTCCGTAAGAAAATCCGCAGGTGTCATTATATTGATATCGGATACATAATAAAGATAGCCAAATAGAATATTATGTTAACCTAATTGTTGGAACCTGTCTTTCAAAGACTGTAAACCCATATCCAAGAGAGAATAGAAGATTTTTACTTTGAAATTCTGTTTAGGATCTTGTGGTGCTACAATTAATTTAGTTTGACAGATGATAATATAACAAGATCATTACCGAGTTATATACAGTCTAAATAAAGAATATAGATGGCTACATCAATTGTGTGACACCAAAGTATAAAGGCAAAGTGACTTGTAAAAAGCGCTCCTACATGTTCATTTTACGGAGAAGGGGGGGGGGGCATTTTCACCAAATCGAATAGTTATATATAGGCCTAAGTTGAGAAAGGGCAGCAAAATTAATATTTCATCTTGTGCATCGAAATAGATCGCTACAATTTTCTATAATGGGGATCACACATTTTTGCACCCTTCCCTTTGTTTAGTGCCCTAGACGACCGCCTAGTTCGCCTTATAGGTAGCGCCGGCCCTGCATGAGTCAGAGAATCTATCTATATATATAATTCTCTTCTTCAAGCCGTTAGAAAACAAGCTGCAAACGCTCTCCTTACCTCCCCACCCCTACATGGTTTTAGTGAGCTGTGTTCACTCTTCTAAATGTTTACAAGCAGAGCCAACGATTTTAAACGTAGGGGGGGGGGGAGGGAGGAGGGAGGGAGGGAAGGAAGGGGGGGGTTATGGTCCTTACCTTAACGAGCTACTTATAGTGTTTTAAAGAAATATTTTCAGTGTCAGCGTTGGTACTGTCGAATTCACAAATTATGAATTATTGAAAATTAGAAACAACTAAATAGCGGCGTGTGTTATGCCGCGGGCCGGCTCGTATATATATAATTCTCTTCTAAGAGACGCTAGAAAACAAGCTGTAAACGCGCTCCCTACCATCCACACCCCTACATGGTCTTAGTGAGCTGTGGTTCACGCTATGTTTACCTTCGTGGAGTCGGGTTTAGTGACGGCTAATTACGGGCAGATAATTTAGTTTGAAACGATTTTAAACGTTTGGGGGGGGGGGGAGGAAGGGGGGGGGGGGTTATGGTCCTTAACGAGCTACCTATAGTGTTTTAAAGAAATATTTTCAGTGTCGGCGTTGGTAGTGTCGAATTCACAAATTATGAATTACTGAAAAGTAGAAAAAACAACAACAAAATAGAGGCGTATGTTATGCCGCGGGCCGGCTCGTGACACAATTATCGTTAGCTTGCACTGGAGTCAAACATGGGGTAAAGTAAGGGAAAGCACCCAGATTTAACGGAGGAATAGTAAAATACGATTATTGATCTTGACAAGTTTGTTAATGCTTGCAATGAAAATACACAGTTTATAGTTTTCAGTTTCGTTCCAATTTTTGTATCGTTTAAATAAATTTTAATAGAAACAATTAATTACATAACGCTTTAAAATGTGGTTGCAGTCTTTTAATTTAAGTTTAACATAAAATCGTTTAACCAAGTATTAGTACCATGTAATCCAACGGGTTAATGTATTATTACAAATTAGATTGGTAAATGACAGTACACTGTTAAACGTTTCCCCACTTTAAAAATTTACAACAAACGTTCTGGGGAGCTAAATAAAACAAAACAAAAATAACTTGAACTTTGTCAATCAGGGGAAGTAACCATTATATTAGCTATTCTTTTTTCTATGATATTCTATTCTATTTTTAAAAGTTTAAGTATTTAAAATGGATTAAAAATCATAACTATACCCCGAGTTCCCATTCCCTGTTGTTTTCTATAAGAATATTCGAGAAAGTTTAGGGGAGATCACTCCCGGTTTATTTAACACAGGTAGGCCTACGTGTTAAACGACAAAGTAGAATACATATCGATGGTCTCGGTCGTAAACCGTCTATCTCAAAAAAATTCGATTTTCTTTTTTTTTTTACATAAACCAAAATTCAATATGATTCCCCATAATGCCTGAAAATATTATAGAAATCTGTAGAATGATTATCGAGATAAAATCATTTGAACAAACCACCTATTATTTCAAGCGCTAAAAATCTTGGCGCAAAACGAATATCTCTATATTTGTCAGTACACTTTTGATCCGAAACGCAGTCGCACGCCGCAATCACACAATTTTACACCACAACAGTCTTAGTACTTGTAAGTAAGGATATTTTGATTAATTATGTTCAGCTATTCTATTACATTTTATCATTTTAAGAATAATAAACAAATAGTGTTTGTTTAATATAGCCTATTTCCAGATTTTCAATAACCAAACTGACTTGTTTACAAATTTTGAGGCTAATACAATGCTTTGAAACTAGATCTTCATTCTGAATCTAAATATCAATCTATACAATATTATTCAAATCATATTTCCACAAAATTGCGCAATAAATTTAATCCTTTTTTAATTCACGACTAACTTTAGACTGAGGGTTTATCTGAGTATTAAGAAATGTTTTTTATCGTAGGTTACAAAATGTTTGGCGTACATGTTCAACGACATGGTTAGTTGTCTTTAGTAAATGCTTTTATAATTAGTTTTTCAATAGACAAACCTCTCTCAACACACCAGATTCTCTCAACAGACCAGCCTCTCTCAACAGACCAGTCATACCACATAACAGAGCAGCCTCTCTCAACAGACCAGTCTTACCACATAACAGAGCAGCCTCTCTCAACAGACCAGCCTCTCTCAACAGACCAGCCTCCCTCAACAGACCAGCTTCTCTCAACAGACCAGCCTCTCTCAAAACACGTCTTACCATACAAGATACCATCATCTCTCAACTGGTTAATCTTAAAGGCATCAGCATTACTTAACAGACCCGCCTCTCAACAACACCCTTTCACAACAGACCAGTCGTAACATACAAATGACCAATCTTACCATACAGCACACCAGATTATCTCAACAAACTAGTCTAACCCTCTAAGACATAAGCGTCTCTCAACAGACAATTCTTACCATACAAGAGACCAGTCTCTCTCAGCAGACCAGTCGTAATATACAAAAGACTAAACTCTCTCAACTGACCAATATTACCCTCTAAGACACCAGCCTCACATCAACAGACCATTCTTACCATACAAGAGACCAGCCTCTCTAAAAAGATTAGTCTTATCCTAAAAATAGACAAGCCTCTCTCAACACACCAGTCTTACCATACAAGACACCAGTCTTTCTCAACAGACCAATCGTAACATACAATTGACTAGCCTCAAATAGCAGACAATAGACACCAGCCTCTGTTAAAAACACCAGTCCTACCATCCAAGAGACCAGGTGCTCTCAAAAGACCAGTCAGACCTATCAAGAATTCAATGCGACAAATATTCGTGCACTGCAGTACAACCATGATGCTACTATCTTCTTCAAAGTAAATTAGCAGATAGCTGGCAATCGCTAAGCTAGGGTAGTAAGATTATGATCTCATCTGTAGTCCTTGACAAGTTGTACAAGAGCAGAAAAAAAGATAAAAGCTGTCATATAAGAGCACTTAAAAGTGATGATTCGCCTGATTTTTATAATGTTGCCATTTTAATGTATCTTCATGTAACGTTTATTTAAAGAATAAATTTTAAAAAAAAAACACATTTTTTTTTTACTTTTTGTCAAATAAGGTAATTAAAAAGTCTAGTGACAATTTTAGCGCAATTTCCTTATGTTATCTAAAAATAGCTCTGTCGTAGCGTAAATCAAGAACAGGGTTAGTAAAACCATTGGTTAGTTATTAAAACGTTTTTATTAAAAAAAAAATTCAGTATTTTACATGTTTTATTTACAATAGAGTTACATGACTAAAAACCATTGCGCGCCTAGCTACTGAACGTGATGACGCAGCCATTGAACGTGATGACGTGTGTGGTGTGGTTGGATAAAAATGCCTACTAATTCGGTCCAAATTTTAATTAATTCAAAAAAAATTTTGTGACCGAACGAAAGGATTTTTTGAAAACTTTCTACGGCAATATTGTTCTACATTATGGCAGGAATCGATTGGTACATGTTTCAAGTCGTAAGTGGTCTGGTTGCCGAGATATGGGCCAAAAACTGCATTTTTTCAAGTTTTTTTTTTCCTTTTCCGGGAAATCCATGAAAGAAACCCGGAATTTTTTTGGCCTATGTTCATCCTCGTAACTTGCTTAACATAATTGCTTTTGGAACTAGTCCTCGATATTGCTTCGTTGAGGAGGAGATACGACTTAAAGCTGCGGACACACATCCATTCATTCATACATTCATACATCCAGAAATGACGGGTTAATAAACGCAATTCTCCAGAATAGAAATTGCGCTAAAAAAGTAAACATTAAACCATTATTAATGTGATTAATGTGTTATGTCTCATTCATAATATATCTGACAATAAGGTTTATATTTTTTACTATTATCATGCTACAAACCCAGCACCCACCAGATTTAGTAAAATAAAATGTGAGAATAGATAGATGTAATAAATAAAGCATAACCATTAACAGTTAACAAGTCTAGTGCTAAATACAGCCATAATGAATAAACAGTCGAAAGCGATAAAGCCATACTAAAACATCTCTACTAAAATTAAACTGCCCCCATAAAGTAGAATTAACTTAACTGATTAAAATATGAGCCCAAAACTATAATCTAAATCTTATGAAGCGTTACTTATAACTTAAAAACATAAACATAACTAAATAACGTTTATTGGACAAAACGAACGAACGCGGCTGAGACAGAAACTCTCGGTTCAAAACAGCTAAGTCTGCGCGCCCACGGATAGACAGTTTGCAGCGAGAATTTCAGACAGTAATGATAGAAATATGAAGTAAGCAGAATACTGCTTTTACGTTATTGCTCCTAGGAGCAACACACTGTAACGTAACACTGTAACTACGTTACTATAATTAGAACATTGGAAAGTACCCGGCTATATCTAGGTCAAAGTTAATCATTTTGCTTTTACATGTTATTTCTAGGGCTGAAATATTAAAGAGATGTGTTTATTATTATGCCTATGCCTATGCCTATGCCTATGCCTATGCCTATGCCTATGCCTATGCCTATGCCTATGCCTATGCCTATGCCTATGCCTATGCCTATGCCTATGCCTATGCCTATGCCTATGCCTATGCCTATGCCTATGCCTATGCCTATGCCTATGCCTATGCCTATGCCTATGCCTATGCCTATGCCTATGCCTATGCCTATGCCTATGCCTATGCCTATGCCTATGCCTATGCCTATGCCTATGCCTATGTCTATGCCTATGCCTATGCCTATGCGTATGCCTATGCCTATGCCTATGCCTGAGCCTGTGCCTGTGCCTGTGCCTATGCCTATGCCTATGCCTATGCCTATGCCTATGCCTATGCCTATGCCTATGCCTATGCCTATGCCTATGCCTATGCCTATGCCTATGCCTATGCCTATGCTTATGCCCATGCCGTGCACTTGTTTGTGTCCTTGCCGATGCGTGCGAACATGCCCATGCAGATGCCCATGACCAAGCCAATTATTACGTCTATGCATATGACTTATCCATGAGTACTCCTGAGCAAATAGTTTTAAAACAAGCTTTTTTTCAACATTGATATAAATAAGCATTTAACATAATATAACGTATCTGACTGTTGTGCAGTACAACTGCATTTTACTGTAGGCACAATATCTTACTGTATATTAGTTTTCAACAAGGATTAATTGTTCTTGCAAAGGTGTAATTGCGTGCTTAGCACAAGTTAATTTTCACGTTCACTGAGCTTGAACTTCTCCACCGCGGTATTCGACTGGTTCAGTCCACTAAAAAACACCATGCACATTCCCCAGCCCAGGCCCTATCGTGTGTCCCTGTGCTGTTAAGTGGTCATGGTTCAGATCTTTTACATGGTTTAGATCTTTTTACCTTCAACTGATATTTTCAAAACCACTGTGGCCTACATTTTTCCGCTTGCAAAGCCCATCTAAGTGTTTGCGTTGAGACAAGATTGACAGTTATTCGAAAGTTATTCTTATACATATGAAAATAGACAGCATTAAGCTATGAGGAATATATATTAAACGCCTTTTCCATCTTAATGAATCTATGTTTTTGTAAGATTTAATAATTGACAATTATTGATTAATGAATTCACTATTAATATAGTATAGGGATGATAAGCATTAAAATAATTAAATCCAGAGCTTTAAAAGCAAAATAATTAGTATACTTACCTACAAAAAAATAAATCAATCATTCAATCACTTAATCAGTAAATAAATCAATGAATCAACAAATCAACCAATTAACCAATCAACCAACCAATCAACCAATCAATAAACAAAACAACAATCTATATCTATATTTATGTCTACGTCTGCGTCTGCGTCTGCGTCTGCATCTGCGTTTACGTTTACGCCCACGCCCACGTCTACGCCTACATCTACATCTACATCTACATCTACATCTACATCTACAAGATGACATGGAACTGCACTGCAATTTACTGGATAGTTCAGGACATTTCTCTAGGAAATACAAAGACAGACCAGAAAGCTGCTCGAATTTACACTTACAAAAACTATGAAAATTAAGGACGAAATATTTGCTCTTCCATTCTTTTAATTAACTAAAGAAAACGTCCAACAATTGACAGAGCAGCATCTTTATACCCCATACGTATTTTGTCTTTTCACCAACTCTTATATTAAGTAACTGGGAACACGACGTACGGGTATTGGTTTATGAACGTGAAAACATTGTCGACACCTGGATTTCATACAAAAACCGTTGTTTTATTTTAGTCTACGGCCGTGTTTTATTCACGGAGCTAATTAAATTTTATTAGACAGAAATATATGTTTTAGCTAGACAAGAATCAACAAAAATAACTTGACCCATTTTCAACGTGAATTGTTGGATTAGCTTTTCACCCATTGTCCGAGGGGGTGTTTTGCTGTCCATTTCCAATGTAGTCTTCAATCATTCTCGCTAGTCGAAAAACACTTCGACCAAATCCTTGACTTTTGCCACTAGTTTCAATTGTCGAAAAATTCGTTTTTTAGTTACGGTTGAGTTTTAAAGGTTTTACAGACTCATGACAACTTTCCAAACTATAAATCTTACAATTTCTAGTTAATTGCTTGTCATTTTAATAAAGCCGTTTCGGTTAGTTGACTGTAGAAGTTTGCGACCATTTAGATGGGGTCGCGGCACATATGTTGAGAACCCGTGCTCCAGGCTTTAAATAATGTCTTTGTTACATATGCGAATTCTCGAAATGTGCCAACAACGAATTCTTCTATTATTACAGGTATGAGTCCCCGGAAACTTATAGCAGGTTTTAAGGTAATTAAAACCCGTGGCAACAAAAAGGGGACTTCGTCAACAAATGGTAAAGATACAATGATGAAACCCCGTAGTGCCTGCATCGCTGACAGACATTCAGGCCGACAGACCTACAGGCCGACAGACCTTCATGCCGACAGACATACATACCCACAGACATACAGAACGACAAACAGACAGACAGACAGACACATAAGCTTTCAGACCCGAAAACAAACACTTAATAAAATGGTGTTTAAACACACGATGAGAGTTTTGTTTAACAAAGAATGTGTGCACATTTTTTTAAATGCTGTTAAAAATTGTGACTGACCTTAGAAAATAAAATTAAAATCATGTTTAGTGGAAAATTTAGTTTTATTTATGCAAAGATGAATACAGGTATATCTAAATACACTATTTTAAAAAAGATGTTGCCACTCTTAATATAGCTATTTGTTACGGGTCAGTTCGGCCTGGGGATAACAATACATAAACACACCGGGGTTAACAATACTCTAAGGTAATTTCAATTCACACACGCACTCTCCCCTAATTCTAGTTTATTCTAACCTACTTCTATCTAACCTACAACTGACCCGTAACACTATTGTCATGGTAAAGTAAAACGTGTTTAAAACTGTTCCACTACTACAGAAATCAACAATCCAGATTAATAACAAGTTTGTTTGCAATAATGCACTAAAAATGAGAACATAAATGACATTGTTAAATATATAAAAAATACTTGCTATTTAAATAAATAAAAAAAAACGTGGGTTATTATATTATTTGATGGATATATTTACTAATAATTAACTCTAGTATATTGCATTTTATTGATAGAGAATTCCTATAATACGCGAAAGAAGGGAGTTGATTCAATAAATTAACAATTTCAATTTGGATTAAGTTGAAATCCTTTAATAAATAAACAACTAGTTTTGTTTTGTCAAAGTTAACTAGCGCCATGTATAAAGCATTTATTATCGACTCACATTTGTTACGGTACTTACAAACTCATGAATTATGATAGTTTATAAACAGAAATACCATTTCTAAATTAGCTAATCGATGTTTTTTACGGTTAATTGGGAGAGTTTTAATGGAAATGGCTTGCCGTTGATTATGTTGAAAGCATTTCATTACAAACACAAAATGTAATGTAATCGTAGTGCTTATGTACTAAACTCTGTTTGCCATCAGCACATTTCGACATACTTTTCTTGTTTCCACTTTCTGTATCCCCCTCCACTTACACCCATTACCACAGTTTACATTCGTAAGCCACCAATAGATGTGGTTACACTCCACTGAATCTTACACAGTGCTATACAAATTGATTAGATGACATAAGTGTGTCGCAAAGATGTGTAGCAGATTGTACCTTGGAATAGTTAAGCCTATTATGTCAGCACAGTTTACATTGGATTAAGTAAGTCAAGTACATGTTATTTCTGTCTACACACTTTAGGCTAATGTATTAGGTGTTAAGGTAAGATTGAAAAATCGAAGATTTGGAATTTTCTGCGATTGGCTTATAGGATTAACAACACTAAATCAACTTTCGGTAATCGACTACACCTGCCCGTAGGAAGTTAAATACAGTTGGCTCCAACTTTTATCTCATCTGTTGTGTATGCAACACAAAAATTGCCAATTTACATATCAATAAATGTCAGGATTTTATAAGTTAGTTATTTCCACAGAATAAAAACAAATAACTCTGTAAATACTACTCAACAAACTATTACAGAAATAATAATACAAACAACTATAGATTACTCTTTACAAACAACTATGAATGCTTCTTTCAAATCGAAATTAGAATTTCTTAAGTAATTTAAATCGTTATTATTTGTATTGTAAGTCATTATTCAAGCAATCACTTTTAAGTCACTTTTAACCGGAAAAATGTCACGTTTAAATGAAAAACTGTCACGTGATAACGGAAAACTGTCACTTTTAAACAGAAACCTGTCCGACGATGACTCAAAGCACAAAGCCGCACAGTGTACCAGCTGATCCATGACAAACAATAGATCTATATTCTATACATAAACTGGTCATAGGCGAACAGCTAGAGTAATGCACAATATAAATTATTTAGCAGTAAAATATAATAGTACGTAAATGTTAGCACTCTGCTGTAAGTAACGTCACAAAAAATAACGACACTACAGACTTAATTTTTAAACAGTTTGGGGAGACGACTGTTAGTCAACGTCAAGCAAGGTAGAAAACTCACATGTTGGTTAATGATAATTTTTTTAGAGTTATGTTTTCTTACCTATTAGGATTGAAAAAACATATTTATCTAAGCGGTTTGTGTTGATTTTTAAAAAATTTTTTAGCGCCTTTAAGTTTTTGTTTGTATCAGATTCGTAATTTGTAATGGATTTAATACCGATGTTTGAATTGCATTATTTATTTTATTTTTCTGTCTTGTTGACCAAGGAAAATATTCTATTTAAAAATAATTATCTGATTAGATGATTTTATACACAATTCCTATTTTTTAATAAATCATTAATGGCAGTTTTAGATTCCAGCTTTAAATGTACTTTGCTCCTAAAATAAATATTAAGAAATGTTGCTTTAAATACGTATTTATTTTCAGCACTTGAAAGATTGTTTCTCTTTAGTCGTCAGTTATTTTCCCACACATCAAGACCAGCCATGTCCGTCAACATCCCGTGTCTGGTTGCTGTCATCATCCTCTACATCCTCATCATCGGCATCATCGCTGCCAGGAAGACAAACAAAGCCAAGGACACGGAGGAAGTGATGATAGCCAATCGCAGCATGGGGCTCTGGTTGTCGTTCTTTACTCTAACAGGTTAGACATTGTACTGAATGAAAGAAATGTGGGGAAAAGTATAATTGTGATGATTTAAACTGTTATATATATATATATATATATATATATATATATATATATATATATATATATATATATATATATATATATATATATATATATATAAATCTTTGTAAACATGTTAAAATAATTCTTATTTTGGTCCTAGCAACTAGCGTATGTGGAGGTTACTTAAATGGAACAGCCGAATACACAGCGTTTTATGGGCTGTTACAGACTCAAGCCCCGCTTGGATACAGTATTGGGCTTTTCTTGAGTCAGTAACAGTGGCTTTACCGTTTTATTGTTGTGTGTATGTGAAGGGGGGTGAGTCTCATGCAAGGTTTACCGTTTTATTGTGTTGTGTTTGTATGTATGTGTGTTTGTCTGTGTTTGTGTATGTGTGTGTGCGCGCGTCTCATGCATGGTTTACCGTTTTATTGTGTTGTATGTGAGTTTCAGTGAACAAAGTAATGATTTATTTTTGTATGTCAATGATGATATTGTATATGAACCAAATATTCTGTAGAAAAAATAATTATTAAAATTAATAAAAACAAACACAACTAAAAATAATTACAGAAATTGTAAATACTTAAATCAAAACAAATTTTGTTGTAAATTAAAATCAAAGCTAATACGTACATTGAAACAGTATATCAATGGAATAAACATTTTAATTTAATCATCTCAATGAGTCCAAAACGTGTTTGCACCATGCACATTTTCACCTGAAAGTTGAACTACACACAGGTGGGCTGCTAGTGGCACCAAACATGAGGAGACAGAATTACGTCACAATGTTTGACCCGTTCCAGTTGAAATACGGCAGGAAGATGGAGGCGCTGTTGATCATACCTCACATGCTGGGGGATCTCTTTTGGTCGGCTTCAATCCTTGCTGCTTTAGGTAAACTCTAACCATTTGACTTTATTATTTGTTTACCTCTGGGCCACATAAAAGCAGTATCGTATTAGTTCTGACCATTTACATTTTATAAGTCACCGCGGTTTTTAAATATAAACTAGACTACCCGTTGTCTAGTTAGATAACTGTGTTTTTCGGGGGGGGGGGGGGTCATCCATAAATGACATCACGTCTGTCACTCAGAGGCGTAGCGACCCTTTTCTGCGCCCGGGGACAAACTTTTCGATTTGAACCCCCCCCCCCCCTGGCACGATTTTGATATGCACCCCCCCCCCCCCCTCAAACTTTCGATTTGCACCCCCCTAAACCTTTTAATTTATTTTTCCAACCCATTTTGGCGCCCCCCCCCCCGCCCCCACCCTCCTCGCTACGCTACTGCAGTGTCACTTATCGTCACAAAAAAACAGGCCCCACATTCAAAAATATGTTTTTTATCTTTTAAAAACACCGAAAACAACGATTTTGGACTATCCCTTCATATACTGACGTCACAGGTGACTTACTCAACCCTACTTCACCTGCCCAGTGTCCCACCAAGTCTCAGACAACATGTTTTTATCGTTTAAAAAAACGATTCCAGCCGAGCATGTCTCTGACCACACTATCCCTTCGTATGCTTAGGACAAACAAACAGGTGCACTCTACTTCACCTGCCCTGTGCCCCGCGAGGTCCTGATAGTTAACCTTATCATTCACATGTAGGCCTTAGGAAAAATAATTGAAAACATTGTTGTAAAAAGAAAATGTAACTTTTTACTATTACTAAAGTCATTGTTCTAAACTTTTATATAAATTGTGGTTAATCTACCTATGAATATATCAATAAATTAATTAACGGCTTTAAATTAGTTTGTAATTAACAATGTGTTTAAGAAGGAACAATATTTACCTTTCAAAATACCATTTTACAGCTATACACATAATGAAGATTCTCCCCAATAACAAATCAGATAAACAAACAAACAAAAAAATGAGTTATCAAACATCACTATTCAGTCAAAGTTAAGCCATTGTTCTAAAACATTTAAACAAATGTGGTTAATCTACCTATGAATAAATCAATAAATTAATTAACGTCTTTAAATAAATGTGTGATACACAGTCTATCTGCAATAATAAATTATTCTCTACCTACATACTATTTTACAGCCCCCCATATACAGCAGTTTTCTTACAGTAAGAAATCAGACAAACAAATAAATATTCAAACATGTAAACAAAGTTGAGTTTTAGTAGTATTAGATTAGTGGCTTCAAAGTTGGTGTTTACATACAAATTTTTGTTGTATTATGTCCTTGTTTACCACCAATTTGTAGAATATTAATTCAGAATATTTATGACACGTAAAACTGCCTGATAATTTAAGATACTTAAATAATAGATTTATATACTGCCGTATACTATTTATTTTAAGTTCGTCGGATCGTTCCGTTTCAGGGGGGACAGTATCGATAATTGTGGACATCGATCCTAAGATCTCAGTAATCGTGTCCGCGTTGATCGCTATAGTCTACACGTTCCTCGGTGGTCTGTACGCTGTGGCCTACACTGACGTCATACAGATGGTGCTGGTCGCCGTAGGTCTGGTAAGTGAAGTATACGTTGTGTCTTCAAAAGAGGTTGGTCTGGTAAATGACGTCACACAATTGTCGTTTTAGTTGTTGGACTAAGCAGGATTAAACTAATGCTAAGTTTATTTCTATTTCTATGACTTTAAGATCTAAAGCGATTGAATACATTTTCCATGTTTAAAAAATGAAAATATGTATTAAACAGCAAAAAAAGTGTTGAAAACAATTTTGTTTGTCATGGAAACCTGAAAAACCTCCACTAGTTTGAATTTTCTGGTACTTTAAATACGCTAAGACTTTTTATTTTATTTTATGCCCTTATAGTAATCAAATGTAAACAGCTTATATTTGGTAAAGCCGATTGTAAGCTTTGGGTTTTTCCAAGAAGATGGAAAATACGCGTACCAAACATACGAGAAATCCAGCTTTCCCATTATGCCAAATACAATATATTGACGAATATAAAGCGTTTCGTAGAGAGCTTGTAAGATTGAGGGAACATGATTCTTTTTAATTAATATGGTCATAAAAATAGTACTTTAAACAAATACATTTTTTTTCTGATTAAGTTATTTTTTTTTGTTAATACAAAAATTGATAAAGTAACCTAAAGCAAAGGATCCCGATTATTACGAAAAACCAGGAATTTTGTTGTTTTGTTAAAATTAAACTAATGATTCGAGTTGCTTACAGATGGGGGCGGGGTGGGGGGTGGGGGCTGAGTCCCCCGAAGAAAGTATACTCCCCACCCCCCCGAACGAAATGAAATGTATATAGAAAACATATACTTTACCACTGTTCGCCCCACCCGGAAAATGTTGAACGCCCACCCCCCGAAAATATCAATTCCCCCCCCCTTCCCCGGAGAAAAAAAAGTCTGGAAGAAACACTGGTTGCTGAATGGTCACATGTTTAATTAAGGTATCTTAAAATAAAATGTCTACCTTCAAAATTCTGTAAACAGGTGTGTATTTATCGCTAAATAAAATCTAAACAATGTGTTGGACTTGAAAGTTATACGTTAGCACTTTAAAACTAACGTTGGCGAAAGTTGTAAGTTTACGTCAGATCGTATTTTAACAATTATGTAATCTTTGGGTTAACGGTTTATTTCAAGGTTTTATAGTTTGGTGTTTATCACAGGTTATCGCCTGCCCCTTCGCCATGACGAGTGAGTTTGTTCACCTGGAGAATATAACGTCTACCTGGCTGGGGGAGGTGGGGGCGGGGACAGAGATGGCCTATATGGATACGTTTTTGTAGTTGATCTTTGGTGGGACCACATGGCAGGTAGGTGTCATTACATGGCAACAGGTAGGTGTCAGTACATGGCAGGTAGGTGTCAGTACATGGCAGGTAGGTGTCAGTGCACGATTGAGTAGGTTTTATTTAATAGTGCAGATCAAATGATCTTTATTGAGGTGGGCTATGTCGAGAGTGTAAGATACGTGAACAAAAAAACTACTTACTTAGATGTATAACTGTTTGTATATATATATATATATATATATATATATATATTAAAAAACAGACACACATAAACATACACACATACTTACATACATTGACTAACACAATATCATGTTTACCCGAGACATCAGTCAAGTGACTGTGAAACGTTACACACCTTGATGGTTCCCATGTTTGTGTCTACTGTGTTGCTATTGAGTGCTCACAGTTGCTCAGCTGTTCATGCTTCAGGTGCATCCATGCTTGCATGCTTGAGCAGTGTGTTTTTTTTTCCCCAGGCCTTCTACCAGCGTATACTGGCCAGCCAAGATGTCAGGGTGGCCGTGTATTCCACTATCGGCGCCTCCGTCATGACTTCTGTCATGGCCGTCCCACCGGCATTGATGGGATATGCTGGGGCAGCAGCAGGTAACACACATTAAAACATGATCCTGATATACTTACATTACATCACTTACATTTCATCCGTTGATAAAGGTCTATTTTTAATCTCTAATAGGGTAATCTAAACTGAAACGAAACGTGTATTTAATAAAAATATTATATCTAATATACGGTTGAACAAATAATTTTAATGAAAAGCAGGGTATGTTTAATTTTACCGGAAAAAGGTAACTCTAAAAATGCTTCTTATCTCGTGAATCATTCTTGTAAACTTTTTTTTTCTATTGCCGGCGACGATAAATATTGATTAAAGATCACGTAACTACAAAGTTATGGGAGAGCACTCAAGAAATTTGAAAAAAATTCAATATTAGCTTAAAGAGTTTTAAATCAGATAATTTAAAAAAAAAATTCAATACACGCTCTGACATTAACGGCCAACAACATAATTCGAAATGTTTAAGTTCTATTACTAAACCTTAAATTACAAGTTCAGCTGAATTGCTCAAATATTCTGTATGTCACGTGATCCAAGCAACACAGTATGATTGGACACGAGGAAAAGTAAAGGCGGCTTTGAATGTCGTATAGCAGGAAATTTCTCCTTCTGCTGTAAAAAAAGTTGAGCTTTCCTTCGTCAGATAACTTCTATCTTCATCCTATATCCTGAATGTTATGGTACACTGTCGGTAAAAAATTGTTTAATCCTTCCAGACTGGAACCAAACTTCCTACGACGGACCGATACCAATACCAGACGACAGGAAAAGTTACATCCTGCCTATGACCTTGAATTATCTTGTGCCACTTCCGGTTTCAATTATTGGAATGAGTGCCATCTGCGCGGCCGTGATGTCATCGGCAGATTCCAATTTCCTGTCTGCAGCGACGGTGTTCACTAGAAACATTTACCAGGAAATCTTTCGGACGAAGGTTTGACACAATTTTAGCGATTGTATTCTAACTTAAATAGTAAACCCGTTATGGATGATTCGTTTAGTTGACACAATGTGTATCTAGTCACGATTGATTTTGTTCTATCTTGTTCCTGTGAAACGTGTTTAGGTGGAAGCAATACGCGTCCAATTAACACTTCTTTGGTAAATAGTGTTAACTGGCATCTTGCAATGTTAAAAACTCTCCTCATTTTCGTGGGTGGCGTGGTTCAGCGCTAGAGCGTTGGATTCAAAACTAAAAAGTGTCGAACTCCCATCTAGTATTGGAAAGTTACTTAGTTTAAAACCCTTTATCTACTGACGGTACTTATTAGTACCACTTTAATTAAGTGCCTGTATTATTTTTAATTTAATACGAATTTTAAAAATTATTGATGTAATTAATAGTATTATCTCCCCTGAGTCATCGGTAGTTTGAGGGATCGATGTTTTTTGAAAATTTCTGGGGTGGCGCCATTTTCAATGTGTTGCTGTATCGGTTATTCACAATTGTTCTGTACAGTTCTCACACACGTTCCTGATTTCCCTTTGTTTTACTTTATTTTTCAAGTTTTCAACCCCAAATATTTTTTATTGGCACCTTCAATATTCAGGTAAACGCGTTTAACTTCTAGTTATACAATTTTAATCAAATTGTCTTTGTATTAGATCGATGTTTACAAGTGGACTTATAAGTACCGTCATGGCACACGGTCATTTTTTTAGGATTTCTAGGAAATGGCATATTTTTTATGTGGAGTGACATAAATATTATTTTGATTATTAATTATCGAAATGTACTAAAAAAATGATCTTTACACATGTATAAGAAGGTTAGCAAAGGTTTACCTAAGAAATATTGTAATTACTTGTTGATTTGTAGTAGTAAAAGAATAACAAGAATAAAAGTAGCATTTGCAGGCTCGTTTACTAGGTTTAGTATACTTCATTTGTATACCAAAGTCTAGTTCTAGTAGTAAGATTTAATTTGTTAGTTATATTTACTTCAATAAACTGTTCTGCCTACAATAACTAGCATTTACGTAATGTATACCAGTAGACTAGTAATTGTCCATACTTCTGCATATAGTATAGATCTATATGGTAAATTTTAATCAGTAAACCGAAATCAGTAGGCCATTACGGCTATCCTAAACACATTGAGCTCACTTCTATTTATGAACTTTACACTGTAGTGTAGACTTGTCATAACATTCTAGGAGACTACAATTATACTAGTATTACTAGTAGTTGTGTGCTGAATGACTAAGCTTTTGCGGCTCATTGTAATAGCTATTGGAAGCCTCCAACAAAAGCAGGTTCACACCAGTAACTTTTTCCACACCAGAAAGACGACAGACTAGAATGTATTAGGAATGAGGAATAAGGAAGCATGACATGTTGGCACCTTTTGCTGTGTTTGAGGTCTAAGATGTGTTCCGATAGAAAATCCAGTAAATATCGTACTCAAAATATACTTTTGTGATGTGTTTATGTGTGAAAATTACAAAAAATGATTGTTATAATGATTGCCATGTTATTAGTTAATAAGTTGTATAGTTTTTTCCAGTTTTGGGCGTTTCTAAATTTCTGGAAAAAATGTCCTACATTCCTGACGGTACTTATAAGTACCAATATATGTTTGGGCCCTTAAAATTTATGAAACAAAATTTCCTTCGACATATGCTTTAAGTGTGCCAAAAGCAATATGATAACACATTGTTTAAGAAAAAATGTCATTCAGAACCTAATTCCGTAAATAAAGGGATAAATTAATTAAAATATACATACCTTCGCGTTCAATAATTTAGGTGTAAAAATGAAATTGTAAGTCACTTCAATTTTAAAATTATTTCACACCTAACTCACAATTATCATCATCCACTAATTACTTGAAGTTCGATTTAAAAAAAAATATTGATAGCCTCCGATTTCAAAACACAAAAGCGTCTTTGCACTATTTTGCCAAGTATAACTTGCAAGCTTGTTACTAAAACACTTTGTGCTATACCATCTGATATTGACCTTACACAGGCGACAGATCGAGAACTACTGTGGGTACTTCGTGTTTGTGTCGTCATCTTTGGTGTGTTGGGGACGTTGATTGCCATTTTTGCTACCACCATCTACGGGCTCTTTGTTCTTTGCAGGTGGGAAACAATACACTTTATATTTCGTTAATTTTAATGTACTACTAGTTTGAGTATTTTTACCTAGATGTTTATATTTCAATGACCTGGTGTGCGTGGTGCTATTCCCACAACTGGTGTGTTTATTTTAACCTAGATGTCTATATTTTAGAGACCTTATGTACGTGGAACTATTCCCACAACTTGTGTGTGTATTTTAACCTACATGTGTATATTTCAGTGACCTGATGTACGTGGTGATATTCCCACAGCTGGTGTGTGTATTTTAACGTAGATGACTATATTTCAGTGACCTAATGTACATGGTGCTATTCCCACATTTGGTGTGTGTATTTTAACCTAGATGTCTATATTTCAGTGACCTAATGTACATGGTACTATTCCCAAAACTCGTTTGTGTATTTTAACCTAGATGTCTATATTTCATTGACCTGATGTACATGGTGCTATTCCTACAACTGGTGTGTGCATTTTAACCTAGATGTCTATATTTCATTGACCTGATGCATGCGTTGATAATCCCAAAACTGGTGTGTGTATTTTAACCTAGATGACTACATTTCAGTGACCTGATGTACGTGGTGCTATTCCCACAACTGGTGTGTGTCCTGTGGGTGCCGTGGGCCAACACCTATGGCAGCTTTGCCGGATTTTTCGTCTCATTCCTACTGCGTATCTTGTCTGGTGACACTGTGCTACAAATTCCAGCGGCGATTAAGTTCCCTTTGTATGACTACAGCACTGACTCGCAGTTATTTCCCTTTAGGTAACATAGTTTACATATACAATTTTGTAGCTGTAAAATTGTATAGGCCACTCCATGGAACTAAGGCTTTATCATGTGTGTTCTAGAACCTTCTCCATGCTGTCTGGAACATTTTGCCTGTTGACCGTGTCCGGCGTGACCCACCTGATATTCACACGAGGTCTACTGGACCTGAAGTATGACGTCTTCAACTGCCACAAGAAACGATCACACAAAAAACACGATTTGATTGAAATGGAGAAACCTGAATTGTTTAACCAGGAGCTGCTGGGTTCTGTTCCTACTTGAGGCTCTGTTTAGGTTTATTTATATTCCATGTGTGGGTTTTGTAATGGTTAAAAAAACTGCCTTTTAACAAAACTACTGAATAAAATTATAAGAAACCTATATATAATAGATCTTTTCATTTTTAAAAACTTTTACATAAAACTAAAAATTTCAATTTTTAAGTACATCGAAGTTACTTAAAGATAACCATAGAGACATCATATTAAATTGTGTGTTGATTTAATGATTAAAAAGCATTTTTATACAATTCAAATTGTGATATAAATATTATTTCCGATTTTTACTTTCTCGTACACGAGTATAGAGGAAGCATTGTAATTTTGCAAATCGATACTTCAAAAATCTGGACATTTTACACCTCCTTGAGTCTGAAAAAACATACTTTTGCTAAATTTGTCAGTATGTCTGTGTGTGTATATATGTGAGTATGTATGTGTGCGTTTGTGTATGTCTGTGAACACGATAACTTGAGTACCGTTATAGAAGTCATATTTGCGATTTCTCAAAAAAATATTTGTATCTATTATTATCTGTTTTTCTTTATAAAGTACCAAATTTCCGCACAATTATACACAGTTTATTTGCTGTTTTTGTGCGCAATTCTTTTTTTTTTTTCAGGAGATTCTTTACTATTTTAAAGATTTAGGTGCGCATATTTGAAAATTGATTTTTAAAAAATCTATTTTCCGCTCCATCTACATCTTAAAAATACTCGAAAACGTTTACGGAAGATCACTCCCGTTTTTTTTAAAATGAATAAATTGTAGTTCATGATTAAAGAAAACCATCTGTTTCTACCTTTTCAGTGTATTACTGCATAAAAACTTATTATTAAAACGATGTTTATTCATTTTTAAATTTTAAATTGCAAATACATTAATCTGATGAACAATTTTCTGTCTAAATACTCTCTCTCTCTCTCTCTCTCTCTCTCTCTCTCTCTCTCTCTCTCTCTCTCTCTCTCTCTCTCTCTCTCTATATATATATATATATATATATATATATATATATATATATTTTTTTTTTTTTAAAATATTTATATATATATATATATATATATATATATATATATATATATATATATATATATATATATATATATATATATATATATATATATATATATATTTATATTTATATATATATATATATTTATATATATATATATATATAAAGCAAGGTGGTCAAGTACCCGATAGGGCACTTCCCGGCGCCGCAGGCGCGTCAAATTTGGCACGATGGTGCCTCGGGGCGATAGAACACGAGGGACGATGACGGTTTGCCGAAATGTCCACGGGGAGGGGGTCAAAACTGACCTCGGCTGACCGGCACCTTATATGGGCTATATTACGAAAACAAATTTCCTCCGACGACCGCTCTTGAAATTTTGTGAGGTGGTAGGAGAACGCCTTGGGGTGTCACAAAAACTCGCCATGTAAGGGAAAAATTGGGAAATGGGTCAAAACTGACCAGTCGTATTTCCCTATATAATCTTTGTATTTTATGGGGAAAACAGAGGGTCATTTCAAAACGGATTTTAGGGCACTTACCCTCTTTACATCTGGCTAAATTTTGGCATGCTTATAGGTAAATGGCTTGACCTTTAGAAAAAACTGTTGGTTTGACTCAAAGCCCTCGACAAGGGCTAAAAAGTGACCGCGAGTGAAATTCTCTTTATATGAGCTCTATTACGAAAAAAATTTTCCTCCAATGACCCACCTTGATATTTTGTGAGGTGGTAGGAGAACGCCTTGGGGTGTCACAAAAAACTCGGCATATCTGGGAAAACTTCGTAAAGGGGTCAAAACTGACCAGTTGTATTTCACTATATAATCTTTGTATTTTATGGGGAAAACAGATGGTTATTTCAAAACAGATTTTAGGGCACTTACCCTCTTTACATCTGGCTAATTTTTATATATTAAAAACTTTGATAATTCAGCTTCCCAAATGTACAAACACTTTTTTTAAAATCAGGTAGGAGATTTGTTCTAAAATTAGAACCTAATTAAAACATACTGTAATTAGACAAATTATATTTTTCTTACCTTTGTACACAAGTTTAATCTGATGTTGAAAATATTTATAATTTTAAAAATATAATAATAATTTTATTTAAAATTTTATTTTTGGAAAATAAAGATGGATTAGTTCCTTTAAACATGCTAAGTAATTGGAGGACAATAAGTGCAATTAGTTACTTATTGAATATTGGAACACATACTTTTTTAGTTAGCTAAATATTGGTATATTACGTATTAATATACATTTCATTAAAGTTATTTAAATAGTAGTGTATTAATATATATTAAGTTTAAAGACATTCGTTTTTCCTACTTTTTAATGCATAATTACATAAAATCTTGTTATTAAAATGTTGTTTTTTTTTTACTTTATTTTTTAAATTTTTTATGTAAATTAAAAAACGGGTGATGGGAAGGGGTGGTGGCAAAGATAATACACACACAATAAAAATAAAAATAACGTAATTTGTTTTGACATGTTTTCATCTCTGCTTAACCTCTGATTGTATATGTATTTTAGATATTTTTGAGGGGAAAAAATAAGTTTGGATAATATGGAAACTTTTGTTAAGTTTGTGTTTCAATAATTAGTTTAAAAAATTAAAGTGTAGGTAAGAATGTAATTTTTTTATTGAATATGTCTATTCGTATACGTTCACTAAATACCAGAAGCGTATTGCAACAGCTTGACAGACATTGTGATATCAACTAACCAATCAACGCTAGACGTTACATTTCTTAATATGTATTGTCAGCCATTTTTTAAAACACCCTCACATCAAACATAACAAATGAGATGATGGATTCGGGAAACTAATGTCACTTTCATAATGTGTATATGACCAGGGAATATGTTGGTTTTCGTTGGGTGCAATTTGTTATCTAATGAGATGGTTAACTTTCTAGTAGACTGTCTCTAGATCTACAATGCTTCAGTAATATTTAAATCAAAACAAAATAGTCTTTGAATCAGTATTTGAGAGGGGAAAAAAACAATAAGTAATAAACGGCAGCTTCACTGGTCAAAAGCTGTAGCTTTTTAAGGACGATAAACGTTTTGTTTTTAATCTGGAGGCTAAAAAGTTTAAGAATAATATCAAATTGTAGACACTTTTAAAACTTTTTTTTTTTAATTTTTCAACAAAATTTTTTTTTTTTTTTTAAATAATTGTTATTTAGTTTTTGCTGATCTATATTTGAAGAAAAGTATAAGTTTTCCCGTAAAACATATACATATTTTTTAAGGAATAAAAATTGCACATGATAATAGTGAATTCATGTTTAGAAAAAAAATTTTACGCTTGTAAAATTCCTTTAACATCGGCAATATATTCATATACGAATTTGATATGCCGATATTAAATTTGGGATACACAGGTTATTAACGTTAAAATATGATATTAAACTTAAAGTTATTTTCATGTATACATTTAAGTTTGTTATTCGTATGTTAGAATTTTTGCGTCTGGTTGAGCTGCAGTGTTTGTATATGACTTGTTTTTACTGTCACCACCACATATTTCATTCGTGCTATCTCATTTCAATTCAAGCCAAAAGACACAAAACAACCAAAAACAATGCAATGAAAAAAATGCCTTAGGCATTATTATTTTCGTTGCGTTGTCCATCATATAAAAAAGGTCTATATACCATTTTGTCTTCTATCATTCAGATATTACCCTTTGAAAACCTGAAAAACCTAAGTATGTTCTAACGTTAATTTGCTTGAGGGCTGATCGAGTGATGTTTGGCTTGAAACTGTTTTAATTAAAAATTAATACTTTTTTTTTCTATACATTTTATTTTAGTGAAGTGAGAGTTCCCAGTCTATGTCTTAGCTTTGCTTTAAATATTTCTTTTAACTCGATGTTAGAATATTTTAAAATAAAAACCTGATCTCATTCCTTATTTCCCATATATTCGATCTATAAATAGCCGTCTTTACTAGTCTGTTTTTGTATTCTGTTCTTTGTCTACTAGTCGTGTTAATTAAGTTAACTGTGAATGCTATACTTTTAAAAAAATGTATTTAATACAACAAAATATTTTTTGCAAGAGCAGATACAGCACGCTAAACGTTGAGTAATCTAAAGGTTTGCATGTAATAAAAAGTATATAGTTAGCAAAACAAAATGTTCAATGTGAAGTATTTAAAAAAAAAACAACATTTTACAAGTAGTCATAAAGTAAAACATTAGACGGTTACAAAAAAAGCGAAATTTTTTATTTTTATTTTTGAGATAATAGGAAACGTCAACAGCATTATTTCTACTTAAACAAACCATCGGCAGCACTGTCAGTTTTCGGCGCCTAATTTAGAGCTACATTTAATACATTTTAAATGATGTACCTGCTGCTTTGAAAAAAAAATCCACATACAGAAAATACGAAGTTTAAATTTTCAACAAATATATTTTTATGTTATGTAAGAAGGGTTTTAAAAACGCGAATACAGTTATAAGGGTTAAGGGTCTCGACAATAGTTAAGAACTGAATGGCCTATACTAATATCTATATATATAATTCTCTTCTGGGATCAGTTAGAAAACAAGCTGCAAGCGCCTCCTTGCAGTCCCCTCTCTTTCTCTCTATCACTATCACTACCACCCCCCACCCCACCCCAACATTGTCTGGTGAGCGGTGTTCACTCTAAATTTTTACAAAGCTAAATGTTTACAAATCGAAGAGCCGTACAGCCGGGTTTCTATTAGGGGCAGATAATTTAGTTCGATTTTAAACTTACAGGAGGTAACTAAGAAATAACTAAGAGGAGGCTGCTTTCACGGGGGGGGGGGTGTAGGGTCGGGGTTAGGGGAAAGTGGGGGGGGGGGGTTAGTGTTTTAAAGCAAATATTTTCAGTGGCAGCATTGGTACTGTCGAATTTACAAATTATGAATTTCTGAAAAGTAGAAAATAAAACAACTAAATAGCGGCGTATGATACGCTGCGGGTCGGCTCGTGCAATGTATTTAACCTAAGGGAAATAAACAGCTATCATTTTATTAAATGATGTTAAAATTAAAAGAAAAGCCAAAGTCAAATAACGTGAAAATTAAAATGATACATTTTTAATGAGTATATATTTTGTTTAGTGATTTTTCTCTTACTGTAAGCATTTATAAAATACCTTATTTTTGTTGTTCCGCTCCTTTTAGTTTGCAACTAGTAGACGTGCATTGAACGCCCACGTACAAATAAAATGTCGACAACACTTTTTATTTCACTTAGTATCAGTAAACCCGTTGTAATACTAGCCATAGACTATTTGAAACAGTCTGTACTTGGCATAATACGAATACACATGAGAACCATAATTGCACCCAGAGGCGTAGCGAGAGCGGGGCGGGTGTTGGTCGCACCGGGTGACACCATTTAGGGGGTGACACCAAGGTAAAATATTGCAAAATTTACAGAAGAAAAATGGTTGTTTTTTTGCCAGCTCAATAGATAAATAATCAAAGTTAAATAGTCTTTTAAGAAGAAATCAACAATTATAACAAGGGGTTGAGGTAGACACCATGAAGTGTAGACAGCGTAAATGTAGATAGTGTTAGTGTTGGATAGGGGAGCGTGTAGGGAGAAGTCGAGTGGTAGTTGTAGTTAGATTGATGTGGTAAGTCGTTACCTCTAGTGTGGTTGTGGTCAGTTGTTATAATCGGGGTTTGTTTCAGTTAAAATGATTTGTAGTCACATTTATCATTTGTAATGCGGTCTACATTAAGGTATATTCTTTTTTTTTTAAGAAAATTTAAACTTTAAACCTATTTTTTTTTAAACCGAGAAAATAGATATTTTTACAAGTAAATTAGGATACGTGTGAGCGGTAATCAAATCGAATGTTTATGATATATAAGAGCTGCTGTGTAAGAAAATAAAGGTTCCAAAATTAATCTATAAAAAAGTATAAACCATTTACAAATTTTAAAATACATTTAAACAAGTATTAGGTATATTAATTAAAATGTAATACAATTTTGCAACAATGAGATAATGAATAGTCTGAGGCGTTGTTTTTTAATAGAATTATTTTTAATATATTTTCTGTTTAAAAAACATTTGCTTGTTACTTCCCTTTTACCCACTACTTTGACGTATTTGAATTTAGCCGCACACAGAGATATCGTCAACATAAACACATGTTACTTTCCTTGCAAACAATGCAATCGTGGTTTTTAAACTTTTTTAAAGTAAACATTTTTTTTTTAAACTCAAACATAGGTATATATTTTCAAGGTGCACAAAATAAACCTTGCATCAACATCACTGTGTTCAAAATATATCTACCAACATATGATTATCACACAAAGGCAAAACATTATACATAATATTATCTGCACATCAATGTTTAGAAATGCACGGCTTAACCATGAATTCAGCGAACGTTGTGTTCTTGTATTTTCTATCTCCAAGTGTTCTCTTACTTTTGTCTAGAATCGCTCGACATTGCATTAAAGATATTGCAGTTAGGGCGCTGGCTTGTGTCAATCCCTATTGTATTTATTTATCTGTTCGTTATTTGTTTATTTTTCTAGTTGTAAGATGAAGGGTTTAAATATTGAGAAAGCAATCACACGGCGTACCACCACTACAGTCGAATGCTGGGAAATTTCTGACCTTGCGTTTTTTTAACTTTCTATCACTGTATCAATCAAAAAACAAACACCAACACCTTGGCGCCGCACCCATAGTCAAAACCTACCTCATGCATATAAATAATATAACTTATAAGAAAAAATATGTTTCCATTTAGAATGTTTCCCTTTTATCTCCATGTCCACACCATCTCAACTGTATTAGTTTGGACATAGCCCGGTGTAGTTGTATTCCTGCCTTAATAAAGGAAAACTAAAGAGCGCAGATAAACACCTAGGGGGTTAGGTTTTGGCCCACGTCTATTCTAGTGTATGTACCGGCTAAACTAATTCTTGTTTGTCAGAGTCTCACTTGATGCTTGATTAGGGTGACACTTTATTGCTGTTGTTTTCCGAGTAATGAATGAATATTTCTAAAGCTATTTTTAATAAGCTGTCTAATGCGTTCGTCAGAAGTAATGTTAAATTACAAATGTTATTTATGTAGGCCTATAGAATGTTGCTCTCCTTTGTTCATAAAACCATCTAAATTAGTCGTGATGTTAAAGTGCATGTATTATCTTTATATATTTTGTTACACGCTAAAAATGTAGAGGTTTGCAATTGTATTTATTTAAGTGCAATAACTGTTTTTTTATTTTGAACATAGCATAATGTCCAGTCCCGCCTATTACAATACGTCCTCTACACTTCGTATACGAGAAAGTAAAAATGATATATAGCAGTTGTATGACATCCATTGAAAAATGTGACACTTAGAATTTTTTTTTCTTTTTATTTCAATTATCTAAATTCATAAACGTCTACCATAATACATTTTTTTTAAAAATAATTTAGTTTTACAAACATATTTCATATTACGCTAATGGGTGATTCTCTCCAGATGTTATAATCGGGTTTTGTTAAAATGATTTGTAGCCATATTTATCCCTTGTAATGAGGTCTACATTACGACATAAGGTTAATTCATTTCCTTTTTTTTAAGAAGGTAGATCTAAAATAAATCGAAAAAATACTTGTCGCAAAGTTAAGTAACGGCCAAGGTAACGATGAAAAACCTGAATGTTTGCATCTAACTAAAGGCATTCTGTGAGAAAACTGAGGTTTTTACAATTACCTCTAGAGAAGAATATAAACTGTTTATATTTTATAATATAATGTTAAACAATAATTCAGTTTGAAAATATTAAGTTATTGCGGTTTTACAACACTGGAGATAAATAAGGGTGGGGATTTTTTTCATAAATTTCTTTGACTGTGTCGCCTTTTGGAAAAAATATTAGCTTTTTACTTCCCTTTTTCATATAACATAAAAGTATGTGAATTTCTCCGACATTTTAAAAATAAACACATGTACGTTTCTTTAGTATTTTTTAAAAATTCAAACAGGTTTATATTCTCCGGGTGCACAAAATAAGATGTCCATCAAAATCACTGTGTTTAAAACATAACTACTAACATATGATTGTCACACAGAGACAAAAACTTAGTAAATAATATTTACTGCAAATCAATGTGACTTCTGTTGTTGCCTTACAGACACCAGTTTAGAAACGCGCGGCTTCTCCAAGAATTCAGCGAGCGTTGTGTTCTCGTATTTTCTATTTCCGTGTTTCTTAGTTTTGCGGAATCTAGAGGCTAGAAATGCTCAACTTGACATTGCAGACCACACAGTTAGGACGCTTACCCTCATCAAGATCAGTTGTACATAATAATCCATAATGTACACATTCGTCTGACCACTTTTTTTTTATATTTCTCGCTATAGTATGAAGGGATTCAAATTTTAATAAAGAAATCTCACGATTTAAAATCACTACCGTCAAATGTCGAATACCGGGCCAAATGTATAAATTTCTGACGCAGCGTTTTCAAATTTTTGTCGCAGCATCAATCGTAAATCAGACACCAACATCTTAGCGACTGACCCATAACCAATCCATACCTCACACATAATAAATAAGTATATAACTGATAAGGAAACGTATTACTATTTAGTTTGCTTCTACTGTGTAAGTTTGTGCATAGCCCGGTGTAGTTGCATTCCTGCCTTAAAGAAAAACTAAAGAGCGCAGATAAACACCTAGTGGTGTGCTTGAACCTCGATAAGATATAGATAGGGGTTAGGTTTGGGCCCAAGTGTATAGTAATGTATATACCGGCGAAACTAATTCTTGTTTGTCAGAGTATCACTTGATGTTTGATTAGATTGACATTTTATTCCTGTTGTTTTCCGAAATCAATTTGTTATCTTGGGATGTTGCAAAATTATTTTTTTAATGAGCTGTCTAATTCGTTCGTCAAAAGTATTATTAAATAACACATGCAATTTATTAAGGCCTATAGAATGTAGCTACCCTTTCTTCATAAAACCACCCAAGATAGTAGTGATGTTCCATTGCCTGTTTTATCTTTGCATAAATCATTCAACCTACTAATTTACACCTACTACCTACCAAAGTCCTCTCTTTTTTATTTTGAAAAATAACATAGATTTTTATAAACTTAAAGTTAAACATCACAAGAAACAGAGAAACATAGATCATGTGATAAATAGTATAAAACTAATTGGGGGAAGGGATAAACTAAAATAAAGAAGACAGCTCTGGTGTCCTGTTTGGTTTCAGGCTTTTTTTTTAGACTATAGAACAAGGGGATATGGGGTTGACACTTTAAAAGATTAAAGCGGATAAGAAAGTGCAACACATTTTTTTTTCTCTCAGCTCAACAGAGTTGGCTCTAGTTATCAAATATTGTATAAAAAGTACATTGGGCGCAAAATGTATGCATACATTAAAAACAAATAACATATTATGGTACAGGTGTAAATAAACGAGACAGTCCTGATTTCATGCCTGACTCTGCTGCTAAAAAAAGGCATTATAGATTCCATATGATTATTTTTTTTTTAATATTTTAATGCATCAACAAAATCACATTGTATGCGTGGGTGTTTTAAATAGCATTGAGTGCAAATTGAGAACAAAAGGAGGGAGTGGACTTACCTGGCCCTGCATTAATTGTTTTTCCTTTTTAATGAAAGAGGGAGGGGGTACTTGCGGTTGCATAAGGTCTTGGTGTAATTCTGAGATGTATATTGCTGTAATGCATGTGGTATTGCGTATATAGCTTTGTATATGCAGGCGTAGCAAGGGTTGTTAATTGAGCTAGTGTATAGGGTTTACATGTGTTTATTACTTCCCTTTACCCAGTATTGGGGGATAACTTGTGTGGTCTCCCCTTTTTACAAGTCACCTTGCTGTCATCAACATCTGAGTCAGTGAGCAATTCGTCGTATGTTTTCTTGGTGTGTCAAACATTTAAAAATAAAATTTAAAAAAAAACTCTTTTATTTTTAAATGTAAACATGTGGGATTCCAACAGTCCCAATTGCTCGGCTTCTTCTCGCGTTGAACTAAGTGAGGTGATGCGTCTATTGTTATTGATTTTGCAGAAAAAAAAGTGGGGAGGGGTGGCGGTTGTCATTTAGCAACTCGGGAAATAAAGATGATTTATATTTTTTTTCTTACTTTTAAAATATATACAGAAGGCTATTTAGAAAAAAGAAATTTTAGCCAAAATACATTGAAAAAATATGGGATAAAACGGTTTATTTCAGTGTGTTAGCACCGCGACAAGTAGTCCTCCGTTAAACAATTTCACTACCTGAGCTCCAGTCTAATACACTTCAAATAATAAGCTAAGCTAAGGGGCCAGTTTGAGGTAATATTTTACTTGGGGATCTTTTAATCGAGTTGCCTCTTGTCGGCCCTATGTGTTTTGTTGATCAGGACATTTATGTCGGAAAGTTGTGTCATTTTTGTCTAGAAACCATACTCTTTAGCGCGGATTTAAATTGAACACCAGTTATGTCATTTTTACTTAGACCTTTAAAGGTCCAGCTTCACATAGGACATAATTACTCTCTACAAACACAGTTCGAAACTTTTAGAAACGGGCGCAGAAACGAAATAAATTATATTTTTTTCAACTCATTATTTTTTTTATAATCTCAAAACGATTGGTAAGTTAAAATTTTTATGTAATTTGTTAAAATAGACAAGACGGGTAACTATGTCAGCCATTTCTTCTAGTAATATTTTAGTACTGCCCCCTGTTGATATTTGGTGAACTACTGAACAGATTGTTAAATGGCCTTTTGTCATCTGGACACCAACCAGAGTGGAGCACAATAAACACTACGGATATTTTTAGTCTATCTGTGATTCTTTGTGTTGTTTATCATCTAACAAATAGCATTGCACCTCTCTCACCCCCTTCCAAACTAAACATTAAAATAAAAACAGGTAATTTTATAGTTTGGTGACATAATTCCAGGTTTTTGTTAAATCTAATAATTTAATCTTTTATGAAAGAGAAATCAAAGTTTACTATGTTGCTTTCATTTACATAAAGTTATTAACAAAGGGAAGTAATAAATAGAATTTACCAAACTGTATTAAGCAAAAAAGGTATGTAATAATTTAAAAGTTCAATGAAAAATTTATGAGAGCTAATAATTCCAAAATACGCATGGCAAAAACTATGTGAACGTTATTTTTGTTGTAGATTTTTAAATACCTAAAGAATAAAAACTTTAAATTGTAACCAGTAACTGAATTGAAAACTTAATTTTTTGACTTCCAAATTGTCTGCTTACTCAACAATTCCATCCCAGTTTTAAAAAAATTCATAAAAAAAGTTTTAATAACAAGCTTTTATGTAATAATGCACTAAAAAGTAGAAAATAAATTATAGACTACTATTTAAATAACTATAAAGAAAAGCGTGGTTCACTTTAGTATCTATTGGATACCTTTACTAATGTTAAGGAAGACACCCACGCTTTTCTTTATAGTTATTTAAATATTAGTCTATAATTTATTTTCTACTTTTTAGTGCATTACAGAGTTTCTTCCAGGCATCTCTTCGGGGGGGCAAAGCCCCCCCGAAAAATTTTTACCGCCCCCCCGAACGAAATGAAATTTATATAATTTATATAGAAAATATATACTTTTAACAGTGTCCGCCCCCCCGAAGATAGTTTACCGCCCCCCCGAAGATTTCAAGTGCCCCCCCGGAGAAAAAAGTCTGGAAAAAACACTGGTGCATTATTACATAAAAGCTTGTTATTAAAACGTTTTTTATGAATTTTTTTTTCAGTACTTTACATGTTTTATTTACAATAGAGTTACGTGACTAAAAACCATTGCGCGCCTACTGAACGTATGGCGCAGCTATTGAACGTACCGTGATGGCGCAGCTATTGAACGTGATGACGCGTGTGGTGTGGTTGGCTAGACTTGCCTACTAATTCGGTCAAAATTTTAATTAATTCATAAAAAATTAATTAGGCATCCAATCAAGTCAAATTTAATTTCAGATGGCATTGTCTTCATGTCTTGACCCACGTGTCAAATGTGAATCGTATCGATCAAGTAGAAGTTTCCGAATTTTCACTTCTGCGTTTCGATCTAGACTGACGACAGACTTGCGACGACAGAGGAAGTGAGTTAAATAAAAGCTTGTAAAAAATATAAAAAATTTGAGGATTGTATAGATATTTATGTTTGCAAGGAAATAATGTTTGCTTTAATGTGTCTCATTGTAATAACATTCCTTTTCCGATTGCTAACAATTTGTATCATTTTCATTCTCGGTAATCCCAAAATTAATTCAGCTCTACTTAAAAACCTAAATTCCACCCCGTACCCCCCCCCCCCCCCCCCCCCCACTCAGCCCACCACGTTGAGGAAAAAAAATTCCTTGAATCATCATTTAATTACACATTTGCATTTTCAGGTTTTTTTATTTTTTTAATTTTTTTTTATTTAGCCGTTTTGTATTAGATCTATGTATATGTAAGCCATCTTAAATGAATGAAAGTAGGCTACAAGTAAGAAATAAATATTATTATTGTAAATCTGTATCAGTCCTCACAGCCGATGATGTAATACTAAAGCGAACACACGACTGACGGGATAACTCTTATATTTTAAAGCCTAATAAACATTTCATTCATAATCTTCTATTCTGTTAAAATAAACAACAACAAAAGTTTATACGTTTATTTTTAAATATTTTATATATATATTTTTTTTTTGGTCAGAAGCCGAAATGTTTTGTTTTATGTTTTATAACTTAGCTTATTCCTAAAACAAACAATAGCAAAAGTTTATTTTTAAATATTGTATATATATTTTGTTTTTGTCAGAAGCCGAAATGGATTTGTATCACAAACATCTAGCTTATCCTGTATTAACCGGAGACACGGTTATACTGTAAAATAAAAATTCAATTATGAAGTTAAATTTAAATGTTTAATATTCACACATTCATTTAAATAAGTAGATATCGATTTTACCTGATCAAAAACACTACATGTAAAAAAAAAGTTTGTTTTAATAAAACAGTGTATGTTCACATGTTAGAATAACAACGATATCGTTATAATCATGTGTTCAGCCGTTAACAGCATTATTTCTACTTAAAGCGTATTAACGGCAACACTTTCAATTTTCGGCGCCTAATTTGGAGCTACATTTTAAATGATATACCTGCTGCTTTGGAACAAAAATTCCCATACAGAAAATACGAAGTTTAAATTATCAACAAATATATTTTTATGTTATACAACAAGGGTTTTAAAAACGCGAATATATTTATAAGGGTTGAGGGCCTCGATAATATTTAAGAACGGAATGGTCTATACTAATATGTAAAGTATTTAACTTAAGGGAAACAAACAACTATTGTTTTATTATTTTTTTTAATGATGTTAAAATTAAAAGAAAAGCCAAAGTCAAATAATGTGAAAATTAAAATGATACATTTTTAATGAATATATATATTTTGTTTAGTGATTTTCTCTTACTATAAGCATTTATAAAATACCGTATTTGTTTTTGTTCACCTCCTTTTAGTTCGCTACTAGTAGACGTGCATTGAAGACCCACGTACAAATACAATGTCAATGCACTTTTTATTCCACTTAGTATCAGTATACCCGATGTAATACTAGCCATAGACTATTTGAAACAGTCTGTACGTAGCATAATACGAATGCCCACAACAACAATAATTGCACCCAGAGCCGTAACGAGAGCGGTGCGGCGGGGGGTGTCGCACCGGGTGACACCATTTAGGGGGTGACACCAAGGCAAAAAAGGCAAAATTTACAAAAGAAAAATGGTTTTTTTTTTGCCAGTTCAATTACTAAATAAGCAAAGTTAAATAGGTCTTTTAAGTAGAATTCAACAATTATAACAAGCGGGTGGAGGTGACACCATGAAGTGTAGACAGCGTAAATGTAGATAGTATTAGTGTTTGCCAGGAGAGTGTGTAGGGAGAAGTCGAGTGGTAGTTGTAGTTAGATTGATGTGTACATAACGAACATTGTAGTTTTACCTTGGATTGGACATGGCGTGTTTGTTGTCGTCACAAAAATGTGCCAGGCTACATTTTAAAGAAGACGATAACACGACACGATCACCGGAGTGGATGTGTGTTACAGTAAACATTAAGCCATACCAACATACACAATCATAATCCCACAAAACCCTCACAACATACTTGCTAACTCAAAAAGAATAACTTGTTATTCGGTATTTTATAATTTGAAACTATATATCAAGTAAAATATTCGTTTCAGTATATCAGAAGTGACATGAAACTTTAATAATACGATCATTTACTCATTTATGAAGTTTCGTCTACGCAACTATAACAGTTCTCAAGTTATTGTGTTACGACGGACTTTGAGTAAAACTTCAATTCTGATTGCCGTAAACCATTCAAAAGTTGAAAGCCGTAATCCATTCAAAACTTGAAAGAAACCTGCGCATTCAACAATGTAGTGTACCTAACTCTAGCGGTACTTTAGTTTTAGTTTTCGGCTGTTAACAGACCTCAAGTAGAAAAACATATTTAAAAATTTTCTAATGAATACAATGTGGTCAAAATAACTGAAACGGCGCATTATCAATCAGAACAAGCTTCCCTCAAATCCAGTTGTAGTCGGAATGACTTATTTCATAGTACACAGTATCATAACATTAAAACGAAACACTTTACCTTAATGCACGCTGAGTTTAATTGTTTTAAAAATAATGGGCCGATACTTATTTGCAATATGTTTAACCTAAGGGAAATAATTAGCTACTACTTTCCCAAATAAATTTAAAAATAAATAGAAACACAACGTGGTAACTCACAAAAATAATATTTTTAAATAAAATTATTTTTATATATTTTCTTTAGAAATGTATTTTCTTTATATTGACATTTTTTTTAAAACTGTAATTTTATTCGAGTATATTTTAAATGAAAACAGTTAACCATTTTAAATATCAGAAACCTAGGCTTCGAATCCTTATAAATCAGCTACATTACCTGTCCGATTTCGTGCAATAATTACTCTATTTTCTGACACAATTTGCTTTCTGAGATATTTCTTTCCTCCAGACTGCCTTCACAATGAAAACATTAAATATTATAAGAATGTATGAGTATATACTATGTAAAATAGCTTTATATTTTAACAATATAATACATGTTTGACACAGGTTAAAATATTGACACCACAGCACAAAAGCGAAGTAAATATATGTAAACAAATGTATACGTCAACAGCATTTTTTTTCAAGAAAACCAAAACAAACAGAATTAGAAATGTTAGGTCAAACAAAAGGAAAAATCTGAAAAGCCCCAAAAGAATCCTTCACTGGTAATGAGACTATACAAAATTGACAAATAACATCTTAAATAAGCAGTGGTGCTGGTAGACAGAATGTCAATAAAT
The DNA here is from genome assembly GCF_028476545.2 of Physella acuta. NCBI lineage: Eukaryota > Metazoa > Mollusca > Gastropoda > Physidae > Physella > Physella acuta. The sequence continues at coordinate 519,518 of NW_026731973.1, forward strand.
TAAATGGTAAATTGAAAATAAGATTTCACTTTAAGTCGGCTAATTGGATTCCAGAATGGATCAAACCTAAACGTGAAGAGCAGGAGTTTGGGAGATTAACACAATATGACTTCTTATGTGTTGATAGTAAAATATCTTGCTGATTGTAATTGATTCCAGACATCATCACAGCAATAACATTTCCGATTCAGTTATTAATAAAATATGAAGCTTCTCTCAATGGTTAACAGTTTTCCCACTCGCCTGTACAAAGCCTGAAAACCAAACCCTTAACCAATTCAACAAATGGTTACAAATATCCGTGTGTACTAAGGGCAATATGGTAAACACTACTGATTAACCTGTATTTAAATTGTAAATAGTGTGTTTAAGAAAAAAAAATACATTTTAATAACAAACTTTTATCTAATAATGCGCAAAAAAGTTGAAAGTACATGATTTTCTTTAAATATTTAATTCTACAATTATATTTAGATAATACTAAAGAAAAGCGTGGATCACATAATAATAGATTTGATACTTTTACTAACATTAACTACTTAAGCGAACATGTCAAGATAAACTGACGCTATAGTTAACACGTCTGAGGGATGCAAAAAAATGCAACTCCTAAAATTCTAAACACATAAAGATGAATAGGCCTACACAGCGATACACCAAAAATAAAACACCTTATATTTAAAATTATAGAATCAAATGTACAACGTAGCAAATTAAACATGTATTAAACTGTTATTTTATACTTTATGGAATCCAAAAATGTTTCTTATGTTAACAGGTTTTTCCACTCTCCCAAGACACATACTCAAATCTAAACCCTAAACGAATTCTACAGTTCATTAAAATTCCCCGTGTCAACTAACAATAATATGTTATACCTAATTTCGGTTGGAATGTCAAGCCTTTTGTTTTTCAATTCATGGTATTGTATGATTGATTTATGCTAACATAATTCAAAACAATTTTGAATAATGGGTCTATAACAAATTAGCTGCAAATTTTGAATCATCAACACATGTTTTATTTACTTTAAGTTTTTTGTTTAAGCTAAGCAATAATACATGCTTAAGTGATTACGACACAAGTTGAATAACAAACAATTTGATTCAGCCAAATGATTTATTGTTGTAATTCTTTTAGCATTATCAATAATAAAACAAAATACTTTAAGACCGTCTTTTCCTGAGGTTGTAATTCTTAAGTAAAGACATTAAGTTAAAGTTTGCATTGTAAAGCTTTGCCAAAAAGGTGTGTCTGCATTTTCAACTCTACTTGGTAATAATGCCATGTGTTGCTTCACATTAGGATACTAATATAACAATGCCGTTAATTCCTCCCTCCCCTCTATAAAGTATTAGATTAGAAAGAAAAATATGTAGTTGTATTCCTGCCTTAATAAAGAACAGGTAAGGACCGAGATTAAACATTCAATGTTGGGCTTAAACCCTTGGCTGGAAAAGGACTGGGGTTAAGTTTGGGCCGAGTCTATTGTACTGTTGTTTGATTAGAATATCATAGGTTGTGTTTTGGTTTCCACAAATATGTAATATGGAATTTTATTGGCATTTTGGCTAGCATTTGTTTATAAACTCTACCTCGTCTTTACCTCTAGTGTGGTTGTGGTCAGCCGTTACCTCTAGTGTGGTTGTGGTCAGTCGTTACCTCTAGTGTGGTTGTGGTCAGTCGTTACCTCTAGTGTGGTTGTGGTCAGTCGTTATAATGGGATTTTGTTTTAGTTAAAATGATTAGTAGTCATATCTATCATTTGTAATGCGGTCTACATTAAGGTATGTTCGTTTTAAAGAAACTTTAAACACATTTTTTTAAACCGAGAAAAAAAACACTTTTTGCACGGAAGTCATAATTGGACGCGATAGTAATTAATCTTAATGTTTGTTATATATAAGAGCAACTGTGTAAGAAAACTAAAGGTTCTACATTTAGTCTATAAAAAATTATAAAACCGCTTACAAATTATAAAATACATTTAAACAAGTAATAGATTAATCAATTTGAATGTTATACAATTTTATAACGATATGATAATAAATAGTGTGAGGCGTATTTTTAAATTGAATTATTTTTAATATGTCTTCTGTTGGAAAAATATTTACTTGTTACTTCCCTTTAACTTACTGCTTTGAAATATGCAAATTTATCCGCACACACAGCTATCGTCAACATAATCACATGTACATTTCCTTACACACAATACAATCGTGGTTTATAAACATTTTTTATGGTTTTTAAGCATTTTTAATGTAACAATTTTTTTTAAACTCAAACAGGTATATATTTTCAAGGTGCACAAAATAAATCAACATCACTGTGTTCAAAACAAAACCACCAAAATATTATATGAGTATCACACAAAGACAAAACATTATAAAGAATATTTACTGAAAATCAGTGCGAATTCTGCTGTTGCTTTTCTCACACGGCTTCTCCATGAATTCAGCGAGCGTTGTTTATTTTCCATATCAATGTAGCTTATGATAGTGTTCTCGTAGTTTTACCTGTGCTAGACTAGAATTGTTACACTTGGCATTACAGCTCTTGCAGTTTAGCGACTGACCCATAACCAATCCATACCTCACACATAATAAATAAGTATATAACTGATAAGGAAACGTATTACTATTTAGTTTGCTTCTACTGTGTAAGTTTGTGCATAGCCCGGTGTAGTTGCATTCCTGCCTTAAAGAAAAACTAAAGAGCGCAGATAAACACCTAGTGGTGTGCTTGAACCTCGATAAGATATAGATAGGGGTTAGGTTTGGGCCCAAGTGTATAGTAATGTATATACCGGCGAAACTAATTCTTGTTTGTCAGAGTATCACTTGATGTTTGATTTTTTTAAACTCAAACATAGGTATATATTTTCAAGGTGCACAAAATAAATCAACATCACTGTGTTCAAAACAAAACCACCAAAATATTATATGAGTATCACACAAAGACAAAACATTATAAAGAATATTTACTGAAAATCAGTGCGAATTCTGCTGTTGCTTTTCTCACACGGCTTCTCCATGAATTCAGCGAGCGTTGTTTATTTTCCATATCAATGTAGCTTATGATAGTGTTCTCGTAGTTTTACCTGTGCTAGACTAGAATTGTTACACTTGGCATTACAGCTCTTGCAGTTTAGATAATGGCTCATGTCAATCTATTTTGTCTTTATTTGTCTGATCGTTTTGTGTTTATTTTTCTCGTTATAGGATTAAGCTATTAATTGTATTGAAAAAGAAATCACACGACGTACCACCACGACAGTCGAATGCTAGGCCACAATATAGACATTTCTGACCCAGCGGTTTCTAAACATTTTGTTGCAGCATCAATCCTAATATATAATTCCCCATGTGCGCACTTCTCTCTCTCTCTCTCTCTCTCTGTCTGTCCGCAAAATATTTTCGCCGGACATCACGTCAGAAACGGCAGCGATATATGGAGAACTTTATACGGACTTTTGTTGAAAATAATATGTTAGATGTTTTAAATGTATAACCACAATTTTATTTAAAGAAGAAAAATAAAAATTAAAGGCGTATTCGAATGTAGAGAAACAGTATTATTTATGCAACCGGAAAAGCATTAATAGATGTGAAAAGAACGCATAAAACTGTGACGTCACTATTGCTTATACATTAACTAATGACGTCATCTGCCGTGTTTAGAATAAAAAGAAATGAACTATTTCATTCAAATTTGATTTAGATCTACGTACACTATGAAATGTATACAATACAATTTTTCCGGCCTAAACTCATAAAATTTATTTTATTTATTTGGATTCTAGATCTAGATATTCTAGATTCATCTATTCAAATAATACATTTCTATACTAAAGTATTTCAGGCCTTAATTACTTTATTGAAATCTTTGTTTATCTATGCAATTTGCTAATCTCTATAATATATAAAGCAAAGTTGTCGGGTGCCCGATAGGGTACTTCCCGGTGCCGCAGGCGCTTCAAATTTGGCAGGATCTTGCCTTGGGGCGACAGAACACGGGGGCCGGTTGGCCGAAAAGTCTACGATGATGGGGTCAAAACTGATCTCGACTGACCGGCGCCTTATATGAGCTATAAATCGAAAAAAAAAATGTCCACGGAGGAACCTCTTCATAACTCCTGAGGTCGTAGACCGACCCTCGGGCAAATTAATTAAGCATTCAAATTCTCAATGTTTTCGAAAGCCTAAGCAAAGCTGGACAGCATGCCTAGTCTTAAACAGTGTTTCTTCCAGACTTTTTTCTCCGGGGGGGCACTTGAAATCTTCGGGAATGGGGGCGGTAAACTTTCTTCGGGGGGGCGGACACTGTTAAAAGTATATATTTTCTATATAAATTATATAAATTTAATTTCGTTCGGGGGGGGGGGGGCAGTAAAAAAATTTCGGGGGGGCTTAGCCCCCCCCCCCCCCCCCCCCCCGAAGAGATGCCTGGAAGAAACTCTGGTCTTAAAATAAACACCAAAGTCTTGTCGCCTCACCCACAGCCAATCCCTAACTAGCATAGAATAATCTAATATATAAAGCTCAGTTCTGTATGTAATGCATTTGTATGTCGTTGGAATTGTACGAATTTAAAAGTTAGAAAATTATCGTGCGCATTTGTCTAAATTTATGAGCTAAAAAATTACTATTGAAAGTGTTGGGAAATAATTTTCATTTTTCAAATTATAGTAATAATTGTCGGCATGTTCATTAAACACAAGTTTTAAAAAAAATATCATCTTTTACAAAAATTCTAATTATGTCTTTATTTAGTCCTATAGCACTTACTTCCCTTTGATAAATTAGGAAAAACACAATTACTTCCCTTTATAAAACCATTGCATTCCGTGAAAATAATTTACTTTTTAATTACTTTGTTTTGGTGTTGGGAAAAAAAATAATTACATAATTAGCGGGGATTGATCAAGTGCAAATGTTGTAGGTATTTTACGGATAAGCTTGGAGTATTAAAATTGTTTATTAAATTGAAACAGGCGCGTTCGTTTAAGTGAGTGCAAAAGACTGTGAATAAGTTGGGGTACTATAGTCGTTCATTAAGCTAAAACAGGTGATTCCGCCCCGGGCGTTTATGTTCGCGTTAGTGTTTTCTTTGTGTTTAGGTGGGTTTGCGTTAGTGGTTGCGTTTTAATTTGGTTCGTTTTTGTTCTTTCTTTTTTCGTTTTTGTTTGTGTTTTTTTTGTTTGGGTTTGTATTTGTGTTTTTGGTTGGTTTTGCGTTTAGATTTGGTTTGTTTTCGTTTGCTTTTTTCGTTGATTTTTTTTTGTTGGTATTGGTGTTTGTGGTTGGGTTTGTTGTTAGGTTTTTGTTTTCGTTTGCTTTTTTGTTTGTTTTTTCTTTGTGTTTGTATTGGTGTTTGTGGGTGTGGTTGTGTTTGTTGTTAAGTTTTTGTTTTCGTTTGTATTTGTAATTGTGTTAGCGTTATGTTTGCGTTTTGTTGTTTTGGTTTTGGTTGGTTGTGGTTTGGGTGGGCAATGCTAGGTTTATGATGATTACTAAACACACAGGTAATGGTCTTTAACAGAAAGGTTTTTCACAGAAGCCAGAGCAGGGCTTGGCCGGGACGGCTAGTTAACTATATAACTGATAAGGAAACAAGTATTTCCATTTTTCTCCATGTCCACAACATCTCAACTGTATTAGTTTGGACATAGCCCGGTGTAGTTGTATTCCTGCCTTAATAAAGAAAAACTAAAGAGCGCAGATAAACACCTACTGGTGCGCTTGAACCTCGATAAGATATAGACAGGGGGTTAGGTTTGGGCCCACGTCTATTGTATTTTATGTACCGGCTAAACTAATTCTTTTGTGTCATCTTATTGCTGTTGCTTTCCGAAAATGAATTGATTAATATTTATTAATATCGCTCAAATTTATTTTAATACGCTGTCAAATTCGTTCGTCAAAAGTAATGTTGCATTACAAATGTTATTCGTGTAGGCCTATGAAATGTTGCTATCGTTTATTTCATGTTTGCAACACTTAATGATAATGAGAATTATTTTTTATGACTAACATCAAATTCAAAGTCATATTTTCTGTATCCACATTGTGACCTCAGTGCAAAATTCATCATTTTATCATAAAGATTAGTGGTCCTTGTGAACAAGAATTTTATGACCAACATCAAATTCAGGTGGCTAATTTCCTGAATGAGACTCCTGATGTTGAGATAGAGAAGATTTCCAAGAAAACATTTTATAACACACATCACATTCATGTGGATTGCCTCAATGAATCTTTTTATGTTCCAATAATTTATCTTTCCGAGTATACTTTTTATGACAAACATCACATTCTTGGGGCCTAAGTCCAGAGTGAGACATTTGATGATGAATTAAATTAGTTTTTGAATCAAACTTTTTATGACACACAACACATGCATAGGGCATAAGTCCAAAATGAATCTTTTTATGTTCCAATAATGTATCTTTCCCAGTATACTTTTTATGACACACATTACATTCATGTGGTACAATTTCTAAATGAGAATTTAAATGGTTAGACATACTACGCTTACTACTAAATTTTTCATGACACATATCACACACATAGGGTTTGTATCTATAGTGAATAATTTTGTGTTAAGATAAATCACACTTCCTAGCAAACTTCTTATAACACACATCACATTCATGAGGTCTCACACCTAAATGAATATTTTTATGATGAGATAAATTAGATTTCTGACAAACATCACATTCATAGGGCTTGAGATTAGAATGTGTATTTTTATGGTCAGATAAAGTTCTCTTCAGACTGAACTTTTTATGACACACATCACATCTGTCTTTTGTCTCCTGAATGAATCTTTTCATGTACAGATAAATAACTTTTCTGACTAAACATTTTATGGCAAATGCCACATTCATGCTTAAGTCCATAGTGAATATTTTTGTGTGTATATATAAACCAAACTTCCCAGCAAACTTCTTATAACACACATCACATTCATATGGTCTGAGACCTGAATGAATATTTTTATGCCTTACTAATTGACTTTTCCATCTAAAACTTTTAAGACACACATCACATTCATATGGCCTAAGTCCAGAGTGAATGACTTTGTGTGCATATAAACTAGCCTTATGAGCAAACTTTTTATGACACACATCACATTCATTGCATCTGTCTTCAGAATGTAATTTATGCAGAGAAAACTTCTTGTTTATTTTCTTAAGCTGTTTTACATGACTGTTCATAGCACCTTGTTGCTGATGAAAATCATACCCATATGAATTCTTTCTTGTGTGAGTTTTCATATGTTGTGTAATATGATGAAAATGAGTAAATCTTTGACAACACATATCATTCTTATGTCTTCAGTCCCTTATCCCTGAACTCAATCATTGTTGGAAAATTATCAATAACTTCTTTATGCATTTCCTTGAGTTCTTGTAAATCATGATGAAGATCTGATTTTAAAATTGTAAAATTTTCAATAAAAGCATCTGAATCTGGTAAATATTCAAGCTGTCTTATAACATCTAAGCTATTTTTGTTTTCACCCTTAATTGATGAAAATGTTAAGATACCCTTTTTCATAACATCACACCTTAAAAATTCTGTTGAAGCATTTGGTTTCATATCTTTAGAAGAAGAAAATGTTTCATCTGATTGTTGATCTGAAGTTGAAAATGCAACTGTTTCATTTGACTTGTCTTCAAAAGGTGAAGATTGTGATGCCATATTTTGTTTGATAACATTTGAAGTTGAAATCAATGTTAAATTTGGTTTCACATCTTCTAAAGAAAATTGCCAATCTTACATCTGATTTTAAATCCATAAATTGTATTGCTTGATCATTTGATTCCTGTTTAACCACAAGTGCACTTTGTATAGACATGGCTGATTTGCCCAGTCTGTTCTGCAAAAATTGTAATGGATGGCTAAAAAAAGAGAAAATAAAAATAGATATGAACAGAAAAATAAAATTATTTTTAAAAACATTTTTCCCCCCTAAAATATCTACATTTTAATACATCTACAAGTAAGAATAATATGTAAAAAGTTTGCAACTTTTATTAACTCTCTTCATAAATGTGGAGAGGTCCATTACTTTAGGCCTGACAATTTTTTAGTTTTAATAAAAAAAAAACTCCCTGGAAATTATTTAATACTTCAATGTGAATTATATTTTTTTTAAGATTTCAACTATTTAGTAACTCTTTTCATAAGATGTGGAGAGGTCAATTACTTTGGCCTAAGACAAAATTTAGTTATTTTCCTTAAACAATTGTTAACACTATGTGTGGTAAACCTTAACATATGAACTGTAAAATAAATACCAAGTATCTAGTAATTTAATGGAAAAAGCACAACTTGCAGTGTTTATTTTGTTTGAACGGTGTTCTAAACATCTTATACTAGTATATATGTATTTAATAAAACTAATGCGTAGCCTAGAGAGAACATAGCTAGTGATATTGTGTAATGTTTAAACAGCTCTCCTAAAGATATAATGTAGGTCTAATAGTAATATATATTTCAAGAGCTGAAAGAAGATATATATATATATATATATATATATATATATATATATATATATATATACATATATATATATATATATACATATATATATATATATATATACATATATATATATATATAGATATATGTATATGTATATATATATATATATATAGATATATGTATATATATATATATATATATATATATATATATATATATATATATATATATATATATATATATATATATATATATATATATATATATATATATATATATATATATATATATATATATATCTTCTTTCAGCTCTTGAAGTAGTTTTGTTTAAAGATTTAAATTTTGCTGAACATTTTCCCCCTTAATTTTAATTTTGGGGTAGTTAGAATCAGGTTCTGGATATACCTGTACAACCTGTCTATTGTTATACTGTACATTGTATTTAATTTTGTTATTGTTCTAATACAAACAATTATATATACATATTATTGTATAGGCTTATGATCAGAGGCTGGGGTTTACAGTAAATAATTATCATATCAATCAGTAGGCCTATATCTAATTTTCTCCTGTTATGGTATAGGGGTTCAAAAACAGTTCAAATATATTTGCTACAACCCTGCTTGCTTATCATAAATTTATCCTTGGTGTATGTATCTCCATGAAAGTGTTTACATCAGCCAATGATAGACACAATTTCAAATCCTGTTACTATATTTAGCTTGTATTTGTAGGCATACATATTTTTAGAATTTTTAATGGAAGTGTTAGAATTTTTAAGAGAGGTTAGTTTTATTTAATGTATTGTTAGTTTTTAATTATTGTTTCTAGCACTGTGTGAAAGAATAGATAGTGTGGCTGTTATCATATCACATATTGTTTTCGGTTTACAAACCTGTCTTAATTGTATTTTTTTAAATTGATATTGTGGAAAAAGGCATTAATATTATAATTTTTTAACAAATTATATTTTACTTAGTTTAGGGTTAGTGGTTAGGCTAAGCCCCTAAGGGTTAGGGCTAGGTATAGATTTAGAAAATACTGTTAGGCATTGTTAAGCCTATTGATTTTTTTCAAAGCAAATAGCTAGTGTCAGATAATTTCTGATGCTATATCGTGAGATTACAAAAATCTTAATACTTGTGTTGAGTTTCGTAAACATTCATTACTGTAAATTAGGGGTCTCCAAACTATGCGGGATGCTGGCCTTGAGGTCCTCTTATTCGGTCCGCGAAGAACTTTTTGTCCACAGAAAATAAATATTTGTAAGAGGTGGCTGAGAAAATGTGTCTAGAAAATTCAAAACAATTTGAAAATGTAGCTTTGGGTGCAAATACCATTGCCCGCCATGTTGTAGACATTGTTGAAAACATTGTGGATAAAATAGCGAAAAGTGCAAGCAAGTTTCGCCATTTTTCAATTGCAAAGGATGAGTTGCTGGACAGCTGTTCCACCTCTCAACTGCATGTGTTCATTAGAGGTGTGGATAAAGACTTAACACAAGAGCTGGCATCCCTACATAACAAGTATGGCAATGTTACCAGAGAGGATATATTCAATGAGTTAAAAACACATCTGCTGAATTAACTTGGACTGGACTAACCTCAGTTGTCTGACTATTGATTTGAGGAAAGTGCATTAGTGGCATAAATAAATGCTTGGTTGGACAAGCGAATGAGAAAAACATTGTACAACAAATGCTCCTGCACTGTATTATTCACAGCAAGCTTTGTGTGCTAAATATGTGGACACAAGCAGTGTACTGAATCCTGTGGTGAAGATGGTGAGTTTAATAAGGTCACATGGGCTCAACCATAGACAGTTCAGAGACATGCTGATAGATACAGACACAGAATCGCAAGAGTTACCATATTACACAGCAGCAAGATGGCTAAGTTGTAAGAAAGTTCTGAGCAGAGTACTTTATTTTCTGGGAGGGGGACTCCGCCACCCAGAAAAGATGGCCGTAAGAAACTCTGGCCCCAAAACTGATATTTGATAGCTAATGTGGCCCTCAGGTTGAAAAGTTTGGAGACCCCTGCTGTAAACCATAGTTTATTTGACTGTTGAACTATAAATAAAGTCAAGTGCATTCATTTTAACTTTAATTGACTGAAATTTTGCAAAAATTAGTAGACCTAAATAGTAATAGTAATGTCATATGTAGTAATTAATGTTTTATTAAGAAACACAGAAAAATCGCAGAAGATTTGTGGCAAGTAGATTCTAGATCTAGTAAAATAAGACGATTAGATTTACTTAAGTTTGAGGTAGTAAGAAGGAATAGATAAATGTTTAGAAGTAGCAATAATTAGCACATACTCTTAAAATAATTAGAAATACAAAATAATTAGCAAAACAGTATTTAAAATTTTCAAACATAATGTACTAAAAAAATATGGTGCAAAATAAAATATAGTTTACAGTACTTTCTGTGGTTTTGGGAATGGCATGACATAATATGCCATAGTTTTACTGTTTTTAACTGCTGTACCATTCCAGAATAATAACGATGCTATATCGTGAGATTACGGTTACCAAGAATTTTAACTGAATCAATGAAATAAGTATATTTTGACATACAGATCTATATTTAATATTTTATTATGTAGAGTAGTGTCTTCGTTTTTTGTGATACTGTAGACTACTATAGCTATAGACTTTCAGCATTTCCTCTACAACTATAATAATACTCGATTCTATAATCTATAAATTCCATCACATCCTGTCGAGGAAATAATTAATAAACAGTGCTCATTTTCTCTCATAATATGATATGAGACCTACTAGGTAGAGTATAGACTATAGGCCTATCTATTAATTAACTCTTAAATTTAATTAAATTCTATTATCTAGATCTAGTCCTAGTACTAGATAGTAGATCTAGGTTGATAGGCCTACATTTACAGTTTACACAAAAAAGCAATAAAACGAATGTCTGAATGTGCCATCATAGTACAGTAAAGAAATAGATCTAGATCTAGAAAGTCTAGATTCTAGTACTTTGTCTAGTAGTACGCTAAATAAATTTAATTTTCCGCAATCTTTTAAATCAAAAATTTAAAATTAACATACAGATAACTAAATAATAGATCACCATTAATGTTCAAAACCAGAAGTACTGTCCTAAAATTAACTTTTGACAACGATATTTAATATTTATTTGATCTAAGATTCTAAATTATTAAACGTTATTTTAGAATCTAACTGTTGATAGCAGTTGCAGCTGTCCCGTTATATTTTTATTATCTAGAGAGGTTTCCCCTCGTTAGGTCTAGATCAGTAGGGCTTAAACTGGATCTAGATCCAGTTTCAGCCCTGAATTATTTTCATGTTTGTAGTTTTGCCAGATTTTAACTTTCTAGAATATAGATTCTATATCTAGATCTACAAGGTATAGACAAAGTCTTGTATCGTGCAAAAAAAGGAATTAACCGGGAGTAATCTTTCCTAAACTTTCTTACAGGAGATGGCAACTCGGGACATAGACAATATTTTTAATCCATTTTAAATACTTCCACTTTTTAAAGTAGAATAAAATCTCATAGAAAAAAGAATTGCACGCAAAATTGAACGCCAAATAAAATGTGCATAATAGTGCGGACTATTATTAGTACTTAATAAATTCACATGCGTTTTTTTTGAGAAATCTGAAAAAGTGAAAATTACTACCTCCGGTCAACTGAAATTACTCAAAATTTGACAGAAGGCAGAAAATTAGATCTTTTACTTACATGTAAAATTTCATTTATCTATCTGAAATAGTGCTCAAGTTATAGGCTTTTGAAAAATTAAAAGTGTAGAAGAAGTTCCACTTCCGGTTATCGGAAATCGCTCAAATGTTGATACGGATTTACGATTTTGATATAATACTTATATATGAAATTTCATCAACCTAGCTGTAACGGTACTCAAGTTATCGTGTTTTACAGTTTTTCCAACTTCATTACCCATAAAGCGCCAAAATTTTTATAAATCTGGATTTATAATTTTTGCCCAATTAAAGTAAGTCCTTTATATCCCGGATGAGATGAAGGACTGAGGAGTAAAACGGTAAAAACTGTCAAAATTTCATCTGATTTTTGTGCACAATTACAATACACTATACTCTGTATACTAGAAAAGTAAAAAAATCAAGATTTTTGCAATCTCGACGTTTTAGGGCTCCTTGAGTCGGAAAAAACATAGTTTTGCAATCATTTCCGTATGTCTTGTGTGTGTCTGTATTTGAAATGTTTCCCTAACAAACATAAGTTGTCGAACACTGACATTTCGCATACCTGACACATACAGGCTTTGTAGCATCACAAGAGAGAAAAACATACCCCAGCATTCAAAACACATTGGCCTCATTGGAATTTATACATACAGAAAGTGTTGATAGACATACAATAACAATAAAAAAAATTTAGCTATTTTATTTTATAAAATTTTCATGTTATAATTTCTAAAGATTCACTACATTAGAATTTTTATTAGGCCCTACAATGTTTGTTTTTTAAATAGTAAAGAGTACAATTAACCAATAACAATTAACAAATAATCACATAATGTTGAAATTAAGATACCAAAATGAAACAATTGCTGCTTAAGTACAAAGCAAGCATTAGTCAATGGAACAATAATGAGCATCTTGTTTATACATCTTTAAGCTATTGATTGTAAAAATTTTACTGGATCCATACTTAGTTCCTAGTAGAAATTTAATTTATCCAGGTACTAAATTACCATTTAAATTTCAATCTCAATTCAATTTACAATGTTATCTGCATTAGTGATGACAATAAATACATCTCAAGGACTAATATTAGATAAGAATTTTTTTTTGGGTAGCCAGATTTTTTACATATGGTCTGTTTGAGTTATACATTGCAGACCGTAGAGTCTGATCATATGATTTGAGATTCTATACCTCTCATTATAAAGATTAAGAACATTTAGTAAAAGATGAAAAAGTGTTTATAAAAAAAGATTGTCTCAGAAGTTTTGATGTCACTGTACCTGTTGGCCAGATGCCACTGTGACTGCTGGCCTGATGTCATTGTACTTGTCTAATGGAGGTTGTTTTACCTGTCAACCTGATATTCTGTCATGTTACTGTATGTCTGACGGAGCTGTTTGTGAATAGTGTAAAAGTGTAAAGTTAAGAATGAGAATTGTGTAACAGTAGGGCCTAAATATATTGTAAACATCTAGTAAATGTAAATAAATTAATTGAACTTTGTGTTTTGTGTTAGTTAGCTTCTGTTATTGTTAATAATGAGTGTAACTGGTTTGAGCATATTAAGTTCACTTCCTTGTCTCAATGAATGTGCATTGTCAATGTTATGTAATTTGAAAAGATTAGGCAAATTAACTGTATGGCCTGAGCAAAACCATGCCGGTATAAAAAGAAAACCCTGGGTTTCTAAAGTTATAGCTTACTTCTCCTATCATACACATTTACAAATAACACACAAAAAAGTAGGCTACATAAATGTGCATTTAGACTATGACAAATAACAGATTAATGTAGCTTCTCTCTTGAATGACTTTTTCAAGAGCACTTAAATAAGAACTTTGAGAAAATCTTGCAAACATATGTATGGCTTATAACCTGTAAAAACACTTATACGTCATAACAAATTATTCTTCTCAGTCAACTTTTTGTGACAAATATCACATTCATGTGGCTTCTCTCTTTAATAAATTGTTAGTGTGTGAAGATAAAAAAGAAATTTGAGAAACCCTTGGATGTCAAACATTACATTCTTGTGGCCTTTCTCCTGAATGAACCTTTCTATGTCTTCTTAAATTAGAACTTTGAGAAAACTTTTTATGACAAACATCACATTCATTTGGCTTATCTCCTAAATGAATTTTTTTATGTGTTCTTAAATTAGAATTTCGAGCAAACCTTTTATGACAAACATCACATTCAAGTGGCCTCTCTCCTGAATGAACCTTTTTATGTGTTTTTAAATTAGAATTTTGAGAAAACTTTTTCTGACAAACATCACATTCATGTGGCCTTTCTTCTGAATGAACCTTTTTATGTTTTCTTAAATTAGAACTTTGAGAAAACTTTTTATGACAAACATCACATTCATTTGGCTTATCTCCTGAATGAACCTTTTTATGTGTTCTTAAATTGGAATTTCGAGCAAACCTTTTATGACAAACATCACATTCATTTGGCTTATCTCCTGAATGAACCTTTTTATGTGCTTTTAAATTGGAATTTTTAGAAAACTTTTTATGACAAACATCACATTCATATTGCTTTACTCCTGTATGAATTCTTTTGTGTTTACTTAAGCCAGAACTTTGAGTAAAACTTTTATGACAAACATCACATTTATCTGGCTTATCTACTAAATGCATTTTCACATGTGTATATATTCTACATTGATAAGAGAACCTTTTATTACAAACATTACATATGTATTGCTTATCTCTTGAATGCTTTTTTTTATTTTTACTGAAATTACAACTTTGAGAAAGATTCTCATGGTCACCATAATATTCAACTTGCTTATTTTCTTCTTGACTTGTTTTATGTTTTATTAAGTTAGAACTTTGAGAAAATCTTTTGTGTTTGTTACTAGAAACAATCTGATATTTTTTGTCTCTAGAAAACTGGAGATTTTCTTCAACTTGAAGTTCAAGCCCTTTTTGTTGTTTATCCTCAAAACATAAAAATCCTGTCAATAAATCTGGTTTTGAATCTTTACTACTTGATAAAGTTGTGACTTCTAATTTGTTATCTTTAGATGTTGATAATGTTGATACAGCAGGCTTTTTATCTTTACAAATTAAAAACTCAGTTGTAACATCAGGTTTAACATCTTGCAAGCTTATAAATGATTTGTTGGGTGTAAATTTATCAAAAGATGAAAAACTTGAAAATTCTGTTTCTGTGCCTTTAGAAGATGAAAATTCTGTTTTAGTATAGGGTTTAACATCTTGAGAAGCTGTGAATGTCATGTTGGGTTTTGCATCAACAAGAGATGAAAATGTTGTAAATTCTGTTTTTATGTCTTTAGAAGATGAAAATATTGTTGATAGATCTGGTTTCAAATCTTCAGAGTTTAAAAATTCTGTTAATTTGTGTGACTGTTCATCTACAATAGACAACATTGCAGCTAAATGCTCTGTTTCCTCTTCCATTCTTGACTGCTTTTTTATAAATCAACTGATGATTAAAAATGTTATAAATGTTAAATTGAAAAGTGGTGATTATAAAGTCAGAATAAAGTATTATTATTAAAATGGCAAAATTAATGGCAGAAGGTCTGTTAATCTCTTCACACTGTCTGATGTGATCTAAAAATAGATCGCCAGTGATGCCAAGGCTATCATTAGATTAGGACTGCATATTAATATTCTTTAAATATTCTTAAAAAACACAAATTAGTAATCCAGCACTGCTTATTTTGGCTAACGATTGAGGAATTACCAAATGTGCTTCGATCCTTTCACATCCAGTCGAGGTTATATCAGTGGCGAAACTAGAAAAAAAGGGCCACCCCGCAAAAAAATTTCTGGGCCCTCCTATATAGTCAAGTAAAGTTTCCCTTTCAAACCTAACAGTCTATGGGGCAAGTGAAGTAGAGTTCACTTGTTTCTGTGACCTTGGCATATGAAGAGATAGTGTGGTCAGCACTATGCCCAGCTGCCTTTACTTTCCCTAACGTGAGTTAGGTACCCATCAGAGTTGGGTGGACTCAGGAACGGTCTACTGACTTGTACCCGGATTTGAACTCGAGACTTACGGTTAGCAGTCCACCTCTCTGCCGCTAGACCACTCCGTCCCATCCCTTATATATATATATATATATATATATATATATATATATATATATATATATATATATATGTATATATATATATACATATATATATATATGTATATATACAAACACAGAATACAAACATTGGATATTCATTTCTGGCCTGAACGGTTTTGAAAAAAAAATGTTTTTTTTTAATTTAAACAAATGACAAGTCATGTGTGTGAGTGCATTAGTCTGTTTTGAATTATTAATTTTTTTTACATTTAGTACTAGTTTATTCAATATGTTTGTTGTACTACTGCATACCCTCTATTCGTTTGCCGGTCAAAAGAATATAAAGCGTTATGTTTATTTTTATGTTTTTTTTGTATTTGTGTTATTTGTTTTAAATATATTTCCTTTTAATACTATGTCAATCTATAGTATGTATTTTTTTTAAAAATAATAATTAAGAGAAGTAATTGCTTTTTAATTTGATTAGTACAAATATATTAAAAGGAGCTTATGAGCACCCTTATTTGACTATTTAATAAGGGAAATAAGTCATGAAGTATTTTGAACGTTTGCCTATCTTTCACACTACAGCCCAGGCAGAGAATCTATGTATTTTTTTACGCAACAGCATGTGTTAGCCACTGTATATCATCACTGCTGTAGTAGATCTGTTTGTTATTTACAAAAGCTTTTACCGTCAGGTCAAAAATGCAAGAAATTTTTTTTTTTTTTGTAACTCTAAAAAATGTAATATGATCGGCCATGGCCCCCTAAATGGTGTGGGCCCCCCACGAGCCGACCCGCGGCTTATCATACGCCGCTATTTAGTTGTTTTATTTTCTACTTTTCAGTAATTCATAATTTGTGAATTCGACAGTACCACTGCTGTCACTGAAAATATTTGCTTTAAAACACTATCAGTAAGTCGTTAAGGAAGATACACCCCCCTCCTTTCCCCCAAACCTTACCACCCCCCCCCCCCCCCCCCCCCCGTGAAAGCAGCCTCCTCTTAGCTACCTGCCCTAATAGCCGTCACTAAACCCGGCTCTCTGATTTTAAACAATTAGTGTGAACCACAGCACATCAGACTTCCTAGAGAGGAAGAGAAGGGACTGCAAGGCGCACTTACAGCTTGTTTTCTAAAGTCTCTAAGAAGAGAATTATATATATAGATTTGTATTGAAAAAAAAAATTAATATTATTTTCTTAGACTTTCTAGCCCTGACCTTTTACCCTAGCCATTATCCCTTAACCCAACCCTTGACCCTAAACTTATGTAAGATATAATGCATTAAAGAAATAATATTAATGTCATTAGCACTAAGAACAAAAAAAAACCTCAATTAAAAGAGGTTTCAAGTGCAAAACCAATACTTAATATTTCTTCGCACTAGAGATTCTACCATGCAGTGCTAGAAATAATTTGTAATAATAATAATAATATATAAAATTGAACAAACTTCTCTTGAAAATTCTAAAATATACACTTCAATAAAACAAATTCTAAAAATATGTAAGCCTACAAATAGAAGCAAAATATAACCACAAGATGTGAGAGGATATAAGAATGATGCATTTTCTCTATTGTTGGTGGCCATAAGTATTTCCATATAATACATTTTTCATGTTTATTTTAAAAAATCCAGTAATTCCTAAGCTTACATTTGCAAGGCCACTAGTCATGTGATCTGTGTGTCTTTTTTACGCTTTATAATACAGATTTTTGGGTGCACAAACAACTAAGAAAAGAAAATTAAATGTATCTTCTCATTAGTTCCCCATTTATCGACCTTAGATAATTCTTCTAGGCCTGTAAGTTATTAAAAAAATGTTACTGCCACAAAATATAGTCTACATTTAGTAACTCTTCCAATGTCATTGTCTGCTTTGAACATGTTTGCAAAAAAAAATGATTCTGTAATTCAATTATTTACATTAAACTATTGCATGTAGCATTTGTTTTTGAAGTTAGAGACTAAATAGTAACGGCCAAGGTTATTCCCACCTGGTTGAGAATAGCACTATTTGGGTTATTTCCAGCAGACTAGGAATAACACCCACAGCTATTCACAGTTAGCTGTCATTTTTGCTATATACAACTGGGAAGAGGCCTAATATTTTACGATAACAAAAGCATTTATGGTGACTCGGGAATGAAGTATTGATTATGTGTTATTGTTTTATAAAAAAAATAATTATTATTAGTTTAGCCTTTGGTTCATATCTGCTGCATAGTGCGTAGGTCTTAGTCTCAGAGATCAATCATAAACTCTAACTAAATCTATACTAATCAATCAGGGATTTATATCTGCAATTATGTCAGCAAACATGTCACAAACAGAAAAAAAAATTGAAAATATAAAACCCTTTCCTTAACAAAATGCAAAAAATACAATTTGGACAACAGGTGGTCTACATCACATGCTATCCATAAAAAAGCATTTGATGGGTTCAAACCCACACTATCTAGCATAGTAACCACCCACATATCCACTTGACCACACTGCTTCATCAACATTTCGGCGTTTTTAACATTATATGTATAAAAGAAAACAGTCACAACTGTGAATAGCCTTATAGACTGGAAATAGACACTTTGAATAGTAAATAGACTAGATTAACATAAAAATATTGAATCAATACTTACCCTAGCCTTTTAACTTATTATTTACTTATGTATTTAGCTTTAATACAATGTTAAGGAGGGAGCTTTTGGTGGCAACCCAATGTGAATGGGCAAAATAGGAAATCATGTTGAAAGCTATCACTACTCTTTCACTATCACTGACTGTCAGTGTAGTCTTTCAAGCAAGAAACATTAAAATAAATTGTTTTCCTTTAATTTTATCATGATTTGTGTGCAGATCTAGAATAGATCTAGATGTTTTATTATAGTATGGCTAAGTATAGTGTTAATAAATTCAGAGAAATTAAAATTGTGTAAAAATTCAATTTAAATAGGCCTAGGAGGAATTTATATACCAGTGTCCGATAATACAATCTTCTTTAAAAAGGGGGTGCTAGGTTACTGATAGTTATTGCTGACTGATGTCAATGCTAACCCACCCTGTCCTTAACCCTAAGCCCTAACCCCAGTTACTATGAGTAGTAAGTAGTTAATCCTAGATCTAGATCTTGATCTACCATACGCGATACGCCTAACATTTCTAATAATATTAAATTACTGTAATCTATCGTTTTATGTAGATCTACGTAAAATGATAAAAATCGCCCGCGACTAGATCTTGATCTAGGACCTAGAAGATCTATTATTAAAATCTATAACTACGAAAAACAGGTGACTCCTTAAATTTTAATAGGCCTAATTATTATTATTTCACATTTTGAGGAGGATTTCGGGTAACCTATCGTTTTGGGTACGTAAAATCGCCCGCGACTTGTAATGTGAAAACCAGGTGACTTCTTAAATTTTAATAATTATTTCACATTTTTAGGAGGATTTACGTTTTTTAAAATACAAAAATGTTTCCTTGTTTAATTTATGTAGATCTACCTGTTTTTAAACAATTGAATTAAAAACTTTTCCGTAATAAATGAAGACTAGCGATGTTTCCAACAGATGCAACCATGCTCATTTACTATAGCAGCCATCTTGTCTAAGTTTTATTTTTATAAGCTTTTAGCGCCAGATTCAGGGGGAAGCCACTCTATTTTACAAATGGCTGCTGTTTATATAGCAAATCTTGCTCTCAGACACTGCTGTTTAAAGTTAATTTCTGGCCTATATTGATATATTTAGCCATTGATTTAGGTTTATTATTCATTTATCTATAATATTTGACACAAACATATGACAATACACTTCTATTAAAGCCTTGACAATGAGGTAACATTTTCGTACATTAATAGCCGCGGACGATTTTACGTACCCAAAACCGTTTTGTTACCGGATTTCGATCTGTTTTGAAAAATACAAAAATGTTTCCTTGTTTCATTTACCTGTTTTCAAACAATTGAATTAAAACTTTTCAGTAATAAATGAAGACTAGCGATGTTTCCAACAGATGCAACCATGCTCATTTGCTATAGCAGCCATCTTGTTTATTTTTTTAAAATTATTGTAAACTTATAGATCTAGCGCAAGATTCAGGGGAAGCCACTCTAACTCACCAATGGCCGCTTTTTATATAGTAGTTAGTTGCACACAATTTTTTAAATTAGTAAAATGACAAAGTAACGACGGGTTTGTATTAAGGGGACTAAATGTTGCAAAATGATACCAAAATTTATGTTTATAGGATAAACGGTTCTCTAGATATGACGGTTTTAGTGTAAAAATTGCGGGGACAACTAAGCCTAAGCCTATGGAAAACGAAAGCAAAAAGTGGTCACGTCGAGAGCGTAGAAAAAAGTCGAAAGGGAAATAACTCTGCGTAGGCGCACAATTATAAAATTTTCAAACAAGTATTTATTAATGCATTTACAACTGCATAGAGGAACTTCAGTTTTAAATACGACATCTTGCCACCTGGTTTTGAACGTGAGGGACAGTTTGGTCGTGGGATGACCTACGATCACCAGGCCGGGTACCGATCTATCAGTTTAGTTAGCGGGCGTACTACATACTAGACCACACTGTCCAGTTGTGATAACGTTTAGCAAAAGCTTGGGGATACGGGGTCTGAAAAAACGTCTGGCAACAATGAGCTATGGAGGGGGGGGGGGGGGAGGGGAATGTGTGTAAAAAAGGGTGACTTTATTTGTTGACGATGAGGGGCAGATTTAATTCCGTACCACGTTTATAAAAGCAAAAGGTGCCCCAGGAATACATAGCTAATTTATCAACCATACTTTACATACTTTCAACTTCATTTTTAGATGTAGTATTCGAAAAAATCAATCACACTCACTTAACAAAAGCAACTCAATTAGCACCCGACTCAAAGGTCTTTAACTCAGAAAGTCCCCCCCCCCCCCCCCCCCTCCTTACACAATCGTTATTTGAGTGTGAGTGGGTATCAAGCAAATAAATATAGGCCTTTGTTTACAATGGTATGTTTTATTCTTTAGCAAGATAAACTAATGGGATATGAAATAAATGAAGACTATCAGTGTACATATTCAGCTTGTTACAATACAATGAACACACTCGTAAAATGTGTTTTTAACTAATATTTCTTATATTAATAAGATTTGGATCCCGCTGTCTACTTGGTGAATTTAATCAACCACTGTTCAATTACTAATTTCCACTTTTGGCTTATAATGTTTAAGACAGCTTAGATACATTTTTATTTTACATTTTAAATAGACCTAAGGATCTAATAATATAATACAAATATAGCGGAATACAAAAGTGGAGAAAGGTAGTATCGATATCGCTAATACTTAGGCCTACGGGGTCAATTTTGTTAGTCGGGTTTTACAGCTTGTGAACGTCTGAAGAAGAAAGTAAAAAAAAAATGTGAAAATATCATTAAAAATGTACCGACTCACATGAAAATGCGGTATCGATACCGCTAATAGGGTACCTAGTTTGTGAGACATTTTGCATAGTCTGCTAAACGGATAAACCTAAAATAAATATGCTAGTTAGAAAGCTTAATAAAAAATAAAGATAATCCCACTAAAAACAGAGCTAGTCTCAATGTTTTACTATTTTAAGTAAATTTTTGAAAACTCACCTTTTAAACTCAATATGAGATTTAACAAAAACAAGTAAAAAGTTGAAATAAAAATTATACGACGGTAACGGTCAATAACCACTGCTAATAAGGAAGGCATATATGATCGGAATCATAATCGCGTTCTATCGTTTTTTAAACGGTTAACATACCAATGCGAACGACTACATTTGAATTAGAATTTTTTGTGCACGAAAGGTTTAAAGCCTGTGACGTCATATTTTATTTACTTGTGCAACTAGCTATTACAGGGGTCGGCTGTTGATGAAAGTTAGGACACGAGCAACTGATTTGCGCACTGTGTAGATCTTAGCTATTTTAGCTGCAGCTACACCAGTTACTTTGGCAACACGAAGGGTCTGCAATTCATTTTTTAGCTCATCAAGCTGTTTCAGAAGTTCTTCCTTTTTTTGCCACATCTGCATTTTTAGCTATACTTGGTAATACTGTTATTGTTTTTTCCCCTTAGTTTTTTAAGTAGTATAAATGTGAAGTTACTTTTTTTTTCTTTTTTTGGGAGGCTTGTACGGTTTTACAATATTAATTCTTCTTTTTCAATGCACGTTTATGTATCTAAGATAGTATACTTATACATACAACAAAACATCTAATTAAAATTTATTTTCAAATCTGAAAATGCGAGTTAACTGTGTTTGTCACCCGCATATTTGGGGCGGTCAACCCGAACCACACGTGCTCTGGTTGTGATTTTATTTCGTTGTTTCTTTAATTTTGCTGTACTATTTTTGTTATTCATGTTCTTTTATTATAATTGCATCAAGCAGTTTTAATAAATCTGATTTATATTTGTAGTGTGTCATTTTTTTTGTTTTCTGTGATATTTTACTATCGTTGTATCAAGCAGTTTGATATAGACTATACATTATTGCTGTTCTGCATTATTACTTACATACTTAACATTGTTACCCTGTTTGTGACTTAGTTCACATTAAAGTAGATTACATAATTGATTAACTTAGACTTTACCCTGTACGTGCCCTAGCGCACTGGCATACGAATACTATTATGACTTTAAAACTATTTCTGTCTGTTGCGAAGACACGGACACGCCTTTCGGGGTGATCCGATGCGTATCGCAACACACACAACAAACAACCACAAACAGGTTAAAAAACAAGTACTAAGGCTAGTGCCTCTTTCTCAATAGTTGAGTAGTTGCGAGGGCCAGCATTTAATTTATTTTTATGAGAAATAGGCAATGGGATCATCCATTCTGTTTGTATCCTGACCACAATCCCTTAACTTTCATGAAAAGTTTGGACATAAAAACCCCAGGTTAGTAAGATGGGCATTGTTTTTTCTAAACTTCGACTTGTGCATCAAACACATTAGCCGTTAACAGCATTATTTCTATTTGAAAGTACCAATGGCAGCACTGTCAGTTTTTGGCGCCTAATTTAGAGCTACATTAAATACATTTAAAATGATGGTACCTAATGCTTTGAAAAAAAATCCCCATACAGAAAATACGAAGTTAAAATTAATTGTCAACAAATATATTTTTATGTTATATAAGAAGGGTTTTAAAAAACGCGAATATAGTCATAAGGGTTGAGGGCCTCAACAATAGTTAAGAACTGAATGGTCAATACTAATATGCAACGAATTTAACTTAAAGGAAACAAACAGCTATTATTTTATTAAATTTTTTAATGATGTTAAAATTAAAAGAAAGATTTTCTCTTACTATAAGCATTTATAAAATACCGTATTTTTTTTACACCTCCTTTTAGTTTGCAACTAGTAGACGTGCATTGAACGCCCACGTACAAATAAAATGTCGACAACACTTTTTATTTCACTTAGTATCAGTAAACCCGTTGTAATACTAGCCATAGACTATTTGAAACAGTCTGTATGTAGCATAATACGAATGCACACAAGAAACATAATTGCACCCAGAGGCGTAGCGCGAGCGGTGCGGGGGAGGGGTGGGTCGCACCGGGTGACACCATTTAGGGGGTGACACCAAGATAATAATTGCAAAATTTACAGAAGAATAATGTTTTTTTTTGCCAGTTCAATTGATAAATAAGCAAAGTGTAAATAATCTTTTAAGTAGAAATAAACAATTATAGCAAGGGGGTGGAGGTGACACCATGACGTGTAGACAGCGTAAATGTAGATAGTGTTAGTGTTGGCCAGGGGAGTGTGTAGGGAGAAGTCGAGTGGTAGTTGTAGTTAGATTGATGTGGCCAGTCGTTACCTCTAGTGTGGTTGTGGTCAGTCGTTATAATCGGGTTTTGTTTCAGTTAAAATGATTAGTAGTCGTATTTATCATTTGTAATGCGGTCTACATTAAGGTATATTCTTTTAATTAAAGAAACTTTAAACTTTAAACCAATTTTTTTAAACCGAGAAAAAAGATATTTTTACAAAGAAATTAGGATACATGTGAGCGGTGATCTAATTGAATATTTGTTATATATAAGAGCTGCTGTGTAAGAAAACTTAAGGTTCCAAAATTAATCTATAAAAAAGTATAAACCATTTACAAATTTTAAAATACATTTAAACAAGTATTAGGTATATTAATTAAAATGTAATACAATTTTGCAACAATGAGATAATGAATAGTCTGAGGCTTTTTTTTTAATAGAATTATTTTTAATATATCTTCTGTTTAAAAAACATTTGCTTGTTACTTCCCTTTTACTTACTACTTTGAAGTATTTGAATTTAGCCGCACACAGAGATATCGTCAACATAAACACATGTTACCTTCCTTGCAAACAATGCAATCGTGATTTTTAAACATTTTTAAAGTAACTATTTTTTTAAAACTCAAACATAGGTATATATTTTCAAGGTGCACAAAATAAACCTTGCATCAACAGCACTGTGTTCAAAATATATCTACCAACATAATATGATTATCACACAAAGGCAAAACATTATACATAATATTATCTGCACATCAATGTTTAGAAATGCACGGCTTAACCATGAATTCAGCAAGCGTTGTGTTCTTGTATTTTCTATCTCCATGTATTCTCTTAGTTTTGTCGCTCGACATGGCATTACATATATTGCAGTTAGGACGCTGGCTCATATCAATCCCTATTGTATTTATTTATCTGTTCGTTATGTGTTTATTTTTCTCGTTGTAAGATGGAGGGTTTAAATATTGAGAAAGAAATCACCCGACGTACCACCACGACAATCGAATGCTGGGAAATTTCTGACCTTGCAGTTTTCTAACTTGTTATCGCTGCATCAATAAAAAAACAAACACCAACATCGTGGCGCCTCACTCATAGTCAAACCCTACCTCATGCATAAAAATAATATAACTTATAAGAAAAAAATGTGTTTCCATTTAGATTGTTTCCCTTTTTTCTCCATGTCCACAACATCTCAACTGGATTAGCTTGGACATAGCCCGGTGTAATTGTATTCCTGCCTTAATAAAGAAAAACTAAAGAGCGCAGATAAACACCTAGTGGTGTGCTTGAACCTCGATAAGATATAGACAGGGGGTTAGGTTTGGGCCCAAGTCTATTGTATTGTATGTACCGGCTAAACTAATTCTTGTTTGTCAGAAAGTCACTTGATGTTTGATTAGGGTGACAATTTAGTGCTATTGTTTTCCGAGTAATGAATGCGTCAACTTAGAATATTTCTAATGCAATTTTTAATAAGCTGTCTAATTCGTTCGTAAGAAGTAATGTTAAACTGCAAATGTTGTTTATGTAGGCCTATAGAATGTTGCTCTCCTTTCTTCATAAAACCATTTAAATAGGTCGTGATGTTAAAGTGCATGTATTATCTTTGTATATATCTATGTAAAATTGGACAAACAGGAGTTAAAGTTGTGATACTATGATCATAATGAATTACACATTCCATCCTTTAGTCCTATTGGGTAAGTATCTGTAAAAAGTTCATCTCCAGTAACGATACACTTGTAAAGTCTCATTTTGGATGATGGTAATGGATTTGTTTTAAGACTAAAAAGTCTACTAATGCACGTACTCTTTATGCGACGAAAAAGGAAGCGGTTGTAATTATTAATAAATGATTCCTAACTGTAGAAGAAGAGAATCACAGCTAAAAGAGACAATTTGCAAATTAAAATATTAATTATTCAATTCATTTATTGGTTTAAAATTTAAAGTTTTGATTCATGTGGAGTTCAAAAAATTATACCAACAAAACACCATTCACATATCCATTGTCTTCTGTATTTTTTACTTGGTAATTCTGATACATTTTCCATATAATTTTTAAATTATTGAATGACTTTTCTTTTTAGACACAGTTTTGTAAATATAGTTTTATTACTTCCCTTGGTTAATAACATGATAAAAAGGAAATCAACATTTTAAACTTGCAAAAATGACTTATTACTCCCTTTACACACTACAGTTCAAGACAAACATGACAGAGAAAATTGTGCTACATATTTTAACAGAGCATATATAATATCCTTTCTAAACATGATACGAACAGGACAAAAATTATAAATTACAGACCTATATCTTTACTCAAAAGTGATTATAAAATATCAGCCACAACTGAGACCGATACAAAAATAAATACCCGACCATGTGTTTTAATGATTATGTTTGATGTAGAAGAACAAGGGAAGTAACGAACAATTAGTTTCTAAAAATATTTTAAAACACAGCGAATAAAAATTATACAAATTACTAGCATTGGTATATCTATTATTATCAAATTGCTACCGAAATTATTTATTTTTGATTAACGATTTCATGTGTTATTTTTTTATGTTTGTATTTTTCATACGAATTACGCTTTAAATGTATAATATGCAAAGTGTAATTGATTTTTTTAAACAATCTAATTGAAAATAACTATAAACCTAAAGTTTAATTAAAAAGTGTAACGGAACGTAACGGGAGTCAGCGTGTTAACTGTATGATCGGTAATGCCAAGTTGAGCAATTCTAGTCTAGCACCTGCAAAACTAAGAGAACACTTCCATAAGCTACATGGAGATATAACATACAAGAACACAACGCTCGCTGAATTCATGGAGAAGCCGCGCATTTCTAAACTGGTGTCTGTAAGGCAGCAGCAGAAGTCACATTGTTTTGCAGTAAATATTCTTTGTTAGGTTTTTGTCTTTTTGTGGTAATGATATGTTGGTGGTTTTGTTTTGAACACAGTGATGTTATATCAAAAAATGTTAAGAACAAAATTTCCTATGTTTGTAATGAAAGTTATATTTGTGTATGGTTAAGATATGTGTTGATAAATGCACCTACTCTAAAGAGGTATTTACAGGAACTAGCTTTTGTTTATTTTCAAAAGGCGCTATTGTAAAAATAATTATAAAAAACATCAACAACCGTTGATTAATATTTCATAAGTAATAATTATCTGTGTGTTTCTGTTTTGTTGAGCGTCTTTATGTTTAAACTTTTATTATAAAATGGGAACCGTTTATTTTTATATTGTATATTAAATATAAAACCAATAGTTTACTTACTGAATACTTTTTATGACAAGCAAAAACGTCAATTTAATATGTGTTATTACTGTAGCTTCTGATTGCGACAAATATTTTAAGTTTATTTGCACCATCTACTAAGACAAAAAACAAGAAAAGACGACACCATCTGACAGTGAATATAAGATTATAGCTTCATCAAAAGACGCTGAAAAACCGACGGATGCATGCAAGAAATAAATTGAATATAAAAACATGCTGGTACTAAATATAGCGACAGGTGACAGGACCATTGCGGTGAGACACATAACCTACTTCCCCACAAACCGAAACCATACACGACGATCTCTCTATACCAGGGGTCGGCAACCTTTTGAGGCGGAAGAGCCAAATGTTACCATTTACAAAGTTACCCAGTTTTCAAAGAGCCACACACACCTTTATGTCATTAGTATGATACTTGAATAGGATTATATATATATATATATATATATATATATATATATATATATATATATATATATATATATATATATATATATATATATATATTTAAAATAAATAGCTTTAGATATATGAAATAATCTCATTTGTTTTTGTGTTGAAAGGGTCTACTATAAACGTCAGAGTACTTGAATTTGTTTTGAATTGCTCAAATCTCTCAGTGAAAACATCCTTCATTTTGTTTATAGTAATGCTGAAGTGATTCATGTTAATAGTAGCATTGGTTTCATCACGATATTTTTTTTCAGATTTTTCGTAATTAATTAATTTACCGCTCGCCATGTCTAAAGTTTTTTTTTTTTTTGAAAAAATCCACTTCTTCAAGCAAGGTAGGGCCTATAGGCTGGGTTTCCCTTTCGTTCAGTTTCACATTTAGTTCATTTATTGTCTTTATGATATGCACCATGAAGTTGAATGTTTCAATTCGGAATGGACAATTCAATAGGAAGTAGGCTACATTGAAATAGGGAGTAACTAAATAGTCTAAAAGTATAGTGAGTGTTACTTGTTTATGTTTATTATTACATCGTTCATTGTCGAGTGTTGCAGAACATTTTTATGAGTTTTAAAAATAAAATAAATAAGTATAAATACTTGTGCATTGAGCTGAAGAGCCGCAACTTGACATCAAAAGAGCCGCATGCGGCTCGCGAGCCGCAGGTTGCCGACCCCTGCTCTATACCAATTTAACTAAAATAACCCCTTCCCCACACTTTTGATTTTAAAAAAACTTTAAAGAAGGCAGATGACAACAAGCCAAATGGGTCAGCTGATCACATTGCACGTTCCAAACACTGCAAGGGCAATAATTGAATCACTCACAGCTTACGGCATGACTGGGAAAGGGGAACCACTCGATTAGCAACGTTTCAAACGAGAGTGAACTCACCGCCTGTTACTATGTGCGACGGGTAAAGACCGATCAATGTAACACTGTTATATTAGTGTAAGGTAGCGTATGTTGATGCAATTTCAAAGTTGACCAGAAAAAAATGATTTATGCAGGAGTACATTTGCAAGCGTAATAATTTCTATTTAAGACCAATGGGACCACACGTTTAATAGCAATTAGTAACAAATAACTAATAATAACCTACGTAATAGACGGACGGAATTTTTCGTGAAGTATTGATATGTGTGAAGGAATGAAACACATATGAAACATGTAACAGACTGAATTTTTATGTATAATAATTATATTGTAATTGACATGAAGTTGCGTGAATGTAGAGTACCTGGCCAACGGAAGTAAGTGTGAGCGACTCGTCATGCATTTACATGCTTTTTTTGTGAGATCGTTCACTGACGTAAGGAGAAAGTTGTGTATAAAAAGTGAAGCGCAGGGTGAACGAGTGTGCTTGTCGGTTAATGTGTAGTTGGATGTCACCACTTTACTTTGCTTCTTGATTGTACTATAACAGTTGTTTTCTTCTACTATGGATTATTATCATTTAATTGTGGATATTGTAAATAAAGTTTAAAGTTGCAAACAACTGTTTTGTTAGTGTATCAAACGAACCCACAACAACAACCGTATCATCCTATCAACAATGGATATTACAAAACACATAATACATTTTACGTTTCATTTGTATACGTTCTATTTTACATTGTAGGAAAAAAACATTTGAATAGATAATATGCTTGCTATATTTGCAAAACTGTCTTTTGTTAATATTCAAAGGATTGGTGTAACATTATCAGTGACGAAGATGGTAGACATTTAAACATGCATGTCTGGAAAACAATATGGAACAACATAATGTGAAAAAATGTATAATTTAAACCAACAAACAAATATTCGACATATACAAAGACACTACAAATAATGGACCTGAAAAAATATGGAGACTAGGATGTTTAGGTCATCTAAAGAGTATATCGAACATCAAGGAAGTGAAGGCGATATTTTAATTTTATTTATGTCGCAGTTTTGTAGTAGCAGCCCTGTAGATTTACCCGTTATTTAAGTAAAATAATATACACACTCACCTGACTAAAATTCCACTATTCTAAAAATATAATAATATATGTGAATACAATTACATC
This sequence comes from Physella acuta, assembly GCF_028476545.2. NCBI lineage: Eukaryota > Metazoa > Mollusca > Gastropoda > Physidae > Physella > Physella acuta. The sequence continues at coordinate 549,416 of NW_026731973.1, forward strand.
AAATATATGATAAAAGTTGATAAAAATTCTTTATAGATATTGCTTTGTTTGTACATTTTCACGCATTTAATCACCGGTACAGCAATTTCCAAAGTTACAATTGTTTTTTGATTTGTCTGAGTTTTTCACATTTCTAAATTTTTATAAGTTAAGGGAGTGAACACAGCTATATTATCGATTTCCGTTAAAAAAGCTGCCACACGGATAATTAGCGCACACAAATGCACATTGTTATGTAATGTCTTCCAAAATATTTATTTTATCCTATTTTTTTTGGTTTTAATACTTTTAATTTGTTTTTTAAATAAAAAAAATCAGTCTTACTGTATTTTAAAAATTGCACAAAAAATATAGAGGGAGTAACACACGTCATTTGACCTTCTAGATAGATGGAGTAACCAAAGTACCTGACGCTAGGTATAGGGAGTGAATAGATTCTAAGAGGCAACAGAGTTTAAAGTTAAAATCAATTGTAAAATTTGAATCATCAAACCATTGTTATCTACATTATTATCCTTCATTAACTTAAATAAAATAGCTTGAATTGATATGGTTATCTTTTAAGTTCGCACGTGATGACGGGTTACTTTGATTTAGTTTAAACACGTTTATAACTAGACGTTTCTAAATTCCTGGGAGGCAGAGACTGTACATAAGTGAGACTAGAAAAATATGAAATAATTCTTATATTATCTAACAAAACATATGCTGAAAATAGTTTTACATGTAATAGCAGTTTTAAAAAATTTTTACGGTTATAATGAGATCCTCAATAACAGATCTGCATCATGATGTCAACATTAGAGCCAGTGTTTTTCCAGAATACAGATGTTTTATCGCTGTAATATACCTTAGGCAATCATTGAGTTGCTCGTCATAACATGCTGGTACATAAAGTACTGAAGCAAGGCTTATAAGTATAAACCTTCAAAGCTGCCGATCTTGTTACTCGAAAGATGAGAGATGTTGGTACTAAGTCTTAAGGGGGTTAAATTAACCGGGCCTATACACAAATAGCTAGATTTTAATCCATAAAATTACTTTTGGTAAAATTCTGAGATGTTTGTTTTACTTTACAAGTGTCCTCACGCATGCCTAGTTTTTCTTTTCTACTGGGATTTATTCAACACTTGCTAGAAGACACTAATATAGATTTGTTACATAAATACATTTCTATAGTGTGTGTACAATTTAGTTTCTTTGGAGCAGTGGCTTATGTAATTTTGTGCTAATCATTGAAAATCTTGATCTCAGGTGATTTATCAATTCACTAGCCGTCGATACCCGTTACACGTGAATTATAGGTCTATATATTTTTAATGGTAAACATTTTTTAGAAGAATATTTTATAAAATAGTTATTGGTCAAAACGCAATAAGCTTTACTACACATTTAACGATATTAGTGACAAAGCAAAGAAATAACTAAATAGCTAAAAGTCCGCACATTTAAAAAAAAAATAGGCTACTAGTACCTATTAGAAAAAATAAAACCAGATTATATACATAAATAGTCAACACAACACAATATTAAATGCACACATTGATTAAAAGACTTAAATGATTCCGTTAATAACTAGGCTTTTCAATAATATTTATGTTGTTATTTTAAGTAATTTGTATTAGTTTTGGCCGGGTAAAATGTATAAATTTCGTAAATTACGTCTCGATAAGTAAATCTATAGATCTAAATCAAATTTAAATGAAACAGTTCATTTTTCGTATTCTAAAATTGGAAGATGACGCCACTAGGGTATAAAGTATATTCATTTATTTTTATTTTTCTCGTGAAGAAGTTAGATCTATATAAAATCGAAAAAAAATGCCGCAAGATCATACCATCACAGCAACGTTGATAGTAGTATATTAGGTCACTTTTGGGTATTATGGGTGAGCAGGATGCGGATGCGGATGCGGCGCAAAGGATATATAGTAAAATACTCCCCCAGCCTGGGACAACGACATATAACAAAATACTCACCCACCTGGGTAAGTGGGTGAGCAGCCTGGGACAACGAGATATAGCAAAATACTCCCTGGCGGAGGGTGAGGTACATCGATATATAGCAAAATACTCACCCACCTGGGTGAGGCGGATGGGAAGCTTGGGACAATGACATATAGTAAAATACTCACCCACCTGGGTGAAGATGGGTGAGGGTGGGTGAGCAGCCTGGGACAATGAGATATAGTAAAATACTCACCCACCCTAGGGTGGGGGATGCGGATGCGGAGTAGGTCAGTAGGTCACCACCGGTGACCTTGTGACGTAATCATTGACCTTGTGACGTAATCATTGACCTTGTGACGTAATCATTGACCCTGTTACGTAATTTTAATGCGTTTTTAATTAGTTTTAATGATTTTTTTTTTTTTTTAAATTTTAATTAATTTGTTATTAACGAGTTACGTAATTTGATTTTAATTGTTTAAATTTTTAAATTTTTAATTTTATTTTTTAAATTTAATTAATTTTTATTAACGAGTTACGTAATTTGATTATTTGTTTGATTTAAATTGTTTAATTTGATTGTTTACTTGTTGTTTATTTGTTTGAAATTCATTTTAATTAATTTGATTTTAATTACTTTGTTTAATTTATTTATTTGATATATTTCTTTTCTTTGTTGTTTAATTTGTTGGTTTGTTTATTTGCTTGTATGTATGTTTTAAATAAAAGACTAACGCTAACGTATACTTTGTGCCCCGACTTCCATTAGCCACAGCTGTTACTCATTACCAACACCTGTTACTTATCGACCCGCAATCCTTTGTTTTTTAGAAGGCCCGTACAACGGCCCAGTTAATATTGATTGCACCCACTGACCATCAGTATGATGGCCCACCTAATTAAATTTGGTCACGCATCATGGATTTATGACGAGTTCGCTGAAGCGATCACAACAGGGGTCCCGCGGTAAATCGAAAGAGCTAAGTCCCTCTCCGCAAACCCAGCGTTAAGTGTAGCGACAGATGTCACCACTTTAATGGATTTCCCCCCCCCCCCCCCCGGTTGGGTCCCGTGCTTTTCACTAACAGTTATACGGACAGTATCATAGGTTTTTCATCGAGTAAAGAAATAGTATTGATCGACCCGTGTCTAGTCTATGTACCCATTAACCAACTGTGCAACAACTGTTGCGCGACCACAGCATAGGATCTAGTAATTACGCTGAGTAAGGACTTTGGTTGTAACTATTCGCTTATAGCGAGGGTCAGCGATGGTAAGGTGGTGGTAAGGTGGTGGTGGTAAGGTGGTGGTAAGGTGGTGGTGGTAAGGTGGTGGTAAGGTGGTGGTAAGGTGGTGGTAAGGTGGTGGTGGTAAGGTGGTGGTGGTAAGGTGGTGGTAAGGTGATGGTAAGGTGGTGATGGTAAGGTGATGGTAAGGTGGTGGTAAGGTGGTGGTAAGGTGGTGGTAAGGTGGTGGTAAGGTGGTGGTGGTAAGGTGGTGGTAAGGTGGTGGTGGTAAGGTGGTGGTAAGGTGGTGGTAAAGTGGTGGTAAGGTGGTGGTAAGGCGGTGGTGGTAAGGTGGTGGTAAGGTGGTGGTAAGGTGGTGGTAAGGTGGTGGTGATAAGGTGGTGGTAAGGTGGTGGTAAGGTGGTGGTGGTAAGGTGGTGGTAAGGTGGTGGTAAGGTGGTAAGGTGGTGGTGGTAAGGTGGTTGTGGTAAGGTGGTGGTAAGGTGGTGGTAAGGTGGTGGTAAGGTGGTGGTGGTAAGGTGGTGGTGGTAAGGTGGTGGTAAGGTGGTGGTAAGGTGGTGGTAAGGTGGTGGTAAGGTGGTGGTAAATTTGCTTAAGATTATAAACTGCAAGTTTTAAAAATCAACAACGTTATAGTACGTCGTGTCAAATGACACACAGTTTTAAATGTCACCAAAATAAGGATGTATAAACTAAATATGATATGACGTTAGCATACATATCATTCAATCTAATCATTCTAAAGTACAAATCAATAATTTTTATTAATTAAGGGGCCGTGTTCATACTAGGGTCGGTGAAGTTTTCACCGAGGCAGATTTCAAAGTTGGGTGTGGATGTTTTTATTTGTATATGGAAAGATTTAAAAGTTTGGATGGGAACATTGTCACTTTTGAGAGTAAGTGTCAATGTGTTTAGGAAGGGGATACTCATTGGGGAGTGGTGTCTACAAGTTATGTATCCCAGTCTGTTGGAGTGGTTTCTAGGGGGTTGTGACATTAATTGAATAAACACTTGTCTGTAAGATTGTCCTACATCCTTTGTCTGTCCAAGGAATAGTGTGGGTAGTGGTACGATCTGTTTATCTATCGGTTGGTATTGAGCTTAGGGATGGGAGAAGGGGGAAGGGGTTGCTGACAAAGGGAAGGGGAAGGGCGAATTGTGATAATGGTTGGGGCACCGATCAGAGCGGTAAAGGGATATTTCCAACTCGGATCCAGTATTTTAAATGGTTCATTTTGATTCCACTCATACATCTTATACAGGATACCGAGTTACCTAACTTTCAGGGACAAGTAACAAAACAATAACTCACATCAAAAATTTAAAAAAGACCGTTTATATCATAAGTTTTTATTGAATAAATACAACCCCATCAGCATACCGTCATGGTTCTGTCTTATTTACATATTTACAGTAAAGTCTCGTTAAAGTCCCGGTTGGTAAACTAAAAGGTCTTATATGTCTAGGGGAGATGTTGTCACATTGTCTGCGTCTACTAGTCTTTTAATGTAAAAGTAAGAAAGTGAGTTTCTGTGTTGGGTGTAAGTATATATCCCCGTGTTGTATGCTCTGAACCCTGTGTTTGTCCCAGTGGCGTAGCGAGGTCGGGTGTCACCCGGTGCGGCACTTAATGGTGTCACCCCCCAGAGGCGTAGCGACCCTTCCCGGGGACAAACTTTCAAGTTTTCGATTTGCACCCCCCCCCCTCAAAGTTTCGATTTGCACCCCCCTCAAGTTTTCGATTTGCACCCCCCCTCAAACTTTCGATTTGCACCCCCCCCCCCTCAGGTTTTTCTCTATATATTTTGCTATTTTTTGCCTTGGTGTCACCCCCCTAAATGGTGTCACCCGGTGCGGTCCTCACCCCCCGCCCCCCCCCCCCCTCGCTACGCCCCTGGTTTGTCCCACCACTTGGTTCCTTTGTTGTGAGGACCTGCATGAAAGATTCTTTGCCTAGTGTGTTGTGATTTTTAGATAATCCCTTGGTTGATGTTTTATTATACTCGCCAAAACAGTGGTACGTCTTACTACATAAAGATACCATCCCATCCCCTTCATATTCTAATTTAAACAACCCCGGTGTTCTCTTTTCATAAATTTTCCTAGCCCTACATTCCTCACAATGACTATCTACCGTGCCTTTGCCGCTTATAAATTGTGGTCTATCTGAGTCGCATACTTCTGAGGGGAACCATTTGTCGTAAATGTCAAAAAATTCGTGTTCTAGTCCCGGTCTTACGGCTTTTAACAAGTCATCGGTACTTAAGGCTAAGTATAAACTGTCAGTGTCCATCTCACAGAGCTGAAAGTCGGTTCTATCTATATATTTGTCTATAAAGTCATAATAAAATTCTAACATCCTAAGTTTCGCGTACTGATAAACGAAAAAGCCTATCTGAAGAGGGAGATCCCAAACTATCTTCTTTTTTAACGTTTCTACTTCGTAAACAGCGTCGGTAAGTTTTGTCATTTTTTTAAATCGTGGATTATTAATACAATCCCCTATATCCCTATCACTACAGTAGGTCATGTCCGCATGTCGTGTTTTATCCGTCAAAGTTTTACCGTATGCCGCGTTTCCTAACAATTTCATTGTTTCACTAGTTATCGCGTATTTGTCGTCTATGTCCCCCTTTCTTCGCGCGTCTGAAACTGTATCCCCAAATGTCTTAAAACATGCAACCGGATTATATTCAACGACTTGATAAATTTTACTGACTACCAAACCATGATTTAAATACCACTTTAAAAGGGGGGTCGCTAATAAAATTTTCTCCCCTGTAAAGCTACCGATTAAAGTCCGTCTACCGCTAGTTAATAAGTTGTTATCGATCGCGTATTGTTTCATAAACGGTCCGATGTCATCGCGCGTAACGTCCGTATTTTTAAAAATAGGTGTCATCTCACTAAAATGTTCTCTTAAACTATCCGGTACTTTAATGTAGCATTCTATCAGACCAAAACACGAGTCGTCTAAAACAGAATCGATGATCTGTTTTTCAGTCAGGGGCCATTTCTTACCATAGGTCGGTGTCGGTGTCTTTTGTGATTTGTCAATAGAGTTTAAAGTCTTTAATAGTTGGGTTCATTTTTTCTGGTTCCCCACTCACATTCCCACATTTCTACGACTTTAACGTCAACAGTATCTGTAAGGTACTTCGTAATTTCGTTTGTCTTTTTAAATAACTCAGTCAAGGGTCTGTTACTAATAGGATTTACTGTTCGGTCTTTAGTTAAAGGGCAGTCAGGGTGTCCATGAAAGAGGCAGCCCTGGAACTGATAAACGGTTCGAGTGTTCGCGTCCCACCCGTCTACTCTTATATGGCGGGATCCTAAGCTAACTTCGCCCCCGTTAAACGCGGTTTTTAAAGTTACCCCTTGTGTTTTTGAAACCCACGATAACCACAGAAAGGCCTGTTCCACATAATGATTCGCTTTACGCGGTCTAAACCCCTCCTCACTATTTCTAATAATCGGAAATCCCGTCGGCATTTTTTGCATTAAAGACCATAAATAAAGCGCGTTCGCGTCGTACCCCTTAATTGCCAGTACCACCTTTTTACTATTCCCCCTAATGAACGTTTCACCCTTTTCGTGATGTCTATGAAAAATAATGGAGGGGCCCGCTACGATATTATTTCGGATTGTTTTATGTAACTCTGATTCGCGCTCGGAACACAAAGAAAAAGAAACGTTTTCGGGAAGTGTTTTGAATAAGTATTTTAAGGTTACCCCCGGGACAGAAATCGCGTCTTTAAAAATATCAACCCCTAAATTTTTGTAAAAATTAGTTTGCTGCTCGAGCGCCTCGATAAACGGTTTTACATCGATATTGTTATACCAAATAAGATAATCTTTAAAAGTTTGCATCCCCTTCTCTACCCAAATTAGCCTACACATCGCGCACTCCTCGTCTGAAATGTTACAATTTTTTAATGATGAAAAAAAGGCCGAATGCGGAGGTAAAGACGTTTCATCTAAGACGGCTAAATTTTTTACATATTCGTACGGAAAAAATCCCTTGGTCTCTTTAACATTATACGCGGCGAGGTATTTACTATAGCTAAACCCCGGTGCTAGATAATTAACTATATCTAAGAACTTTAATTTATTTGTTGATATACACATAAAATTATTATTTCTTTTAACTACATATTTAAACGGTGTTTGTTTATCTTCTACGTCGTCTTCATCATCGTTACAACTAGATCTAGGTCCCTCCTCTAACCCCTCTTCTGTATTTGAATAAGCTAAAAAGTACTGAATAAAATACGGTTTAACGAGATTTATATCATATTTTCCTGAATTAAACCCTATTACCGGCATTTGTCGCAAATACTCGTCTAATCTACCGCTAAGAAACCTATCAAACCCTTTGTCGTTCGACTTATTATCACTACCCCTAGCTTTAGGTGGAAATAACTTCCTGATTTGCTTAAAAAAAAATTCATAAAAAACGCGCAATGGTTTTTGAACGCAGCCATTGAAGCTATTGAAGGTGATGACGCGTGTGGTGTGGTTGGCTAGACATGCCTACTAATTCGGTCCAAATTTTAATTAATTAATAAAAAATTAATTAGGCATCCAATTTAGTCAAATTTAGTTTCAGATTGCATTGTCTTCATGTCTTGACCCACGTGCCAACTGTGAATCGTATCGGTGAAGTAGAACTGTCCGAATTTTCACTCCTGCGTTTCCGTCTAGACAGACAGACAGACTGTCGAGGAAGTGAGTTAAATAAAAGCTTGTAAAAAAAAAATTCATAAAAAACGTTTTAATAACAAGCTTTTATGTAATGATGCACTAAAAAGTAGAAAATAAATTATAGACTACTATTTAAATAACTATAAAGAAAAGCGTGGGTCACTTTAGTATCTATTGGATACCTATACTAATGTTAAGGAAGACACCCACGCTTTTCTTTATAGTTATTTAAATAGTAGTCTATAATTTATTTTCTACTTTTTAGTGCATCATTACATAAAAGCTTGTTATTAAAACGTTTTTTATGAATTTTTTTTTCAGTACTTTACATGTTTTATCTACAATAGAGTTACATGACTAAAAACCATTGCGCGCCTACTGAATATCACGTTCAGTAGGCGCGCAATGGTTTTTGAACGCAGCCATTACGTGGTCGTGATGGCGCAGCTATTGATGACGCGTGTGGTGTGGTTGGCTAGACATGCCTACTAATTCGGTCCAAATTTTAATTAATTCATAAAAAATCAATTAGGCATCCAATTAAGTCAAATTTAGTTTCAGATTGCATTGTCTTCATGTCTTGACCCACGTGCCAACTGTGAATCGTGTCGGTCAAGTAGAAGTTTCCGAATTTTCACTCCTGCGTTTCCGTCTAGACAGACTGACGACTGACGACAGAGGAAGTGAGTTAAATAAAAGCTTGTAAAAAGAAGTCTCCTTTAGTAGACGATTATAAATTTAGTTATTTGAAAGAAAAAGAAAAGTCCGTATTAAACGTGTCGCTTTCTAATATGGTTGTCATACATACTACTAAATATCGTTTGGACCGAATGTTTTAAATTTATCTTAATGAAAAAAAAACAAGTATACAATTTTTACTACCTAAATTGTTTTTTTAAGGAATCACTCTCTACACTGGCCACTTTAACTAACTGTTGAATTGATAGGAATGTTGAAACAATAGAGGAGCGCAGTTAGCAGTAGGTCTGAATATAAAATTAAACTTGTTGGATTGTGTTATCATCAGTGACGTGTCGAGGTCGGGTATCACCCGGTGCGGCTCTTAATTGTGTCACCCTTCAGAGGCGTAGCGACCCTTCCGGGAACAAACTTTTAAGTTTTCGATTTTCACTCCCCCCCCCCCCTCAAACTTTCGATTTGCACCCCCCCCCCCCCGTCAAGTTTTTGATTTGCACCCCCCCTCAAGTTTTTCTCTATATATTTTGCTATTTTTTGCCTTGGTGTCACCCCCCCCTAAATGGTGTCACCCGGTGCGATCCGCACCCCCCGTCCCCCCCCCCCCTCGCTACGCCCCTGGTTATTATGTAATAATTACAGTAATTAAAATGTTTATTAATACCATCTATATTGAGACCAGATATTCTCTGAGAGATTTTCTTCATGGTACAAGTCAATTCAGATAATATGAATAGAGTCTGTGGGCGGGGGATCGGGGGAAGGGGGTTGAGGTGAAAGTAAATACATAAGTTGTATAAATATTTTAATAAAAAAAGATGATATAGTTCCGCTTCTTTCTAGATTTTTAAAATGTAACACTAATTATCGTGAAGATGTATATATTTTATATAATTCACATAATTATCATATTCATAAACTTTACATTGGTTTACACGTGAATTTTCTCGTGGTTAATTGGTTTTAATACAGTTAGACAAGAGGTTAAAAAACACAGATGTCTCACCGCTTAATTTAAACGAATTTAACAATTGCTATGACTATAACCTACATTTTTTTCTCTAAAGTTGTTAAACATACTGGTAATTTAAAGAAAACGAATGTGCATGTTTATCTGTATGATATATTACAGATCAACCACACGTATCTCTTGTTTTATCTATTAAACTTAATTTGAGTTTTAGCTTATGTATAAAAGATTTTTCATAACAAATTAACACACGTTAGCACCTTCCAAACTTTAGTTTACCCACGTTACTTCACAATGTTCTTACTGGTTTGGACAAAAATTGATTTAATTTCCAAAAATTTAAAATTAAAAGAATAATAATTTCATGCTTTTAGAAACAGAAAAGTTTGATTTGAACAGTGATGTTTTACTTAAATTAAGGTATTGTACGGGAAGTAGCCTTCACACATTTCCAGAAAATAATATTAAAATAATGTAAAAAAAAATAAACACAATACAATTTAGTTTCTCTATAATGAATTTTAAATGGATATTATATTGTTATATTAAAATTCTCAAAAAATTATTACATGATCAATCAATTAATTTTTATTTGAAATTATATTTTGCATATACGAAAGCTTTATCAAAGTTTAGAGCTGATTGGCAGAATCGGTTACACGTCTGACTTGATGCATGGAAGGCGAGGCGATTCGGTGCCGTGAGGAGTGGTAGGTTCGGAACCCGTCGGGTCTGTCTGTTCTGGCTTAACTTGGACTATATTCTGTACCTTTGTCTACCCTTGGCGTTGAAATAACACTTTCTGTTTACATTGCTATTTCAGTCACAACGCCTGCTTCCACCCCTCACCATGTTTACACTATACCCATTTAAGGAAGCTACTATTTGTCTGTATCGTCGTCCCTATACTTGTGTCGCCTGTGTGGTCGAATAATGGTCCTTGTTGTGTTTGAGGCTAACGGTCAGTCCCATTCGCGGTTCAAAGGTCACGCCAGCCCGCGTCTTTCGTGCATAGGTTGTGATTGTGCTCTGCCATGAAAGCTTTATTTTTGTAGAGCTGATTGGCAGAATCGGTTACACGTCTGACTTGATGCATGGAAGGCGAGGCGATTCGGTGCCGTGAGGAGTGGTAGGTTCGGAACCCGTCGGGTCTGTCTGTTCTGGCTTAACTTGGACTATATTCTGTACCTTTGTCTACCCTTGGCGTTGAAATAACACTTTCTGTTTACATTGCTATTTCAGTCACAACGCCTGCTTCCACCCCTCACAATGTGTAATCCCATAAAACTTTACATCAATCATAGTTACCAAACCCATAATCTTAGATTGACAAATAGTTTTCGAATTATTTTACCAATAATGCAAAATAAAAGATGAATTATTACATGCATTTCGAAATTAAAACGAAAGTCAATATTAATTATTTTTTTTGGGAATGAATTTACAGTACATTAAAAATCGTCCTTAGAACTTTACACATTAAGTTGCTCCTTAATAAAAACTCATATTAAAATTGGCAGTAATATATGAATTGATAAATCAAATTGGATCAGAAATATCAACCATTAGCACTAATAGAAAAAAAAGCGAAGCATTTGCAAAGACGACCTGCTTGAAAAAGCAATCATTTTTTTTAATTAAAAAAAAAAAACTCATTTGTTAGAACCATTATACTACTTACGTTAAAATTTTACGATTTGAGAAAATTAAATTATATGGATTGAAATTCAACAAAAGAATATATTTAATAGAAATACAGTGAAATCTGTTAATACAGAAGCCACTGGCAACTACAATAAGCAATTGATACATACGTTTGACATTTTATAGTGTCATTAAACAAACGTATTCAATCTAGCGATTGCTATTTTATAAAATAATGCACATTTTTACAGATAATGTTAGCACAGCAAACAATGATGTGCATTAATACTGGATTGCACAAGCTTATTATGTTCACCAGGGGTCGGCAACCTGCGGCTCGCGAGCCGCATGCGGCTCTTTTGACGTAAAGGAGCGGCTCTCAAATTCCATGCGCAAATATTAATAATTTCATTTTTTAAATTTTCAAAGCGCATAAAAATATTATACTTTAAAGAAAAACAACTTTAAACATGATTGAAACACTGATCAGAGAACAGTGGGAATAGGTGAAGTGGAAAATAAATGGACAGTTGAGAGCCGCTTGGGTACCAGGTCCAGCCCCACAGTCGTGCTTTAGACAGCCCAGGGGCAACAATTCAATGTTTGCTACTTCTGAAGTGTCGACTTTTTCGATTATCGTTCAATGGGGAATGTTATTTTATTTCCCACGTTTTCTTTAACTTGCTTTCGTCTCTGTTTTTCCAATCAAATCTTGCTATCGAAATTTCTGGCACTTCCCAGTTAGCTAGCGCGCTGAAATTTTCAGGGAAGCTTTGTTTTGGATGACAATAGAATATTCAATTGTTATTATTACTAAATTGATCCATGGAAACATTTTATTGAGCATTTTTGACCGCTATATAATTGTAGTAAAAACGTGGGGAAAAGGGGACATAACCCAGTAACTGTAATTTGATGAAAACAAGGTTCGGTACTCTCCCTGTTTTTGCTTACTGAGTAGTGTTCACGCGGTGTTGAACAAACACAGGTGGCCAGTATGGGGAGACGATATGGTCGAGTGGTTGGGCACACGATTGCTATCCCACTCGACACGGGTTCAAATCTATGTGTTCTAGTCAGTAACGTATTCACACAACGTGTTTTTTACGAATTGTCTTTTTACGAGTTGTCTTCGTTTACCCAAAAAAAAGTGAAAAGATAAAATCGATAGCAAGATTTTAGTGCAAACAAACAGACAAAGACTAAAAAGTAGAAAATAATAATCATTTAAATTTAAAAAAAAAACCCACGTTTTCTGATTGAACTAAAATGTAGAAAATAAATGCTATACATCACAATAATGCAAGCGATCACTCTACTATAAGCGATCAAAAACGTGGGGCGCCGTGATTTTCTTACAGTTTCTAATACTGTTGACTCTCTACAAGCTCCCTAATAAAAGTCAATAGAATTATCTAATCAATAGTAATATAACTTTTACTTCGGCGCCCCACGTTTTTGATCGCTTATAGTAGAGTGATCGCTTGCATTATTGTGATGTATAGCATTTATTTTCTACTTTTTAGTTCAATCAGAAAACGTGGGTTTTTTAAAACTTTTTTAATGATTATTATTCAGAATGAATTCTTCTACCTGTCAGTTACGTAGTATCAGTAGCGTACGCAGGGGGGAGCAGGGGGAGCGGCCGCTCCCCCTCTGGCCATTTTCAGCAAAGTGGCGCCTTTTTGGAAACTTTTTAAACTTTTAAAGTTTTAAACAATGGTTTTTGTTAAAAAATTATTTTTGGTCGGCACATCTATGTAAATCACAAGATTTCTTTTCATGCAGCAATAAAGCAGAATTGTACTAGTCTAGTAGTGTCTACATTTACAACACCTATTAACAGCTGTATCAAGTTTGTCATTCTAAAAATAACCATTACGATGCATTGCAATTTTAAAAAACCTCTACGGGTAGTACCACTTGGCAAGAGGGGTGTTAAGTTTAAAGCAACTGTATAATGTATTTGCTTAAGAATAATTGATCTAGAAAATATTTTACATAAATCTTCACACATAATTACTTTATATATACAGTTTCAATCGTGTAATTAATAAAAAAAAAAAATTACAATACAGACACAAATACAACTGATGTGGCACCTCTATTTAAATTTACTTATGGGCAAACTGCGTAGTGGTGGGGAAATTTTGACAAGATCAACAACGTCATCACGATGAAGTAGTAGTATTATGACAGTTTGGGCGATAGTGATTACTATTACAAATTATATGAAACAGTTACAACCCCTCTCCCCCATGGACCCCTCTGTAAAAAAATATTGACATAATACCACTGCTACTTATTCAAATATATTTCTGAATCAGTATATATGTGTAATTGAATATGTATGTTTAGAACAGTCATCTAAAAACTGACGCTATGTTCACTCTGAGTTGGTTATCCCACCCCCCACACCACACACCTCACCACCACATGTGTGTAGAGCGACATTAATGTCATACGCTGGGTTGGATAATTGACCTAAACTGACCGGACAGTTGCGAATGAAGTTGAGTCCCCCCTCCCCCCCCCCCCCCACCCACCCCGAACTGATCTGTTAAGTACATTTGGGAAAACGCGTAACGATGTACCAAAGTACCATGTCGCCAGAATCATAGCTTTTGAAACAGGTAAAACTCTATGAATATTGTTTTTGCAATTACCAGTAAAAAGGTGTGTGATCAATACAGTGATCTAACCCATACCTGATCACTATGTTAGAAAAGATCTTTAAAGAACACAAAGAGCAGTGGTTAATTAATAGATATATGATCTGAACTAAAGACCGATAATTTAGTTAAATGAAAACTATAATTCCGAATGTTTTTCTATTATATTAATAGATATAAAGCGTGTTTTTATACCAACTCTGATTTTAAAAAAAAAACTTTCATTATGCTGTAATACTTTAGCATTTATGATGACGATATATTTAATTCTGATTGTAGACAAAAAAAAATTGTAAACACGAATATTGTTAAACAATATTATTACATTCTAAAGTAATTATTGATGTGTTTTGCCATTTATAATTAAATATGTAGATATATACATATTTAGATTAAGAGAGTGATTATTTCCCCTATTTCGCTTGTCTTAATTAATGTCCCAGCAATTATTATTAAAAAACATGTTTTCAAGAATTAGAAAACAGATTCTGTTGCGTTTATTGTTTTTTGTTGTAGTATGTGTATATATATATATATATATATATATATATATATATATATATATATATATATATATATATATATATATATATATATATACTTTGGTTTAGATAGATAAATTTTTTGTTTTGTCGGCCTACGTTGTGTGTTTTTTCTTAATTCTTCAAGTGCTACTTACAATTTCTTTTACATCATATATATATATATATATATATATATATATATATATATATATATATTATACGCGTATATAGAATGCGTTAAAAATTCGGCGCCCTTTTTTTGCTCATTTCGCTCCCCCTACAACGAAAACCTGGATACGCCTCTGCGTAGTATTTTAATTATTGGCTTCCTACGGTTGAGACAGGTACTGGACTGTACAGGGGCGGAACTACAGTGCCGCCAGACCCCGCAATGCGGGGGGGGGCCACGCCGTTTAGGGGGCCCACAGCCGCCCATAATCATTTTTTAATAGTTAAAATTAATTTAATTGCATTTTTGACCTGGTGGTTGTTTTGAAAAAAAAATACTGTAGCTGCGGTTGGAGTATCTTTAATTCTATAGACACAATCCCACGCTCTAGTATATTCTTTTTCCTACAATCAGACCAACGCTGTTGTCGGCAAAATTCTTTTGAAAAAAACATCAATTGCGCGAGAGGCCGCTAGATATTAAGACGGCTTTTTGAGACCATCCCAAATTTGGTACTGATGGATAAAAGCACATCGGTGCTTTGTTGTCCCTTTTAATTTCCTTTCTCAGACCTCCACTCCCGCTCTTAGCCTTACAAGAACCGAATAGATAGCGCCTCAACAACAAAGCTGGCTCGAATCGGCGGTAGTGTTGACAAACTAGCGCTCCTACAACTAATATCCAAGAAATAAAGTGCCGACATTGTTTACGTTTAATAACCACTGTTCTGGAAAACAAGGCAAACGTCTCAAAAAAATACACGAATAATAGAGTGTTATATGTATATATATATATATATATATATATATATATATATATATATATATATATATATATATATATATATATATATATATATATATAGGCTATATAAAATTTTTGGGCCCCCATATATGTATATATATATGTATATATATATGTATATATATATGTATGTGTATATATATATATATATATATATATATATATATATATATATATATATATATATATATATATATATATATATATATATATATATATATATATATATATATATATATATATATATATATATATATATATATATATATATATATATATCTATATCTATATATATATATATATATATATATATATATATACATATATATAGGCTATATAAAATTTTTGGGCCCCCATATATGTATATATATATATATATATATATGTATATATATATATATATATATGTATATATATATATATATATATATATATATATATATATATATATATATATATATATATATATATATATATATATATATATATATATATATATATATATATATATATATATATATGTATGTATATATATTATATATATATATATATATATATATATATATATATATATATATATATATATATATATATATATATATATATATATGGGGGCCCAAAAAAATTTTTTGCGGGGTGGCCCATTTTTTCTAGTTCCGCCACTGGGACTGTGGGGTACGAGTAGGCCTGAAGATAATCCATGTGAGACCCGCAAGACAGAAGAGACCGATAATAATGAAACCGATATCCAAGCCTGTTAGTCGGAGTTTGCCGTGTTGATACCTGCCTGGCTTATTGGAGACACTTCCTGAGCCAGTGGTATCCGTAAAGAAAGAAAAAAACATCATTGGCTTCTAAAGTTGATTGGATAGTCATATAGTTATATTATTTCATTACCAATTTTATCATAGCAGAGTTAGATAAAGCATTATTTGTGCGAAACATTGCTATGTTTTTATATGATTCAATATTAGTTCATATTTAACGCTATTTATTTCAAATCATTAGTAAGATTTATTTACCTACTACATATCAAATAGCAAAATATTGAAATAAAAATGTTAGTGGCTCTTTAAAAACTGGGAAGTTTTGTAAATTGTATCTTTTGACTCTTTCGCCTCAAAGGTTGCCGACCCCTGACGTAGACCTATAGGATTGCAACTTAGTAATAATTAATAACAAACATCGTGCTAATAACCAAAGTAATATTTTTTGCATCAACCTGAAACAAATGTTAGCATCGATTGTGTGTGAAAAAATGTCAGCTCAATAGCTGGACTCATCTATAACCATCATTCTTTTGTTTTAATCTCCTCAAATTTTAGTACCAACATCATTTATCTTACAAATTACAACATCGGCAGCATTAACGGTTTATACTTATATACAAGGCATCCCTATTAATGCATTGATTCGGCGTTGTTTCACGTGGACAATCTAGCTAACTAGAAAAAAGCTTGAAGGGGGATGGGGGGGGGGGGTAGGGATGGAAGAAATATGTACGTGGTGGGGGGTAGATGGTGGTGGTTGCGCAAAATGGCGGTAAATGGTTTTACAGTAACTTATATTAACGACATTCCGTTTATGTACTGGTCGATTTAGATATCGAGACTATGGGTGACTGTAAATAAAGCAGATGTATAATCACTTTAATTGAGGCGTATTAGAGAATTATGTATTTTAGTGCAGCTAAAAAGGTTAATACGATGTTTATCCAAAATGTTTACCTATTGTATTATTATTTTCTGTTACGTTCTACATCACACGTAATGTTTTATCATTGACTGGTATATTAACATGTCTATAGTATAATAGATTAGGAATACACAACGGAGACAGAAGCCATCAGCATGTAGCCATCTTTATTTGTTAACCGGAAGAGGAAGAATGAGAGATAAATACAAGGGACATCACTCAATAACAACATTATAAATATAACTAATACAAGAAGAGTGAGTTCCCCAGACCTCACAAATCCCAATATGTTACATCCCTTTACCCTTAGTAAACACAACACATCTCTCAATAGAACAATTTACAGTATCCTAAAATCACCAATTATATTGTAACATGAACACTATGGTAGATTACATCCTTACAAACAATGCACAATATGTTACAACACAATTAAAATACAAACAATGATGTCTAAGTCCTTTTGACCTTTAAAATCATAGGTCTAACTTATTGGGGACTTTGATTGTCCTGTTTGACCTTCTCAGTGGCTTTTGATTTGGTGACTCAATATTCTGACCATATGGATTCTCTATCTCAGGAGGTCTAGGATTTAAATCATTAACTCCAGAATTTACATTTTCTGACTCTAGACAACTTGGTTCACTCATATCAACAGAACTTGGTTGTGGAACAAACTGAGTTGGTGTGAACTGATCAGATTTGGTGGGATTGACAGATTCACACTTATTATCTGCACAAGTTATTTTTAACTGGTCTGCATGTCTACGGACAATAAGTCCATCATTTGTTTTTACTTTATAAGACACAAGTCCTGTACATTGAACAATTTGACCTGGTATCCATTTTTCCTTTCTCCCATAGTTTCTTAGATACACATTATCATTAACACCAAATTCTCTTTCAATGCATGTTTTGTCATGATTTACTTTTTGTGTATGTTGATGTTGGGAAACAGACCTTTGAACAGTTGGATGTAGTAGGTCAAGATGAGTTTTAATTTTCCTACCACATAGCAATTCGCATGGTGCAACATCTGTTGTTATATGAGGAGTTGTGCAGTATTAGGCTAATAACCTGTTTACTCTTTCAATGTCACATTTAGCTTCTTCTGTTTGGTATTTACTTTTGATGTTTTGGTATTTACTTTTGATGTTACCCTTTTAGTTTCTGTAAGTGCTAATGATGTTAGCAAAGTTGTTTGATGATCACATTCCTTCTTACTAATGTATTCTCTTTTAAAAGCATTTGAAATTGCCATATCACCATAATCATTTATTAAGTTACAAATACTTTGTTTAGGCAACTCTGACTGATAATGGACTGCATCTTCTCCATCTTTTAGACTTAATTCCATTTTTCTTATTTCACATGGCCTTAAGTCATCATTCACAGACTCTTCAGGCCAACCATTCTTACAGTACTCATATACTTTTATTAAGCACTCATCTTTTTGTGTTTCTCTTTTAATATCATTCACATTTATATTGGAGTTATCCATGATAGTGAAGAGAACAAATACATCTTCTGTTACATAACTAAGGCTTTGGTTTTTTAAAGGTAATCTACTAAGACTATCTGCACTATTCTCAGATCCCGGTTTGTATTTCAATTCATAATTGTATGCAGTTAGTGTGATAGCCCATCTTTGAATTCTTGGTGAGGCATGCTCAGGTAGGGTTTTGTTTTCTCCAAATAAACCTAGCAATGGTTTATGATCTGTAAAGATGGTGAACTTCCTACCAAACAGAAACTTATGAAATTTCTTAACACCAAAAATGATGCCTAAGCCTTCCCTATCTAACTGAGAATAATTTTTCTCAATGTTAGGTATAGGGTACCTATTTAGCTCTATTTGCTTATTCAGTGTAGTTTTATAATCTCCACAAATTCTTATAGAACCATCCTTCTTTAACACTGGCACAATGGGCGTTGCCCAATCGGAATAGTCTACCTTCTTTATGATGCCATTAGATTCCAATCTACTTAGCTCATTTTCAATTTTATTCCTTATTGCATAAGGTGGAACTCTAGCTTTGCAGTATCTTGGATTTGTGTCTTTAATGCTTATCTTCACTGTTCTATCATTTAGTAAACCTGAATTGCCAAAAACACTTTTATTTTCAGATATTACTTTATCTATTGAAGTAAGACTAGATTCTCTTACATTCTTCAATGAACATATACTCTCCCAATTTAACTTAAGATCACTTAACCAGTTCCTACCTAGTAATGGTGGTCCATTTCCTTCAACCACAAGAAGAGGAAGTTTAACACTTTGACCATTATAACTTACGTGAACCATACACTCTCCTATTACCGGAACATTGTCACCAGTGTATGTTGTTAAACACTTGTGACATGGTTGTAGAGGCACCGATCCTCCTGTGACAGTGTCAAAGTCCTTCTTTGTGATGACTGTTAGAGATGCTCCAGTGTCAAGTTGGAAGCTGATGCTCTTACCGTTGATATAAACGAGTACATTGATGGGAGCATGACTTATTGATCTCACAGAGAATAGGTTGAAATCCGGCTGCGAATCAGTTTGAGCATTTTCACTGGTAGAGTGGTTCATTGGTTGGGTTAGGTAGTCTTGGTGAGAGTTAACATAGTGCTGCCTTTGGTTGCGGTACTGTCTTGACTGGCTAGATTTAGCAACAGACGAAGACTTTGCAAAGCAGGCCTTGGCAATGTGACCTTGCTTACTGCACTTATAACAAGTTGCTAACTTGAACTTGCATCGATGAGATGCATGGGGACCTTTGCATCGATGACATTTTTGATAATTATTACTAGATTTAGATCTAGGATTTGAACGTGCAGGCTGTTTAGCATAAGTTGGAATGCTCTGATGGGGTTGGTGTTTGTTGACTAACCTGCTGTTTACTGCATGGATCTCTGAGGGTGCTAGAGATCTCGCCGCAACGGATGACTGCTGGAATGAAGTTGCAAGTTGTATTGCTTTTTCCAATGTTAGATCTGACTCGAGCAGCAACTTTCTTTGAATATCAGGGCTGTTTACACCTGTCACAAACTTTTCACATAGTCTGTCAGACAGTGTATCGCCGAATTCACAAAATTTACTTAGATGACGTAAAGCAGCAACATATTCTGATATTGACTCTGTTATGATGCATGTTTGACTAGGGCAATGGGTGCGCATGATTGATGGTGCGGCCGTATATTGAACGAGTGAGTGTGTGACGCTGTACGCAAGAAAGTGACGTTTTAGTGTGAGTTCGTTGTTGCCAGGAAAGAAGATTGAAGTTAGTCTTGTTCGTGTTACGTTAGAGTTAGGTTGTCTAGTTGTAGTATCGTTTATCCAAGCCGTCCGATGTCCATTTCTATTGTGCAATAAATAGAGTTAGTAACCGATGTCGTTCTGTTAAATCATTCGTAGCGTTGATGTCGTCGTGTCCCAAGATATACTGTAGCATAGCTAGACATAATCAAATGGTAGTTATATGGAAAGATGGTATTGGATCAGGTAGTTGTACCCTCTCACTGCATAACTGTGGTACACATATAGAACACAGCAGTTATAACATGGTGGAGCAGTATTAACGTGAAACAGCTATAGTAACATGAAGCAGCTATAACAGAATGAAGACAGCTCAAGCAGTATAACAGCATGAAGTAGTATTGCAAGGCGAAGTAACTTAAAAGCACTTAGAAGCTAGTCGATGGAAATAACATCTAGAACTAGTCAGAAAACGCTATCAGTGTCTAATCAGTCAAGTTCCATCGACATAATTTTCGTACGGATTATGTCTCTGTGATATATGAACTGTTATTGTGAAAATCGTGTGTGAAGACCCATGCTAAGAAGACTCGTGTGTGAAGACCCGTGTTCTGATGACCCATGCCGTTATGACCCGTGCTGTGAGAAACCGTGCTGTGAGGACCCGTGCCATGAAGAACCGTGTGGGGAGAACATGTGATGACCGTGTTGTGAGGACCCTGACGTGAAGACCGTGCTGAGAGGACCTGTGTTGTGAAGGACAAGGGGATCTGTGTGGGAAGTGTGTGTTGTGTGATGAAGCCGACGATGATGCCCAAGTTCTACAAATTAGATAAGTAGTACCTCTTCATATATTTTTTAAGTAATAGGCATGTACATGATTTTTTTTTTCTATTACGTCTTAGTGGAACCAAAAACTGTAGTGATTAAGCTGAGCTGTAGGTATTGTGAGCCCATTGCTGTGTTATACTAATGAGGGTTGTTGTATGATAAGTAAGAGATCAGTATTAGTGATAATTGATATTGTTATAGTTAATGTAGACACGCCGGTTTGAGGGCGGTGTTATGTTGTTGACAAGATGAGAATGTCACTATGATCTGGATTTGATTTGTTATATTAGTCATAATGAGATGATCTTCAATGTATTATATGTGATGATATGTTATCCTATGAGGTTTGTTTTCTTAGAGTAAGGAACCCAGTAGATTAGGATAATGTTGTTTTATGATAATTTGGTGTCGTCACCCGGCCAGCAGGGGGATAGTTCGTTGGTCGGTTGCTTCATCGGTAGTTAGTTGATTTCAAGACTGAGGATGCAGTCAGATTTTTTTTTGTGTGGGTAGCTCGAGGATGTACCGAGTACCTGGACATGGATTTAAGGGTTCTAGGGAAAATATTCCTCTATGTGATATCGTATTTGGTTACTGAAGATGTTAAGAATTATTATTGGTATATGTCATTGTAACATGAGATGAATATATGCAGGTGATATAGTGATTATGAAATTTGATGTGGTTACTTAATTACTTAGTACTAAATTAACACGTGAAATGTGATTTATTGTATAAATAATATAGCGTAGTTAACAGAAGAGGTACTACATTAGATTAAGTCTAATACATTAGGTTAGAGAGACTATGTTAGATAATGATAACCGAGTAGTAGTGACATGTTGTTTTCCGTTAGAAATAATTTCTTTTCAGTACAACTAAGGTGATGTTTGGGTCGACATTGTATGGAATCCTGGCCTTTACGTGAAGTGTGATTGTAGGATGTGTACCCAACTGGTGATCTGAGATGTATACTTTGCAGAATCGTCAAAATATGTTTGTGCGCGCGGAGACATGAACTGAACTGGAACTTCAAGAATTAGTTAAAATTGTCTAGTCTTTAAGGTCTATGTGTGAATGCTACCATAGTTGCCATTGTTAGGTAAAACAGAATGTTGTATTATTGAAGTAGTAAATAAAGCTAATGTGATTAGCTTGAAGGGAGGAGGGGGTAATGTTATGATGCATGTTTGACTAGGGCAATGGGTGCGCATGATTGATGGTGCGGCCGTATATTGAACGAGTGAGTGTGTGACGCTGTACGCAAGAAAGTGACGTTTTAGTGTGAGTTCGTTGTTGCCAGGAAAGAAGATTGAAGTTAGTCTTGTTCGTGTTACGTTAGAGTTAGGTTGTCTAGTTGTAGTATCGTTTATCCAAGCCGTCCGATGTCCATTTCTATTGTGCAATAAATAGAGTTAGTAACCGATGTCGTTCTGTTAAATCATTCGTAGCGTTGATGTCGTCGTGTCCCAAGATATACTGTAGCATAGCTAGACATAATCAAATGGTAGTTATATGGAAAGATGGTATTGGATCAGGTAGTTGTACCCTCTCACTGCATAACTGTGGTACACATATAGAACACAGCAGTTATAACAGACTCGTTTGGTTGACGAGTCCTACTGTCAAATCTAGCTCGACATAGAAACTTTGATGGGGTAGGCGCATGGTGGTCTGTTAGCAGTTTGCTCAGCTCGTTAAAGCTCTTGGTAGTTAGACTAGCTGGTGCGCATAAGTCCTTTAGTAGCCTAAATTGTTGAGGCCCTATGACTGTTAACAAAACAGCTCTCTTTTTGGCTTCTATCGTCACGTCGTTAGCTTCAAGGTAAAAGCTTAACCTATCTAGGTAATCATGAATGATTTCATCATTCGAATCAAATTCTTTTATTTGGCCATACAGCGCCATTATTCTAGAAATACTTAGCCAATATGCTCTAGCAAACCTCTTTTTTGCGTAAGTAGGTGCTCTTTCTAGTGGATTATTTATCCTCGTCGCCAGATATAATAGATTAGGATTACACAACGGAGACAGAAGCCATTAGCCTGTAGCCATCTTTATTTGTTAACCGGAAGAGGAAGAATGATAGATAAATACAAGGGACATCACTCAATAACAACATTATAAATATAACTAATACAAGAAGAGTGAGTTCCCCAGACCTCACAAATCCCAATATGTTACATATAGTTTAAATAATCTAATTAAAATTATTAATTATGAAGTACCTTTTAATAATGGTGATTACACATATGTCCCAGGGCGCCGACCTTAGGGGGCGCCAAAATGGGTTGGAAAAATAAATTGGAAGGTTGAGGGGGTGCAAATCGAAAGTTTGAGGGGGGTGCAAATCGAAATCTTGAGGGGGGGGAGGGGTGCAAATCGAAAAGTTTGTCCCCGGGCACCGGGTAGGGTCGCTACGCCTCTGCTATGGATAGCGCCCTAGGCGACCGCCTAGGCCGCCTTATAGGTAGCGCCGACCCTGCCAATGTTTCTCCCGTTTTTTATTTCACCGGGGGGGGGGGGGGGCTAAACGTATGTTTTCTATATAAAATCCATTATATCCCCCCCCCCCCCCCCCCCCAGAAGAGATGCCTGAAAGAAACTCTGACCCCGACAAGACAGAAAAAAAGAACGAGGAATTAAGTTAAATAAAAGCTTGTAAAAATGCCCTTAACTGTGTTTTTAAATGAGATTGTAGTTTTTGTAAATTTAAAAAAAGACGAACAAAAATAATATTTGTTCTATTTCAGAATTTTTTGTTTCGGTTCGTATTTTAGACTTTTTTTTTCCCGTACAATAATTGGGCATTTAAAAAAAAAAGATGGCACCTTTTTGAGATGTTGAGATTGTTAGTTCAGAAAAATTTATCCGTTAAGCTGTTATTTTATTATCTGGCGCTTGCATGGTAATATTCATTCAGGATGATTTTAGATACCGGTGTCCGATAATAGACTCATCCATAAAATAGGTGTGTTGGGTTGTTAGTAGATCTAGTAACCTCGACTAATTTTATTATTATTTTTAATATTTTATGATTACAAATGTTAGGCCTATCTCTTATGGTAGGCATTTCGATGTGCGCCATTTTGTTTAATCTGGCCACATCCGAACTTTTTCATGCCAACTTTTGTAATTTCGGCCATTTTCCACCCAAGTGCTTAGTTATCACGAGAGAATCGGTAAATTAATGTTTTCGATACGTCAAAGTGGGCTGTTTATATATTCTATGCTTCTATGGAAAACTATTAGATCTAATTACGTTTTAACATATCGATCCCAATTTTATCGAGCTATCTTAGTGAGCAAGTCTCTTTAAACTTTAAACGCAGTACCCGACCTGTTTCATTGAGTATTAATTTTAGCAAGAAAGTAAAGTTTAAAATTAGACATTAGGCCTAGTTTTAAAGAGCATCCTAACCATTTTCAAGAACCAAAATAACAGTTTCATAGAGTTCTTTCAATTGGAACATGCTTAAAAAGCATTGGTAAATCTTGGGGGTTGGGTCCCGCGGACACAATTTTGTACCAGGGCGATAGGGGGCCGCGAGGTTACCTATTATCGATAGAACAAAATTTCGGCATTTAAAAAAGAGAATAAGTTCAGGAAACTAGATCTAGTAAATATAGACTAGTAGTAAATAAGTAATGCCAAACTATTTTGATGGATGGAATTGTTGGTTTTATGGGGTTTTTTTTTAGCTCTTGGTAAGCAGTTATGGCTTCTTGTGTGAAGTGATGTGGATCTACTCAATTGTAATGATGGCCGAGTTGAAATTTTCATGACGGCCCATACTCCATAGTTAGCTCTATTAGAATCTAGTATGCTAAATCTAGTATGCATGAAATATAAAAAATCGCACATTTGATATTACCGTGTTACTGTTTAACAGTATTTATTGAATTGGCAAGTTTATATAAAATGTTTTTATGGATTAAATAAAATTTAAAGCAATGGAATTAATAGTCCCATTCATTAAAAATCTTCAATATTAGTCATTTTCAATTGGGTAAATAATAGAATAGGCCTAATTAAAATTTTAAATAGGCCCATATATTATAGATCTATAATAGATTTATGTATTGCTCTACAGTCTACACTAATTTAAATTTGTAACATTTTATTAGTAGCCTAAGCCTAATCAATGAGTAATTGCTTATAAAAATCTAATAGAACTAATATATATTGCATCAAGCTTATATAGGCCTATATAATTATTTTTTTAAATGACTTATGGATGATGTCTTAACTTTAATTTCCCCATTTCAGGAAAAACTGATTAAGAAAATAAATACAAAGATTAAATTGGTCATTTCTCAGATTATAGTATATTATCTTTAAAATTTAATAATAGCTAAAATATACTACTACGAGAAAAATGGCCCGTTGAGGAAGGATACACCGGGCGCTAGGTTGATAGTGCTGTCTATTTTCTCTAAACTAAAACCACCCCACCCCCCCCCCCCCACACACACACACCACCCCCCCCAGTGCCACCCCCATTGGTTAGACTTTATTATATGTGATTGTCTTTTTCTTATAGCATTTTTTTTGACTTGTAAATTTCTATTCCCAACAACATCCTTAAGCATCTATGTGCTAAGTTTTATCTTTGTATCATCAATAACAACATAGATATTCAGTATGAAATCATTGTAGAACGACACCGCACACCTTAATTGGGCTTTATTAAGTTAATTATTAGTTGTTTTCCTTTTAATTGCGCTGTATTTCACTTGCATATTGCCTATCATCTATGCTCTCTAGCATCAATATGCACAATTTTAACATTATATGTTTAATAACAACAATGTTATACAAACCCAAAGAAGGACACTAAATATTTTGAAACTTTACATGAACATATAAGCGGTTTTACCTAACACTTTAAAAATTCATATAAAAAACTACTGGGCCTAGAATGATAATTTTTGTAGTTTATTAAATGGCAGATTCTCTTCTTGATTCTTTGTAAATTTTAATCATTCTGTGTTAAATAGAAACATTTTTTACCAAAATGCCTAGCTTATGGCATGGACTGACTGGTAATCTATCGTTTTAGGTCCGTAAAATCGCTCGCGACTAGTAATGTGAAAAACATGTGACTCCTTACATTTTAATAATTATTTCACATTTTGAAGAGGATTTATGATTGTTTTGAAAAATACAAAAATATTTCCTTGTTTCATTTATGTAGGGCACACCTGTTTTTAAACAACTGGGTTAAAACTTTTCAGTAATAAATGAAGACTTGCTCATTTACTATAGCAGCCATCTTGTTTATTTTTATTATTGTAAACTTGTAGTGCAAGGTTCAGGGGAAGCCACTCTAACTTACAAATGGCCGCTTTTTAAATAGCAAATCCTGCTCGCAAACACTGCTTTTTAAAGTTAATTTCTTGCTTATATTGATATATTTAGCCATTGATTTTAGTTTATTATACATTTATCTATAATATTTGACACAAATATATCACAATATACTTCTATTAAAGCCTTGACAATAAGGTAACTTTTTTGTACATTATTAGCCGCG
Source organism: Physella acuta (assembly GCF_028476545.2). Classification (NCBI taxonomy): domain Eukaryota; kingdom Metazoa; phylum Mollusca; class Gastropoda; family Physidae; genus Physella; species Physella acuta. The sequence goes on from NW_026731973.1 coordinate 576,101, forward strand.
GGCAATTTTACGTACCTAAAACGATAGATTACCAACTAACTACTCATAGTAACTAAGTAACTAGGGTTGGGGTTAGGGTTAAGGACAGGGTCAGCATTGACTTAAGCCAGTAACCTAACACCCCCTTTTTAAAAAAAAGATTCCATTATCGGACACTGGTATATAAATTCCCCCTTCATTTAATTAGCACTGAATCTACTATTTTTAAGTATTATCTAATAATATCTAGATTTATAGGCCTATTTAAATTGCATTTTTTGTTTTAGTATGTTTTTATATTATAATTTAATGGAATTTCCTTCTGAGTCACGTGGTGATGACTTCGTTTCTAACTTACTAGATCTAGAATAGATCTAGATCTAAAGGCTGTAACTATAAACACAGCCAATGCTCGCTATCTCTCCTTTGTTACAGCTCCAATATTTTCAATACTTTTACAAAATTTTAATTTCCCTGAATTCATTAAATCTGTACTATAAAACATCTAGATTTATTCTAGATCTGCACACAAATCATGATAAAATTAAAGGAAAACAATGTTTCTTGCTTGAAAGACTATCACTGACAGTCAGTTATAGTGAAAGAGTAGTGATAGCTTTCAACATGATTTCCTATTTTGCCCATTCACATTGGGCTGCCACCGAATGCTCCCTCCTCAACATTGTATTAAAGCTATATACATAAGCAAATAATAAGTTAAAAGGCTACGGTTAGTATTGATTCAATATTTTTATGTTGATCTAGTCTATTTACTATTCAAAGTGTCTATTTCCCGTTAGCTGTTCAACTTGAAATAGCCGTAATAAGGCTATTCGCAGTTCTGACTGTTTTGTTTTATACATATGTTAAAAATGCCTAAATGTTGATGAAGCAGTGTAGTCAAGTGGATATGTGGGTGGTTACCACGCCAGATAGTGTGGGTTTGAACCCATCAAATGCTTTTTTATGGATAGCATGTGATGTAGACCACCTGTTGTCCAAATTGTATTTTTTGGAATTGTTAATGATAGGGTTATTATTTTCAATTTTTTTTTTCTGTTTGTGACATGATTGCTGACATATTTGCAGATAGAAAGCCCTGGTTGATTAGTATAGATTTAGTTAGAGTCTATAATTGATCACTGAGACTAAGACCTACATACTACGCAGCAGATATAACCCAAAGGCTAAACTAGTAATAATTTTTTTTAAACTGTAACACAATGAAAATTGCAGTGCTCTCATAATTTATACTTCATTCCCCAGTCAGAATAAATGTTTTTGTTATCGTAAAATATTAGGCCTATTCCCAGTCGTATATAGCAAACATGACAGCTGACTGTGAATAGCCATGGTTGCTATTCCTAGTCTGCTGGAAATAACCGAAATAGTGCTATTCCCAAACAGGTAGGAATAGCCTTGGCCTTTACTATTTAAAAATGTATTCTCTAACTAAAAAATAAATGCTACATACAATAGCTGAATGGACATAATTGAAATACAGAATTATTTCTTATGCAAACATGTTCCAAGCAGACAATGACATTAGAAAAGTCACATGGTGAGGGGTGGAAGCAGGCGTTGTGACTGAAATAGCAATGTAAACAGAAAGTGTTATTTCAACGCCAAGGGTAGACAAAGGTACAGAATATAGTCCAAGTTTTCGTGCATAGGTTGTGATTGTGCTCTGCCATGAAAGCTTTATTTTTGTAGAGCTGATTGGCAGAATCGATTACACGTCTGACTTGATGCATGGAAGGCGAGGCGATTCGGTGTCGTGTGGAGTGGTAGGTTCGGAACCCGTCGGGTCTGTCTGTTCTGTCTTAACTTGGACTATATTCTGTACCTTTGTCTACCCTTGGCGTTGAAATAACACTTTCTGTTTACATTGCTATAAATGTAGACTATATTTTGTGGCAGCAACATTTTTTTAATAACTTACAGGCCTAGAAGAATCATCTATGGTCGATAAATGGGAAACTAATGAGAAGATAGATTTAAATTTTTTTGTTTGTGCACCTGAAAATCTGTATTATAAAAAAGGCACACAGATCACATGACCTGTGGCCATGCAAATAATGTATGATATGGAAATACTTATTTTATAGCCACCAACAATAGAGAAAATGCATCATTCTTATATCCTCTCACATCTTGTGGTTATATTTTGCTTCTATTTGTAGGTTTACATATTTTTAGAATTTTTTAATTGACCAGTAGGTTTTAGAATTTTCAATTTAATGTTTAATTTGATATATTATTATTAGTTTTACTAATTATTTCGAGTGGTAGAACCACTAGTGTGAAGAAATATCAAGTATGGGTTTTAGCACTTGAAACCTGTTATAATTGATTTTTTTTTTGTTCTTAGTGCTAATGATATTAATATTTTATTTCTTTAATGCATTATATCTTACTTAAGTTTAGGGTCAAGGGTTGGGTTGAGGGATAATGGCTAGGTTAAAAGGTCAGGGCTAGAAATAGTCTAAGGAAATAATATTAATTTTTTTTTTTTTCAATACTAATATTAAGAATTTTAGCTGAATTAATGAAATGAGTATCTTTTCTCATATAAAATGTGTCATTGTTTTTCATCTGCCAATTAAGTCTTATGTTCGAAGAAATATACAATATCTTCTCTCATCCTTTCTAAGACACAAACACTGTTCTTTTTTCCTGTTAACCAAGTGTCAATATATATAACCTCTATTGGATATGAGAGGATTTAAGCACATTTGGTAATTCCTCAATCGTTAGCCAAAATAAGCAGAACTGGATTAACAATTTGTGTTTTTTAAGAATATTCAAAGAATATTAATATGCAGTCCAAATCTAATGATAGCCTTGGCATAACTGGCAATCTATTTTTAGATCCCATCAGACTGAGTGAAAAGATTGACAGACCTTCTGCCATTAATTTTGCCATTTTAATAGTAATACTTTATTCTGACTTTATAAACACCACTTTTCACTTTAACATTTATAAAATTTTTAATCATCAGTTGATTTATAAAAAAGCAGTCAAGAATGGAAGAAGAAACAGATCTTACAGCTGCAATGTTATCTATTGTAGATGAACAGTCACACAAATTAACAGAATTTTTAAACTCTGAAGATTTGAAACCAGATCTATCCACAATATTTTCATCTTCTAAAGACATAAAAACAGAATTAACAACATTTTCATCTATTGTTGATGCAAAACCCAACATGACATTCACAGCTTCTCAAGATGTTAAACCCTATACTACAACAGAATTTTCATCTTCTAAAGACACAGAAAGAGAATTTTCAATTTTTTCATCTTTTAATAAATTTACATCCAACAAAAAATTTATAAAGCAAGGTGTTAAACCTGATGTTACAACTGAGTTTTTAATTTGTAAAGATAAAAAGCCTGCTGTATCAACATTATCAGCATCTGAAGATAATAAATCAGAAGTCACAACTTTATCAAGTTGTAAAGATTTAAAACCAGATTTATTGACAGGATTTTTATTTTTTGAGGATAAACAACAAAAAAGGCTTGAACTTCAAGTTGAAGAAAATCTCCAGTTTTCTAGAGACAAAAGATATCAGATTGTTTCTAGTCACAAACAGAAATGGTTTTATCAAAGTTCTAACTTTAAAAAACATAAAACAGCTCAAGAAGGAAATGAGCAACTTGAATATGATGGTGACCATGAGAATTATTCTCAAAGTTGTTATTTCAGTAAAAATAAAAAAGTGCACTCAAGAGATACGCCATACATATGTGATGTTTGTAATAAAAGGTTCTCTTATCAATGTAAATTATATTCACATCTGAAAATGCATTCAGGAGAAAAGCCACATGAATGTGATGTTTGTCATAAAAAGTTTAGTCAGAAGATAAATTTATTACAACACAAAAATGTTCATTCAGGAGTTAAGCCATATGAATGTAATGTTTGTCATAAAAGGTTTTCTCAAACTTCTGGTTTAAGTAAACACAAAAGAATTCATTCAGGAGAAAAGCCATATAAATGTGATGTTTGTAATAAAAAGTTCTCTCAAAATTCTAGTTTAGATTCACATAAAACTGTGCATTCAGGAGATAAGCCACATAAATGTGGTGTTTGTCATAAACGGTTTGCATCTAATTATAATTTAAATGATCATAAAAATGTTCATTCAGGAGATAAGCCACATGAATGCGATGTTTGTCATAAAAAGTTTAGTCAGAAGATAAATTTATTACAACACAAAAATGTTCATTCAGTAGTTAAGCCATATGAATGTAATGTTTGTCGTAAAAGGTTTTCTCAAAGTTCTGGTTTAAGTATACACAAAAGATTTCATTCAGGAGAAAAGCCATATGAATGTGATTTTTGTCATAAAACATTCTCAGACAATACTGATTTTAGTAAACACAAAAGAATTCATTTAGGAGAAAAGCCATATAAATGTGATGTTTGTAATAAAAAGTTCTCTCAAAATTCAAGTTTAAAATTACATAAAAATGTGCATTCAGGAGATAAGTCACATAAATGTGGTGTTTGTCTTAAACGGTTTGCATCTAGTTATAATTTAAATGTTCATAAAAAGTTCATTCAGGAGAAAAGCCACATGAATGTGATGTTTGTCATAAAAAGTTTGGTCAGAAGATACATCTATTACAACACAAAAATGTTCATTCTGGAGAAAAGCCATATGAATGTGATGTTTGTCATAAAAGGTTTACTCAAAGTTCTGGTCTAAGTGATCACAAAAAAATTCATACAGGAGTAAAGCCATTTGAATGTGATGTTTGTCATAAAAAGTTTAGTCAGAAGGGTAATTTAGCAACTCACAAAAATGTTCATTCAGGAGATAAGCCATATGAATGTGATGTTTGTCATAAAACTTTTTCTCAAAATTCTACTTTAAAAAGACATAAAAAGGTTCATTCAGGAGAAATGCCACATGAATGTGATGTTTGTCAAAAGAGGTTTTCTCATAGTTTGGGTTTAAGACAACATAAAAAGGTTCATTTTGGGGTATTGTCCCATGAATGTGATGTTTGTAATAAAAAGTTCTCTCAAAATTTTAGTTTAAAAAGACATAAAAATGTTCACTCGGGAGATAAGCCATATGAATGTGATCTTTGTCATAAAAAGTTTTCTCAAAGTTCTAATTTAAGAAGACATAAAAAGGTTCATTCAAGAGAAATGACACATGAATGTGATGTTTGTGAACAAAATTTTAGCAGAATTCTAGTTTAAAAAACATAACAAGGTTCGTTCAGGAGTAAAGTCTGATGAATGTGATATTAGTCATAAAATTTTTTCTCAGAATTCTAATTTAGAAAGACAAAAAAAGTTTCATTCTGGTGAAAGGCAACTTGAATTAGGAATGTAATGTTTGCCATTAACAATTTACTCACTATTCTAGTTTAATTACACATAAAAAAGCTCATACAGGAGATGAGCTACTTGAATGTGATATTTGACATACAATGTTTTCTAAAATTTCTTGTTAATCTTCACATAAAAAATTCACAAAAGAGACAAGCCACCTGAATGTGATGTTTGTTTCAAAAGATTTTGTCAAATATCTAATTTAAATACTCATAAAAAATTCAGGTATTCTTCAGGACTAAAAACCAATTTATCGTTATTATTAACATCAACAATTAATTCTAGAGCAAATTATTATTGAATATCTTGTTATAATTTTTTTTGCTTCACGTAACTTTAACTAGAGGTCATCCAATAGTGGGCCATAGTTTATTAATTTTTATATTTGTATTATGAAAAGGTTCTTTTGTCAAAGGGTATACCTTGTCAATTATTATACATACTCAAAAAGAAATTGTATTCTGACTGTAAAAGGAAATAGCATTCTATTATCTCAGCTGAATGTGTCCAATTTTTTTCTTAATGTAGCCTACTTTTTGTGTTATTTGTAAATGTGTATGATATGGGGTCATCCATAAATGATGTCACACTCGTAGGGGGGAGGGGGGGTCCGTAATTTTGTGACGATGTGTGATGAGGGGGAGGGGGGGGGGGTCAGATGTTGCGACGTCACATTTTTGCATTATAAAAAAGCAATGTTAGAAAACGAATTTTAGACGTTATTTCGCGTTTTAGATAACAGTTTTAATAAATTGTAATAGTTTAGACAAGATTTTGGAAAAATATCGATGTTTTAAAAAAATTCAACTGCAATTTTGAGGGGGATTGTAGGTTGAGGTGTGACGTCATTTTAGGAGGGGGGGGGGGGTCTGGCTTTTTGTGACGACGTGTGACGGAGGGGAGGGGGGGAGGTAAAAATCGTCAAAAAAAGCGTGACGTCATTTATGGATGACCCCTATGAGAAGTAAGCTATAACTTTAGAAACCCAGGGTTTTCTTTTTATACCAGCATGGATTTGCTCAGGCCACAAGTGTAAGTTCAATTCATTTATTTACATTTACTAGATGTTTACAATACATGTAGGCCTTACTGTTACACAATTCTCATTCTTAACTTTACACATTTACACTACTCACAAACAGCTCAGTCAGACATACAGCAACATGACAGAATATCAGGTTGATAGGTAAAACAACCTGCATTAGACAAGTACAATGACATCAGGCCATCAGTCAAAGTGGCATCTGGCCAACAGGTATAGTGACATCAAAACTTCTGAGCAGACAAAATATTTTTTTTAAACACTTTTTCATCTTTTGCTAAATCTCCTTAATCATTATATTGAGAGGTTTAGAATCTCAAATCAGATGATCAAACTCTACTGGCTGCAGTGTATAACTCACACAGACCCTATGTAAAAACTAGCTGCCCCAATAATTTTTTTCTTCTTAATATTTGTTCTTGATATGTATTTATTGTCACCACTAATGCAGGAATTATTCTAAATTGAATTGAGATTGAAATTTAAATGGTAATTTAGTACCTGGATAAATTAAATGTCTATAATCATTATATTGAGAGGTATAGAATCTCAAATCATATGAGCACTCTTCTGGCTGCAGTGTATAACTTACACAGATCATTTGTAAAATGTTTGTCCTTGAAATGTATTTATTGTCATTACTAATGCAGATATAAAAGGTTTAGAAATTGAATTCAGATTGAATTTAAATGTTAATTTAGTACCTGGTTAAAGTTAATTTCTACTAGGAACCAAGTGCGGATCCAGTTAAAATTTTACAATTAACAGCAGAAAGATGTATAAACATGTTTCTCATTATTGTTCCATTGACTAATGCTTGCATTGTTCTCAAGTTTCTGTTCCAATCAGTAAAATGATGCAATTAACTTTCTATACAAACTTATTTGGTAAAAATTATCAATGTGAGGAAAAGAAAGACTTAAGCTGCAATTGTTACATTTTGGTATCTTAGTTTCAACAGAATGTGTTTATTGGTTAATTGTTATTTAATTTAGTATTCTTTACTATTTAAAAAACAAACATTGTAGGGCCTAATGAAAATTCTAATGTAGAATCTAGTGAATCATTAGAAATTATAACATGAACATTTTATAAAATAAAATAGCTAAATTGTTTTTTTATTGTTATTGTATTTTTATCAACACTTTCTGTATGTATAAATTCCAATGAGGCCAATGTGTTTTGAATGGCTCCCGGTCAAAAACCCCCTGGACAAAAACCCCCTGGGCATAAACCCCCTGACATAAACCCCCTGGACAAAAACCCCCCGCGACAAAAACCCCCTGGACAAAAACCCCCCGCGACATAAACCCCCTGGACCAAAACCCCCCCGCGACATAAACCCCCCGGATAATAACCCCCGGGCTGAGGTTTATATAAAGAAATAATAACGATGATGTGAACCAAAAAATTTTAAAAAAATACATTATAAAATATACATAATTAAAAATACATTAAATGAATTTAATTTTTTACGACTAAGAAAATAGTTTCTACCTAAAAATAATGCTATTTGATATCAACGAGTGACCTTAGTTGTATTTGATCAAAGATCGGGCACAAAGGACAACCTTAGGTTATTGGATGATAATCAGCACTGGTTTTTGGATGGTACAAATACAGGACTCTGGCATTCAACAACTCTACCAAGTTGATAGTGAATTTGCTCTCATGCTCAGAATGTTACCTGCGTTGGTTTTTGTTCCCATTGAACACATAAGTTATGCCTTTGAAAAATTATTGGAAATTTTCCCCCAAGAAGCAATGCCAATTGCAGACTACTTTGAGGACTACTATATTGGCAGACCACAACGTCGAGGTTGGAGACAGCCTATGTTTCTACTTGATATGTGAAACATGCACACACGTGCAGAAGACCATATGCCAAAAATAACCAACTCAGTTGAAGGCTGGCACAGAAGTTTCCAATCGAATATGGGATGCTGCCTCCCAAATATTTGGAAATTTATTGACTTTATTAAAAAGGAACAGATTAATTCAGGTCACTGTTTACTAAAACAGAAAAAAAATTTTGATAGCAGCTCTCGAATTTTAACTGTTGTTAAAAATTTTAATGAGTCCACCATTATTGAGTAGGCTATTTGCGAGGCATCGCTCACAATCTGTCTTTTTAAAGTTATAATAAAAATAAAACAGTTTTTTTTGTGATGTTTTTTTTTTATTTATATATTAATTTTGGTTCTCATCATCTTTGGTTTTTCCTTATATAAACCTCAATTGGGGGGTTTTTGTCCAGGGGGTTTATATCGCGGGGGGTTTTTGTCCAGGGGGTTTATATCGCGGGGGGTTTTTGTCCAGGGGTTTCATGTCGCGGGGGGTTTATGTCCAGGGGGTTTATGTCGGGGGGCTTTTGTCCAGGGGGTTTTTGACCGGACACCGTTTTGAATGCTGGTGTATGTTTTTCTCTCTTGTGATGCTCCAAAGCCTGTACGTGCCAGGTATGTGAAGGTGAAGGTCAGTGTAAGACAACTTATGCTTGTTAGGGAAACATTTTAAATTTCAAACGCTTGTTTTACAATTTGTTTTTTTACCAACAATAAGTAAGATAAAAAAAAAATTTAAAAAAAAATGACTGACTTAGGGATATCCCGCAGTCTTGAGATGTTTTCTAAGAAAAAATGATGGTTGTGTCATAAATTTCTAAAGCCAGACTACAAAATGTGCACAATCTCTACTATTACATAAGTGGTCATCCATAAATGACGTCACACTCGTAGGGGGGAGGGGGGTCCATAATTTTGTGACGGTGTGTGATTGGGGGGGGGGGGAGGGGTTCAGATGTTGCGACGTCACACTTTTGCATTATAAAAAAGCAATGTTAGAAAACGAATTTTAGACGTTATTTCGCGTTTTAGATAACAGTTTTAATAAATTGTAATAGTTTAGACAAGATTTTAGAAAAATATCGATGTTTTAAAAAAAAATTCCACTGCAATTTTGAGGGGGGTTGTAGGTTGAGGTGTGACGTCATTTTAGGGGAGAAGGGTCTGGCTTTTTGTGATGACGGGGGAAGTGTGGAGGTATAAATCGTCAAAAAAGCATGACGTCATTTATGGAAGACCCCAAGTTTATACTATTACTTTTATTTTAAGGGAGCTAAATGTGTAAGGAGTTATTTTTTTAGAAGTATAGTGAGACCGATAGAATCAAGGGCATTAACTTGATCATTAACATAGCTAGTTAATTCAGTGCATAGTTTAAAATATTTCATAAAAAATGTTTTAATAACAAGCTTTTATGTACTAATGCACTAAAAAGTAGAAAATAAATTATACACTACTATTTAAATAACTATAAAGAAAAGCGTGGGTCACTTTAGTATCTATTGGATACCTTCACTAATGTTTAGGAAGAGACCCACGCTTTTCTTTATAGTTATTTAAAAAGTAGTCTATAATTTATTTTCTACTTTTTAGTGCATTAGTACATAAAGCTTGTTTTTAAAACGTTTTTATGAAATGTGTTTATTACTTTACATGTTTATATTTACAATAGAGTTTCATGACTAAAAACCATTGCACACCTATTGCACGTGATGACGCGCTATTGAATGTGATGACGCGTGTGGTGTGGTTGGATAGATACGCCTACTAATTCGGTCCAGATTTTAATTAAATCATAAAAAATTAATTAGGCATCCAATTAAGTTAAATTTAATTACAGATCGCATTGTTTTCATGTCTTGACCCACGTGCCAACTGTGAACCGTATCAGTCAAGTAGAAATGTCCGAATTTTCGCTCCGGCGTTTCGATTTAGACTGACGACAGAGGAAGCGAGTTAAATAAAAGATTGTAAAAAATTTATAAAAAACGTTTTAATAACAAGCTTTTATGTAATAATGCACTAAAAAGTAGAAAATAAATTATAGACTACTATTTAAAGAACGCAATTAACAATGACGTCGCTTATTGTTTACACTAAAAAAAGAGCCCGAAACTGATGAAGTCATCTTCCGAGTTTAGAATAAAAAGAAATGAACTATTTCATTCAAATATGATTTAGAGCTATGTACGCTATGAAATGTATACAATACGATTTTCTCGGCCTAAACTTAAAAAAATATATTTTATCTATTTGGATTCTAGATCTACAGATTCTAGATCTAGATATTCTAGATCATCTAGATCTAGAGATTCTAGATCAACTAGATCTAGAGATTCTAGATCTAGATCTAGGTGATCTAGATCTACAGAAAAACTAGACTTAATACACCGATGTAGACCCTACCTAGATCTAGATCTAGATCTATTCAAAGAATACATTTCTATACTATAGATAAGATTTATAATTAACGAGCTGACCCGCGACGTAGCATACCCCGCTATCTAGTTGATTAATATTCTGCTTATCAGCAATTCATGGGCGGTCAGCGAAGTGTGTTCTAACATTATTCCGGTGAGTGATTAATGTACACTCAATGTTTACATGCGGTAGTGTAAGTAAACCCGTGTCCCGATATTTATGATTTAAGTGCAGGCATTGTTTACATTTAAATAACTCACTTTTAGAAAAGACGGTCACGCGTCTTAGAACATATGATTGGTAACGCGTTGCTGAAATCATTCTAATACATTTCGTCAAACTTTCTTCTATCCCCGCGGCAACGGGTACGCTAGTATATATATATATATATATATATATATATATATATATATATATATATATATATATATATATATATATATATATATATATATATATAATGTAACATTACTTCTGACGGACGAATTCGACAGCCTTTAAAAAAATGAGCGATATTCCAAGTTAATAAATTCATTTTCAGAAAGTAACAGCAATGAGATGACACACAATAGTTAGTTAAGGCGGTACAACCAATACAATTACTTTGGTCCCAAACCTAACCCCTGTCTATATCTTATTGCGGTTCAAGCACACCACTAGGTGTTTATCTGCGCTCTTTAGTTTTTCTTTATTAAGACAGGAATACAACTACACCGGGCTATGTACAAACTAATACATATGAGATGTTGTGGACATGGAGAAAAATGGGAAACAATCTAAACGGAAACACATTTTTTTCTTATAGGTTATATAATTAATTATTATATGCTAGTTAGGGATTGCTTAAGGGTGAGGCGCCAAGACTTTGGTGTTTATATTAAGATTGATGCTGCGACAAAATGTCTAGAAACCGCTGGGTCAGAAATGTCTATATTGTGGCCTAGCATTCGACTGTCGTGGTGGTACGTCGTGTGATTTCTTTTTCAATACAATTAATAGCTTAATCCTATAACGAGAAAAATAAACACAAAACGATCAGACAAATAAAGACAAAATAGATTGACATGAGCCATTGTCTAAACTGCAAGAGCTGTAATGCCAAGTGTAACAATTCTAGTCTAGCACAGGTAAAACTACGAGAACACCATCATAAGCTACATTGATATGGACAATAAACAACGCTCGCTGAATTCATGGAGAAGCCGTGTGAGAAAAGCAACAGCAGAATTCGCACTGATTTTCAGTAAATATTCTTTATAATGTTTTGTCTTTGTGTTATACTCATATAATATTTTGGTGGTTTTGTTTTGAACACAGTGATATTGATTTATTTTGTGCACCTTGAAAATATATACCTATGTTTGAGTTTAAAAAAAATTGTTACATTAAAAATGATTAAAAACCATAAAAAAATGTTTATAAACCACGATTGTATTGTGTGTAAGGAAAGGTACATGTGATTATGTTGACGATAGCTGTGTGTGCGGATAAATTTGCATATTTCAAAGCAGTAAGTTAAAGGGAAGTAACAAGTAAATATTTTTCCAACAGAAGACATATTAAAAATAATTCAATTTAAAAATACGCCTCACACTATTTATTATCATATCGTTATAAAATTGTATAACATTCAAATTGATTAATCTATTACTTGTTTAAATGTATTTTATAATTTGTAAGCGGTTTTATAATTTTTTATAGACTAAATGTAGAACCTTTAGTTTTCTTACACAGTTGCTCTTATATATAACGAACATTAAGATTAACTACTGCTTTGTCCAATTTTGACCTCCGTGCAAAAAGTGTTTTTTTTCTCGGTTTAAAAAAATGTGTTTAAAGTTTCTTTAAAACGAACATACCTTAATGTAGACCGCATTACAAATGATAGATATGACTACTAATCATTTTAACTAAAACAAAATCCCATTATAACGACTGACCACAACCACACTAGAGGTAACGACTGACCACAACCTCACTAGAGGTAACGGCTGACCACAACCACACCAGAGGTATCGACTGACCAGAACCACACTAGAGGTAAAGACGAGGTAGAGTTTACAAACAAATGCTAGCCAAAATGCCAATAAAATTCCATATTACATATTTGTGGAAACCAAAACACAACCTATGATATTCTAATCAAACAACAGTACAATAGACTCGGCCCAAACTTAACCCCAGTCCTTTTCCAGCCAAGGGTTTAAGCCCAACACTGAATGTTTAATCTCGGTCCTTACCTGTTCTTTATTAAGGCAGGAATACAACTACATCTTTTTCTTCCCAATCTAATACTTTATAGAGGGGAGGGAGGAATTAACGGCATTGTTATATTAGTATCCTAATGTGAAGCAACACATGGCATTATTACCAAGTAGAGTTGAAAATGCAGACACACCTTTTTGGCAAAGCTTTACAATGCAAACTTTAACTTAATGTCTTTACTTAAGAATTACAATCTCAGGAAAAGACGGTCTTAAAGTATTTTGTTTTATTATTGATAATGCTAAAAGAATTACAACAATAAATCATTTGGCTGAATCAAATTGTTTGTTATTCAACTTGTGTCGTAATCACTTAAGCATGTATTATTGCTTAGCTTAAACAAAAAACTTAAAGTAAATAAAACATGTGTAGATGATTCAAAATTTGCAGCTAATTTGTTATAGACCCATTATTTAAAATTGTTTTGAATTATGTTAGCATAAATCAATCATACAATACCATGAATTGAAAAACAAAAGGCTTGACATTCCAACCGAAATTAGGTATAACATATTATTGTTAGTTGACACGGGGAATTTTAATGAACTGTAGAATTCGTTTAGGGTTTAGATTTGAGTATGTGTCTTGGTAGAGTGGAAAAACCTGTTAACATAAGAAACATTTTTGGATTTCATAGAGTATAAAATAACAGTTTAATACATGTTTAATTTGCTACGTTGTACATTTGATTCTATAATTTTAAATATAAGGTGTTTTATTTTTGGTGTATCGCTGTGTAGGCCTACTCATCTTTATGTGTTTAGAATTTTAGGAGTTGCATTTTTTTGCATCCCTCAGACGTGTTAACTATAGCGTCAGTTTATCTTGACATGTTCGCTTAAGTAGTTAATGTTAGTAAAAGTATCAAATCTATTATTATGTGATCCACGCTTTTCTTTAGTATTATCTAAATATAATTGTAGAATTAAATATTTAAAGAAAATCATGTACTTTCAACTTTTTTGCGCATTATTAGATAAAAGTTTGTTATTAAAATGTATTTTTTTTTCTTAAACACACTATTTACAATTTAAATACAGGTTAATCAGTAGTGTTTACCATATTGCCCTTAGTACACACGGATATTTGTAACCATTTGTTGAATTGGTTAAGGGTTTGGTTTTCAGGCTTTGTACAGGCGAGTGGGAAAACTGTTTACCATTGAGAGAAGCTTCATATTTTATTAATAACTGAATCGGAAATGTTATTGCTGTGATGATGTCTGGAATCAATTACAATCAGCAAGATATTTTACTATCAACACATAAGAAGTCATATTGTGTTAATCTCCCAAACTCCTGCTCTTCACGTTTAGGTTTGATCCATTCTGGAATCCAATTAGCCCAGGGGTCGGCAACCTTTCGAAGCGGAAGAGCCAAAAGTTACAATTTTCAAAATTTCCCTGGTTTTAAAGAGCCACTAACATTTGTTTATTTCAAGTATTTTATTATTTTATTAAGATTATTAGTATTTGTGCATGGAGCTGGAGAGCCGCATCTTGACATCAAAAGAGCCGCATGCGGCTCGCGAGCCGCAGGTTGCCGACCCCTGAATTAGCCGACTTAAAGTGAAATCTTATTTTCAATTTACCATTTAATTTATTGACATTCTGTCTACCAGCACCACTTCTTATTTAAGATGTTATTTGTCAATTTTGTATAGTCTCATTACCAGTGAAGGATTCTTTTGGGGCTTTTCAGATTTTTCCTTTTGTTTGACCTAACATTTCTAATTCTATTTGTTTTGGTTTTCTTGAAAAAAATGCTGTTGACGTATACATTTGTTTACATATATTTACTTCGCTTTTGTGCTGTGGTGTCAATATTTTAACATGTGTCAAATATGTATTATATTGTTAAAATATATAGCTATTTTACATAGTATATACGCATACATTCTTATAATATTTAATGTTTTCATTGTGAAGGCAGTCTGGAGGAAAGAAATATCTCAAAAAGCAAATTGTGTCAGACAATAGAGTAAATATTGCACGAAATCGGACAGGTAATGTAGCTGATTTACAAGGATTCGAAGCCTAGGTTTCTGATATTTAAAATGGTTAACTGTTTTCATTTAAAATATACTCGAATAAAATTACAGTTTTAAAAAAATGTCAATATAAAGAAAATACATTTCTAAAGAAAATATATAAAAATAATTTTATTTAAAAATATTATTTTTGTGAGTTACCACGTTGTGTTTCTATTTATTTTTAAATTTATTTGGGAAAGTAGTAGCTAATTATTTCCCTTAGGTTAAACATATTGCAAATAAGTATCGGCCCATTATTTTTAAAACAATTAAACTCAGCGTGCATTAAGGTAAAGTGTTTCGTTTTAATGTTATGATACTGTGTACTATGAAATAAGTCATTCCGACTACAACTGGATTTGAGGGAAGCTTGTTCTGATTGATAATGCGCCGTTTCAGTTATTTTGACCACATTGTATTCATTAGAAAATTTTTAAATATGTTTTTCTACTTGAGGTCTGTTAACAGCCGAAAACTAAAGTACCGCTAGAGTTAGGTACACTACATTGTTGAATGCGCAGGTTTCTTTCAAGTTTTGAATGGATTACGGCTTTCAACTTTTGAATGGTTTACGGCAATCAGAATTGAAGTTTTACTCAAAGTCCGTCGTAACACAATAACTTGAGGACTGTTATAGTTGCGTAGACGAAACTTCATAAATGAGTAAATGATCGTATTATTAAAGTTTCATGTCACTTCAGATATACTGAAACGTATCTTTTACTTGATATATAGTTTAATCAAATTATAAAATACCGAATAACAAGTTATTCTTTTTGAGTTAGCAAGTATGTTGTGAGGGTTTTGTGGGATTCTGATTGTGTATGTTGGTACGGCTTAATGTTTACTGTAACACACATCCACTCCGGTGATCGTGTCGTGTTATCGTCTTCTTTAAAATGTAGCCTAGCACATTTTTGTGACGACAACAAACACGCCATGTCCAATCCAAGGTAAAACTACAATGTTCGTTATGTACACATCAATCTAACTACAGCTACCACTCGACTTCTCCCTACACACTCCCCTGGCCAACACTAACACTATCTACATTTACGCTGCCTACACTTCATGGTGTCACCTCCACCCGCTTGTTATAATTGTTGAATTCTACTTAAAAGACTATTTAACTTTGATTATTTAGTAATTGAACTGGCGAAAAAAAACATTTTTCTTTTGTAAATTTTGCCTTTTTTGCCTTGGTGTCACCCCCTTTCTTTCTTTCTTTCTTATACGAAAACCGGCTCAGAAGGTTGACTTCCATTAGCCAGGCAGGCCTCAGTGTGGCAAACCCCGAGAGAGTTTCCCACACCTCGGTCGCTACTTCCGTGGGCTCTCACCGGGCTTTCCTTCCCCACCCACCAGACGCGGGACGTCGTCCTACCGCCTGGTACCCAGCTTGATCGTGGGGGGCATTCCGCCAGATCAAAACCCTCTAGCTGCTGTTATCTGCCACCGGCCATTCCGCACCCACTAGGGGGACATGAGTTTGGTCGGACCAGTGACCTTTTTCCGAAGCCCCGTTAAGGCCGAAGCTTAAAGTCAAAGGATCTGACTCTTTTGGTTCCCGGCAGTCTTGCATCTCTCCTCCCCCACGCTATTATGTGGGGGACTTGGGAGTCCGACGTTCCACACTCTTCGGAAGAGCCGAACGCATACAGCAGTTCTACTCGGCCAGATCAAAAACCTCTAGCTGCTGTTGGCTACCACTAGCCATCCCGCACCCACTAGGGGGGGTCATGAGCTTGGTCCGACTAGTGGTACACATCCGAAACCACGTGAAGGCCACAACTTCAAGTCAAGATATCTGGTTAGGGTCGAGAGCAAACCCCTCTTGGTTCACGGCAGTCTTGCACCTCTCCTCCCCTGGCTCGCTATCATGTAGGGGACTTGGGAGTCCGACGTACCAGGCTCTTCGGACGGTGTCATCCCCTAAATGGTGTCACCCGGTGCGACACCCCCCGCCGCACCGCTCTCGCTACGGCTCTGGGTGCAATTATTGTTATTGTGGGCATTCGTATTATGCTACGTACAGACTGTTTCAAATAGTCTATGGCTAGTATTACATCGGGTATACTGATACTAAGTGGAATAAAAAGTGCATTGACATTGTGTTTGTACGTGGGTCTTCAATGTACGTCTACTAGTTGCGAACTAAACGGAGGTGAACAAAAACAAATACGGTATTTTATAAATGCTTATAGTAAGAGAAAATCACTAAACAAAAAATATATATTCATTAAAAATGTATCATTTTAATTTTCACATTATTTGACTTTGGCTTTTCTTTTAATTTTAACATTAAAAAATAAAAAATAAAACAATAGTTGTTTGTTTCCCTTAAGTTAAATACTTTACATATTGGTATAGACCATTCAGTTCTTATAACTATATTCGCGTTTTTAAAACCCTTCTTGTATAACATAAAAATATATTTGTTGATAATTTAAACTTCGTATTTTCTGTATGGGAATTTTTGTTCCAAAGTAGCAGGTATATCATTTAAAATGTAGCTCCAAATTAGGCGCCGAAAATTGAAAGTGTTGCCGTTAATACGCTTTAAGTAGAAATAATGCTGTTAACGGCTGAACCAGTGGCGTAGCCAGGATCGTCTCAAGGGGGGGGTCCAATTTTTACCCGGGGACAAACTTTCGATTTGCACCCCCCCCCCCTCAAAATTTTGATTTGCACCCCCCCTCAAACTTTCGATTTGCACCCCCCCCCCCCCCTCAAACTTTCGATTTGCACCCCCCCTCAAACTTTCGATTTGCACGCCCCCCCCCTTATACTTTTTATATATACCGAGGGGTCTATGGGGGGGTTATGACCCCCCCTAACCCCCCCCTGCCTACGCCACTGGGCTGAACACATGATTATAATGATATCGTTGTTACTCTAACATGTGAACATACACTGTTTTATTAAAACAAACTTTTTTTTTACATGTAGTGTTTTTGATCAGGTAAATTCGATATCTACTTATTTAAATGAATGTGTGAATATTAAACATTTAAATTTAACTTCATAACTGAATTTTTATTTTACAGTATAACCGTGTCTCCGGTTAATACAGGATAAGCTAGATGTTTGTGATACGAATCCATTTCGGCTTCTGACAAAAACAAAATATATATACAATATTTAAAAATAAACTTTTGCTATTGTTTGTTTTAGGAATAAGCTAAGTTATAAAACACAAAACAAAACATTTCGGCTTCTGACCAAAAAAAATATATATATAAAATATTTAAAAATAAACTTATAAACTTTTGTTGTTGTTTATTTTAGGGCTAAGCTAAGCTATAAAAAACAAAACAAAAAACACAAACATCTTTACGCCTCAAACAACGCCCATCTCCACTTTATATACACAATATCACTTTATAATTAAATTGAAAAGAAAACAATATAAGATGTCCATTTAGTTTGCATGCCATCCATTTGCTCTATTTTCCTTGATATATACTGCATTAGTTTGGATAGAGCCAGGTACTTTTGTATCTCTGCCTTAAAAAATATACACAATGCTTAGATAAAACACGTTCATCGGTTAAAAACAAACAATTTAGTGGAATTTTGGTACATTGCAACTAGTTTTTTTAACGGATCTACATTTTGAAAATTCATAATAAATTAGTTTGAAGATATTCACTTACATTTTTTTAACAGAATAGAAGATTATGAATGAAATGTTTATTAGGCTTTAAAATATAAGAGTTATCCCGTCAGTCGTGTGTTCGCTCTAGTATTACATCGTCGGCTGTGAGGACTGATACAGATTTACAATAATAATATTTATTTCTTACTTGTAGCCTACTTTCATTCATTTAAGATGGCTTACTTATACATAGATCTAATACAAAACGTCTAAATAAAAAAAAATTAAAAAAATAAAAAAACCTGAAAATGTAAATGTGTAATTAAATGATGATTCAAGGAATTTTTTTCCTCAACGTGGTGGGCTGAGGGGGGGGGGGGTACGGGGTGGAATTTAGGTTTTTAAGTAGAGCTGAATTAATTTTGGGATTACCGAGAATGAAAATGATACAAATTTTAAGCAATCGGAAAAGGAATGTTATTACAATGAGACACATTAAAGCAAACATTCTTTCCTTGCAAACATAAATATCTATACAATCCTCAAAATTTTTAATTTTTTTACAAGCTTTTATTTAACTCACTTCCTCTGTCGTCGCAAGTCTGTCGTCAGTCTAGATCGAAACGCAGAAGTTAAAATTCGGAAACTTCTACTTGATCGATACGATTCACATTTGACACGTGGGTCAAGACATGAAGACAATGCAATCTGAAATTAAATTTGACTTGATTGGGTGCCTAATTAATTTTGTATGAATTAATTAAAATTTTGACCGAATTAGTAGGCATGTCTAGCCAACCACACCACACGCGTCATCACGTTCAATAGCTGCGCCTTCACGGTACGTTCAATAGCTGCGCCATCACGTTCAGTAGGCGCGCAATGGTTTTTAGTCAGGTAACTCTATTGTAAATAAAACATGTAAAGTACTGAAAAAAAATTCATAAAAAACGTTTTAATAACAAGCTTTTATGTAATAATGCACTAAAAAGTAGAAAATAAATTGTAGACTACTATTTAAATAACTATAAAGAAAAGCGTGGGTGTCTTCCTTAACATTAGTAAAGGTATCCAATAGATACTAAAGTGACCCACGCTTTTCTTTATAGTTATTTAAATAGTAGTCTATAATTTATTTTCTACTTTTTAGTGCATTATTACATAAAAGCTTGTTATTAAAACTTTTTTTATGAATTTTTTTAAAACTGGGATGGAATTGTTGAGTAAGCAGACAATTTGGAAGTCAAAAAATTAAGTTTTCAATTCAGTTACTGGTTACAATTTAAAGTTTTTATTCTTTAGGTATTTAAAAATCTACAACAAAAATAACGTTCACATAGTTTTTGCCATGCGTATTTTGGAATTATTAGCTCTCATAAATTTTTCATTGAACTTTTAAATTATTACATACCTTTTTTGCTTAATACAAAGTTTGGTAAATTCTATTTATTACTTCCCTTTGTTAATAACTTTATGTAAATGAAAGCAACATAGTAAACTTTGATTTCTCTTTCATAAAAGATTAAATTATTAGATTTAACAAAAACCTGGAATTATGTCACCAAACTATAAAATTACCTGTTTTTATTTTAATGTTTAGTTTGGAAGGGGGTGAGAGAGGTGCAATGCTATTTGTTAGATGATAAACAACACAAAGAATCACAGATAGACTAAAAATATCCGTAGTGTTTATTTTGCTCCACTCTGGTTGGTGTCCAGATGACAAAAGGCCATTTAACAATCTGTTCAGTAGTTCACCAAATATCAACAGGGGGCAGTACTAAAATATTACTAGAAGAAATGGCTGACATAGTTACCCGTCTTGTCTATTTTAACAAATTACATAAAAAATTTAACTTACCAATCGTTTTGAGATTATAAAAAAAATAATGAGTTGAAAAAAATATAATTTATTTCGTTTCTGCGCCCGTTTCTAAAAGTTTCGAACTGTGTTTGTAGAGAGTAATTATGTCCTATGTGAAGCTGGACCTTTAAAGGTCTAAGTAAAAATGACATAACTGATGTTAAATTTAAATCCGCGCTAAAGAGTATGGTTCCTAGGCAACAATGACACAACTTTCCGACATAAATGTCCTGATCAACAAAACACATAGGGCCGACAAGAGGCAACTCGATTAAAAGATCCCCAAGTAAAATATTACCTCAAACTGGCCCCTTAGCTTAGCTTATTATTTGAAGTGTATTAGACTGGAGCTCAGGTAGGGAAATTATTTAACGGAGGACCACTTGTCGCGGTGCTAACACACTGAAATAAACCGTTTTATCCCATATTTTTTCAATGTATTTTGGCTAAAATTTCTTTTTTCTAAATAGCCTTCTGCATATATTTTAAAAGTAAGAAAAAAAAATATAAATCATCTTTATTTCCCGAGTTGCTAAATGACAACTGCCACCCCCTCCTCACTTTTTTCTGCACAATCAATAACAATAGACCCAACATCTTATTGGGTTCAACGCGAGAAGAAGCCGAGCAATTATACGAAGAGAGTTAACCAACCCCCATGACTGAAACATTTCACCTAAATCGTGGCCATTGTTATTATTCTGGTTTGTTATAATTTTCATATCACGCGCTAGTAAATTTACAGCAATACTAAATTAATGTGTATTCAATGGTATTAAATACTTCAGTAAGTGTAAGTTTTTCAATATTTGCAATTTTTTAATACAATAATATATAAGAAAATATAGCTCAAGGTCATTATTAAATATCTATAAATACTACTTAACACCCCAAAATCAACAGTTAAAGTCAACAATTGTTTCACCCTAAATAATCATTTAACATAAATATTTGCATCTGTGTTTCTCGCTAGAGTCCAATAAATGTGACATGTGTGTAACAATCTGCATAAATATAGGTCAAGGTCATAATTAAATATTTATAAATACTACTTAACACCCCAAAGTCAACAGTTAACAAAGTCAACAATTGTTTCACCATAAATAACCATTTAACATAAACATTTGCATCTGTGTTTCTCGCTAGTGTCCGATAAATGTGACGTTTGTGTAACTCTTCTTCTTCTTCTTCGTTCTTAATTGTGAAATATGGTGGAGGATTCAGACAACAAGTCCAACTTCGTGGACAAACCGGACTGTGGTCTCCAGTTTGGCAGGTGCCCGATAAAATTTTTCCTTGAGTGGGGTGGGCTGGGGCCAGTGTCTGACTCGTGCCTGGCTATACAAAGTACATTCCTGAAGTACGTGCTGCGTATTTTCCGGGGCCTTGCCACAAGGGCACATTTCGCCACACCCAACCTTCAGTTTTCTGTGCATGTGTTGATTTAGTCTGTTGTGGCCTGTTCTAATTCGAAAGATTTTGTATTGTTGTTTTCGTGTCAGATTATAATAGCCGTCATCTTTATTGTAGTGAGGGTGTGTGACAGACCACATTTGCGTTTGTTTGTTTTTTATTATTCTTTTTATTTCTTTTGGGTGTAGCGAAATTTCCGGTTGTGGTTTCTTTCCCCCAATTTTTGCCGGCTGGTCTGCGATCTTGTTACCCTGGATCTGGCAGTGGCCCGGGATCCACTGCAGCACAATTCTACTGCAGGTATTTTTTAGCCTCTCTAGTGCTGTCATAAGTGTTTGAATATAGGACTCTGGATTTTTTAGGGATTGCAGGACTGATTTGGCATCTGTAAGAAATACAATCTGACTATTCGGTGATTCGGGGTGTTCTGACAGGAGGTTTGCTGCATGCTCTATAGCTTCTTTTTCTGCCCCAAAATTGTCGGATAGGCTGCCTGTGGCTATTGCCTTTTCCAGGCTTTCTCCGCTTGGCCATTCAATAAGGACGCCAGCCCCGCCATTTTTTGTGGCATCTTCAGCTGAGCCATCTGTGAAAACTCTAATCCAGGTATTGCTGGGGTACTGATCCTTAATGTGTTTATTTGTTATTTTCTTTAGTTCTTCTAGATCAAAGTCAGTTTTTGCGTAACTCTTGCTAGATCTGGATTAGACCTATTCTAGATAGATCTAATTCTAGATAGATAAATCACAAAGATTTATATCAAGTATTTAAGGACTAAAAAATGTATTATGATTTTAAAATGGTTTGTATTTTAATCTAATTAATCTTTGGTTTGACCTAGATCCTAGGTCTAGATCTATAAATAACTTTTTTGGCCACCTGATATTTAGATCTATAAAATAACTTTCAGTGGACAGATTGTAGAGCTAGAGAAATTTATTGTAAAACTAAATGAAAAAGACAGTTGGAAATTTATGTAAGTGTTGGAACGTAACAAAGACAGCAAACGGACGTATTGTTAAAGTTATAGCCGACAGAAAATTAGATTTAGAACGCGTTAAATTTTGAATGGGCCACAAAGTCTATGATGGAAGCCGCCATTTTATTGTAATAAAAAGTAGACAAATCATCTGACGTAACTATTCAGTCAAAGTAAAGCCGTTGTTTGAAAATTTTAAAATTAATGTGGTTAATCTACCTATGAATAAATCAATTAATTAATTAACGTCTTTCAATAAATTTGTGATTAACAGTCTGTCTGAAAAGAAAAATTGTTCTCTACCAACATACTATTTTACAGCACTACACATATTTGCAGATTCTCTCCAGTAGCAAATCAGACAAACAAATAAATATTCAAACATGTAAAGGAACTTGAGTTTTAGTAGTATAGAGATAATTGGGATTGTGCACTTTTTGTAGTCTGGCTATATAAATTTATGACACAACCATCATTTTTTTTTAGAAAACAACTCAAGACTGCAGGTTAGTCATTCATTTTTTATTTTTATTTTATTTTACTTTGTTGTTGGTAAAAAAAAAATGGTAAAACAGGTGTTTGAAATGTTTCCCTAGCAAACATAAGTTGTCTGACACTGACCTTCACATACCTGGCACGTACAGGCTGTGGAGCATCACAAGAGAGAAAAACATACCCCAGCATTCAAAACACATTGGCCTCATTGGAATTTATACATACAGAAAGTGTTGATAGAAATACAATAACAATAAAAAAAACAATTTAGCTATTTTATTTTATCAAATTTTCATGTTACAATTTCTAATAATTCACTACATTATAATTTTCATTAGGCTCTAGTGTTTGTTTTTTAAATAGCAAAGAATACAAAATGAAATAACAATTAACCAATAATCACATTATGTTGAAACTAAGATTCCAAAATGTAAAATCTGCAGCGTAAGTCTTTCTTTTCTACAAATTGATAATTTGTATGCTGTTTTAAAAAATTTAAATATTTATTCATAAAATTGTTATGTGTGGTTAATATCTAAATTCTATAGCCTATATGAATGTGAAGAAAATTATTTTGTACTCTTTTTTAAACACATTGCATGTTAAGAGGTGTCTGCGGTTTGGCATAAAGTTCATATGGAGAAGGAGTGCAGAATGATAAAATCTATAGGCATTTATAAAATGTTACAAATGCATTTTATTTAATTGAATACAAAAACATTAATCTAGCAAAAGTAAGGAAGTGACCATAAGCCTTAGAAATGGTTGGACCAAATTGAAACTTGAGGTTAGTTCCATAAGACATGTAAATGAGGGGGGAGGAAGGAGGAGGGGTTCCTAAATGGGATGAATAAAATAATGTCAAACAATGGAAGTAAAAGTTTTAAATTTATTTTTCACTAAATAAGTTTGTATAGGAAGTTAATTGCATCATTTTACTGATCAGAACAAAAACTTAAGTACAAAGCAAGCACTATTCACTGGAATATTAGATTCTTGTTGCTGTTAGATTCTTTATGCTATTAATTGTAAAATTTTAACTGGATCCGAACTTGGTACCTAGTAGAAATTTAATTTATCCAAGTACTAAATTACCATATAAATTTCAATCTCAATTCAATTTACAATAATTTCTGCATTAGCGATGACAGGAAATACATTTCAAGGACAAAAACATTAGGGAAAAATTTTTTGGGGGTAGTCAGTTTTTACATATGGTCTGTGTGAGTTATACATTGCAGACAGTAGAGTTTGATCATATGATTTAAGATTCTATACCACTCAATATAATGATTAAGGTCATTTAGCAAAAGATGAAAAAGTGTTTATTAAAAAAAGATTGTCTGCTCAGAAGTCACTGTAGGCCTATCAACCTAATATTGTCATGAGCTGTTTGTGAATAGTGTAAATGTGTAAAGTTATGAATGAGAATTGTTACGTAGGGGCTTTATATATTGTAAACATCTATTAAATGTAAATTAATTGATTGAACTTTGTGTTTTATGTTAGTTAGCTTCTGTTATTGTTAATAATGAGTGTAATTGGTTTGAGTATAATTAATTCACTTCCTTGTCTCAATGAATGTGCATTGTCAATTTTATATAATGTGAAAAGAACAGGCAAATTAACTGTGTGACCTGAACAAAACCATGCCGGTATAAAAAGAAAACCCTAGGTTTCTAAAGCGATAGCTTAACTTACTTTCAACAAAAATAACACCAAAAAAGTAGGTTACATAAAGAAAAAAAGTGTACACATGCAGCTGACATAATAGAATGCTATTTCCTTTTACAGTCAGAATACAATATTTTTTTTAGAGTATGTATAATAATTGACATGGTATACTCTTTGACAAAACAACCTTTTTATAATACAAATATTAAAATTAATAAACTATGGCCCACTATTGGATGACCTCTAGTTAAAGTTATGTGAAGAAAAAAATGTATAACAAGATATTCAATAATAATTTGCTCTAGTATTAATTATTTATGTTAAAAATGACATTAAATTGGTTTTTAGTCATGATGAATTTCCTGGCTTACCTCTAGAATCAATTTTTTATGACTATTTAAATTAAATATTTAACAAAAAAATTTTGTGACAAACATCAACATTCATGTGGTTTATCTCCTGAATGAACTTTGAAAAAATCTCTGACAAATACCAGATTAATGTGGCTTGTCTCTTGAATGACTTTTTCAAGTGCACTTAAATAAGAACTTTGAGAAAATCTTTCATACAGACAAATGGCTTATAACCTGTAAAAACACTTTTATGTCATAACAAATTATTATTCTTCTGAGTCAACTTTTTGTGACAAATATTACATATCAAATATTACATTCTTGTGGCCTTTCTCCCGAATGATCCTTTTTATGTGTTCTTAAATTAGAACTTTGAGAAAACCTTTTATAACAAACATCACATTCATAAGGCTTATCTCCTAAATGAACCCTTTTATGTGTTTTTAAATTAGAATTATATGCAAATCTTTTCTGACAAACATCACATTCATATGCCTTATCTTCTGAATGAACATTTTTGTGAGTTGATAAGTTTGATTTATTACTAAACTTTTTATGACAAACATTACATTCATGTAGCCTTTCTCCCGAATGAACCTTTTTATGTGTTCTTAAATTAGAACTTTGAGAAAACCTTTTATAACAAACATCACATTCATGTGGCTTATCTCCTAAATGAACCCTTTTATGTGTTTTTAAATTAGAATTATATGCAAACCTTTTCTGACAAACATCACATTCATATGCCTTATCTTCTGAATGAACATTTTTGTGAGTTGATAAATTTGATTTATTACTAAACTTTTTATGACAAACATTACATTCATGTAGCCTTTCTCCCGAATGAACCTTTTTATGTGTTCTTAAATTAGAACTTTGAGAAAACCTTTTATAACAAACATCACATTCATGTGGCTTATCTCCTGAATGAACCCTTTTATGTGTTTTTAAATTAGAGTTATATGCAAACCTTTTCTGACAAACATCACATTCATGTGGCCTTTCTCCTGAATGAACCTTTTTATGTGTTCTTAAATGAAAATTTCGAGAAAACCTTTTATGACAAACATCACATTTATATGGCTTATCTCCTGAATGAACATTTTTGTGTTGTAATAAATTTCTCTTCAGACCAAACTTTTTATGACAAACATCACATTCATGTGGCTTATCTACAATATGCATTTTCACATGAGTATATAATCTACTATGATAAGAGAACCTTTTATTACAAACATTACATATGTATAGCTTATCTCTTGAGTGCTCTTTTTTATTTTTACTGAAATTACAACTTTGAGAAAGATTCTCATGGTCACCATCATATTCAACTTGCTCATTTTCTTCTTGACCTGTTTCATGTTTTTTTAAGTTAGAACTTTGAGAAAACCATTTGTGTTTGTGACTAGGAACAATCTGGTATCTTTTGTCTCTAGAAAACTGGAGATTTTCTTCAACTTGAAGTTCAAGCCCTTTTTGTTGTTTATCCTCAAAAAATAAAAATCCTGTCAATAAATCTGGTTTTGAATCTTCACAAGTTGATAAAGTTGTGACTTCTAATTTGTTATCTTCAGATGTTGATAATGTTGATACAGCAGGCTTTTTATCTTTACAAATTAAAAACTCAGTTGTAACATCAGGTTTAACATCTTGCAAGCTTATAAATGATTTGTTGGGTGGAAATTTATCAAAAGATGAAAAACTTAAAAATTCTGTTTCTGTGTCATTAGAAGATGAAAATTCTGTTGTAGTATAGGGTTTATCATCTTGAGAAGCTGAGAATGTCATGTTGGGTTTTGCATTAACCATAGATGAAAATGTTTTAAATTCTGTTTTTATGTCTTTAGAAGATGAAAATATTGTTGATAGATCTGGTTTCAAATCTTCAGAGTTTAAAAATTCTGTTAATTTGTGTGACTGTTCATCTACAATAGATAACATTGCAGCTAAATGTTCTGTTTCCTCTTCCATTCTTGACTGTTTTTTTTATAAATCAACTGATGATTAAAAATGTTATAAATGTTAAATTAAAAAGTGGTGATTATAAAGTCAGAATAAAGTATTATTGTTAAAATGGCAAAATTAATGGCAGAAGGTCTGTTAATCTTTTCACACTGTCTGATGTGATCTAAAAATAGATCGCCAGTAATGCCAAGGCTATCATTAGATTAGGACTGCATATTAATATTCTTTAAATATTCTTAAAAAACACAAATTAGTAATCCAGTACTGCTTATTTTGGCTAACGATTGAGGAATTACCAAATTTGCTTCGATCCTTTCACATCCAGTCGAGGTTATATCAGTGGCGGAACTAGAAAAAAAGGCCCACCCTGCAAAAAAATTTCTGGGCCCTCCTATATAGTCAAGTAAAGTTTCCCTTTCAAACCTAACGGTCTATGGGGCAAGTGTTTCTGTGACCTTGGCATATGAAGAGATAGTGTGGTCAGCACTATGCCCAGCTGCCTTTACTTTTCCTAACGTTAGTTAGGTACCCATCAGAGTTGGGTGGACTCAGGAATGGTCTACTGACTTGTACCCGTATTTGAACTCGAGACTTACGGGTTAGCAGTCCACCTCTCTACCGCTAGACCACTCCGTCCCATCCCTTATATATATATATATATATATATATATATATATATATATATATATATATATATATATATATATATATGTCTATATACAAACACAGAATACAAACATTGGATATTCATTTCTGGCCTGAACGGGTTTTGAAAAAAATGTTGTTTTTTTTTAATTCAAACAAATGACAACAAGTCATGTGTGTGAGTGCATTAGTCTGTTTTGAATTTTTTTTTTTACATTTAGTACTAGTTTATTCAATATGTTTGATGTACTACTGCGTACCCTCTATTCGTTAGCCGGTCAAAAGAATATAAAGCGTTATGTTTATTTTTATGTTTTTTTTGTATTTGTATTATTTGTTTTAAATATATTTCCTTTTAATACTATGTCAATCTTTGGTATGTATTTTTTTTAAAAAATAATAATTAAGAGAAGTAATTGCTTTTTAATTTGATTAGTACAAATATATTAAAAGGAGCTTATGAGCACCGCTATTTGACCATTTCAAAAAGGGAAATAAGTCATGAAGTATTTTGAACGTTTGCCTATCGTTCACACTACAGCCCAGGCAGAGAATCTATGTATTTTTTTACGCAACAGCATGTGTTAGCTACTGTATATCATCACTGCTGTAGTAGATCTGTTTGTTATTTACAAAAACTTTTACCGTCAGGTCAAAAATGCAAGAAAATTTTTTTTTTTTTTGTAACTCTAAAAAATGTAATATGATCGGCCATGGGCCCCTAAATGGCGTGGGCCCCCCTGCATTGCGGGGTCTGGCGGCCCCTGGGTTATATATATTGTCACTTGGTTGGCAGGAAATAAGAACAGTGTTTATTTCTTTGAAAGAATGAGAGAAGATATTGCATATTTCTTCAAACATAAGACTTAATTGGCAGATGAAAAACAATGACACATTTTATATGTCAAAAGATACTTATTTCATTAATTCAGCTAAAATTGTTAATACGAGCTGACCCACGGCTTATCATATGCCGCTATTTAGTTGTTTTATTTTCTACTTTTCAGTAATTCATAATTTGTGAATTCGACAGTACCACTGCTGTCACTGAAAATATTTGCTTTAAAAAACTATCAGTAAGCCGTTAAGGACGATACACCCCCCTCCTTTCCCCCAAACCCTACCCCCCCCCCCCCCCCCCCCCCCCCCGTGAAAGCAGCCTCCTCTTAGCTACCTGCCCTAATAGCCGACACTAAACCCGGCTCTCTGATTTTAAACATTTAGCGTGAACCACAGCACACCAGACTTCCTAGAGAGGAAGAGAAGGGACTGCAAGGCGCACTTACAGCTTGTTTTCTAACGTCTCCAAGAAGAGAATTATATATATAGATTTGTATTGAAAAAAAAAAATTAATATTATTTTCTTAGACTTTTTACCCTACCCATTATCCCTTAACCCAACCCTTGACCCTAAACTTATGTAAGATATAATGCATTAAAGAAATAATATTAATGTCATTAGCACTAAGAACAAAAAAAAACCTCAATTATAAGAGGTTTCAAGTGCAAAACCAATACTTAATATTTCTTCGCACTAGAGATTCTACCATGCAGTGCAAGAAATAATTTGTAATAATAATAATAATATATAAAATTAAACAAACCTCTCTTGAAAATTCTAAAATATACACTTCAGTTAAACAAATTCTAAAAATATGTAAGCCTACAAATAGAAGAAGCAAAATATAACCACAAGATGTGAGAGGATATAAGAATGATGCATTTTCTCTATTGTTGGTAGCCATAAGTATTTCCATATAATACATTATTCATGTTTATTTTAAAAAATCCAGTAATTCCTAAGCTTACATTTGCAACGCCACTAGTCATGTGATCTGTGTGTCTTTTTTACGCTTTATAATACAGATTTTTGGGTGCACAAACAACTAAGAAAAGAAAATTAAATGTATCTTCTCATTATTTCCCCATTTATCGACCTTAGATAATTCTTCTAGGCTTGTAAGTTATTAAAAAAATGTTACTGCCACAAAATATAGTCTACATTTAGTAACTCTTCCAATGTCATTGTCTGCTTTGAACATGTTTGCAAAAAAAAATGATTCTGTAATTCAATTATTTACATTAAACTATTGCATGTAGCATTTGTTTTTCAAGTTAGAGACTAAATAGTAACGGCTAAGGCTATTCCCACCTGGTTGAGAATAGCACTATTTGGTTTATTTCCAGCAGACTAGGAATAGCACCCACAGCTATTCACAGTTAGCTGTCATTTTTGCTATATACAACTGGGAATAGGCCTAATATTTTACGATAACAAAAGCATTTATGGTGACTAGGGAATGAAGTATCGATTATGTGTTATTGTTTTATAAAAAAAATAATTATTATTAGTTTAGCCTTTGGTTCATATCTGCTGCATAGTGCGTTGGTCTTAGTCTCAGAGATCAATCATAAATTCTAACTAAATCTATACTAATCAATCAGGGATTTCTATCTGTAAATATGTCAGCAATCATGTCACAAACAGAAAAAAAAAACAATTGCAAAAAATACAATTTGGACAACAGGTGGTCTACATCACATGCCATCAATAAAAAAGCATTTGATGGGTTCAGCCCACACTATCTGGCATAGTAACCACCCAAATATCCACTTGACCACACTGCTTCATCAACATTTGGGCTTTTTAACATTATATGTATAAAACAAAACAGTCACAACTGTAAATAGCCTTATTGACTGGAAATAGACACTTTGAATAGTAAATAGACTAGATTAACATAAAAATATTGAATCAATACTTACCCTAGCCTTTTAACTTATTATTTACTTATGTATTTAGCTTTAATACAATGTTAAGGAGGGAGCTTTCGGTGGCAACCCAATGTGAATGGGCAAAATAGGAAATCATGTTAAAAGCTATCACTACTCTTTCACTATCACTGACTGTCAGTGATAGTCTTTCAAGCAAGAAACATTTAAATAAATTTTTTCCTTTAATTTTATCATGATTTGTGTGCAGATCTAGAATAGATCTAGATCTAGATGTTTTATTATAGTATGGCTAAGTATAGTGTTAATAAATTCAGAGAAATTGAAATTGTGTAAAAATTCAATTTAAATAGGCCTAGGAGGAATTTATATACCAGTGTCCGATAATAGAATCTTCTTTAAAAAGGGGGTGCTAGGTTTCTGATAGTTATTGCTGACTGATGTCAATGCTAACCCACCCTGTCCTTAACCCTAAGCCCTAACCCCAACCCCAGTTACTATGAGTAGTTAATCCTAGATCTAGATCTAGATCTACCATACGCCCATACGCGATACGCCTAACATTTCTAATAATAAAATTACTGTAAACTGTAATCTATCGTTTTATGTACGTAAAATGATAAAAATCGCCCGCGACTAGATCTAGACCTAGAAGATCTAATTAAAATCTATAACTATAACTACGAAAAACAGGTGACTCCTTAAATTTTAATAGGCCTAATCTAATTATTATTATTTCACATTTTGAGGAGGATTTAGATCTATGTTTTGAAAAATACAAAAATGTTTCCTTGTTTCATTTATGTACCTGTTTTCAAACAATTGAATTAAAACTTTTCAGTAATAAATGAAGACTAGCGATGTTTACAACAGATGCAACCATGCTCATTTGCTATAGCAGCCATCTTGTTTATTTTTTTTTAATTATTGTAAACTTATAACGCAAGATTCAGGGGAAGCCACTCTAACTTACCAATGGCCGCTTTTTAGATAGCAAATCCTGCTCGCAAACATGTCAAAGAATTAAGTTTTCAATGCAGATATTGGGTAACATTTAAATTTTTGATTCCTTAGCAATTTAAAAATCTACAATAAAAAAACAACATTCACATAGTTTTCGTCATCATTGTTTTGTAGTTATCAGAGGCGTATCGACCCTTCCCGGCGCCCGGGGACATACTTTCAATTTGGCGTCCCCTTGGGAGCAAATTTTCGATTTGCACCCCCCCCCCCCTCGAACTTTTCATTTGCACCCCCCCCCCCCCTCCTCAAACTTTCGATTTGCACCCCCCCCTCGAACTTTTCATTTGCACCCCCCCTCAAACTTTCAATTTGGCGCCCCCCCCCCCCCCCCTAAGGTCGGCGCCCGGGGACATATGTACCCCCCCCCCCTCGCTACGCTACTGGTAGTTATTAGATCTAATTCTCATAAATTTTTCATATAATTTTTAAATTATATTATGCCTTTTTTAAGACAAAGTTTGGTAAATTATGTTATTACTTCCCTTGGTTTACAATACGATGAAAATGAAAGCAACATAGAATCTAGTAAACTTTAATTTCTCTTTCATAATAAACTACACAGATAGACTAAAAATGTCCGTAGTGTTCTTTGTCTGGTCGTGTTAGTTAAGTTAAGTGTGATTGCTTTATTTGTTATGGCTGTTTGATTGGTGGTTTTTAATATTTTCGCAAAAGATTGCTTTGCGTTTTGTACAAATATACAATCTAAATAAATATGTTTCTCAGTTCTTTACATTTTGTTTACAAGTTTGACATGTTATTTTAACATTTTCATTTGACTTAGTATTTCGTGCAACGGGTGTTGTATTCAAAATCAGTATGTGTGCTACTTCCCTTTCTTTTTTTTTAAATTTCAAATCATACAACTTTAATTCTTTACGGCATATTTTCTAATTGGATTAAACCCTGTTTTCGTGACTCCTTTTTACTCTTGCAGGTGAGTTCATAAGGTGTGAGTGCACGTCTCATTGCCCTGGTCATCTTTTGTCCCAGGTCCTTGGGTTTGTGAGTCTTCTTACGGTAGAATTTACGTAGGTTTTCCTTCTGTGTCTGGTTGATGAAAGTTAGGACACAAGCAACTGATTTGCGCACTGTGTAGATCTTAGCTATTTTAGCTGCATCTACACCAAGTGTCTGCAGTTCATTTTTTAGCTCATCAAGCTATTTCAGAAGTCCTTCCTTTTTTTTTTTTGCCACATCTGCATTTTTAGCTATACTTGGTAATACTGTTATTGTTTTTTTCCCCTTAGTTTTTTAAGTAGTATAAATGTGAAGTTACTTTTTTTTTTCTTTTTTTTTTGGGAGGCTTGTACGGTTTTACAATATTAATTCTTCTTTTTCAATGCACGTTTATGTATCTAAGATAGTATACTTATACATACAACAAAACATCTAATTAAAATTTATTTTCAAATCTGAAAATGCGAGTTAACTGTGTTTGTCACCCGCACATATGGGGCGGTCAACCCGAACCACACGTGCTCTGGTTGTGATTTTATTTCGTTGTTTCTTTAATTTTGCTTTACTATTTTTGTTATTCATGTTCTTTTATTATAATTGTATCAAGCAGTTTTAATAAATCTCATTTATATTTTACTGTGTCATTTTTTTGGTGATATTTTACTATCGTTGTATCAAGTAGTTTGATATATACTATATATTATTGCTGTTCTGCATTATTACTTACATACTTAACATTGTTACCCTGTTTGTGACTTAGATTACATAATTGATTAACTTAGACTTTACCCTGTACGTGCCCTAGCGCACTGGCATATGAATACTAATATGACTTTAAAACTATTTCTGTCTTTTGCGAAGACACGGACACGCCTTTCTGGTGATCCGATGTGTAGCGCAACACATAAAACAAACAACCACAAACAGGTAAAAAAAAAAACAAGTACTAAGGCTTGTGCCTCTTTCTCAATAGTTGAGTAGTTGCGTTGGCCAGCATTTAATTTTTGTGAGAAATAGGCAATGGGATGATCCATTCCATTTGGATCCTGACCACAATCCCTTAACTTTCATGAAAAAGTTTGGACATAAAAATCCCAGGTTAGTAAGATGGGCATTGTATCTTCAAAACTTCGACTTGTGCTTTAAACACATTAAAAGTCGTCATAACCTGGTTGCAGATGCCTTGTCGCGTATCCATTAAGTGGTCCTATATTGATTACACCACTGCAACTAATGCCATGATGTATGTATTTTATGAATAACAACACTCACTAACCTTCGATTCTTCTAAGAAGAGAACGTTTTCGTATTTTACTGCTATTTGTTTTGTGGTAGTGAATACTAACGATAACATCATAATACTTTGTTCAGCCGTTAACAGCATTATTTCTACTTGAAAGTACCAATGGCAGCACTGTCAGATTTTGGCGCCTAAATTAGAGCTACATTAAATACATTTAAAATGATGTACCTGCTGCTTTGAAAAAAAAATCCCCATAAAGAAAATACGAAGTTTAAATTGTCAACAAATATATTTCTATGTTATGTAAGAGGGGTTTTCAAAACGCGTATAAGGTAATGAGGGTCGAGGGCCTTGATAATAGTTAAGAACTGAATGGTCTATACTAATATGCAACGTATTTAACCTAAGGGAAATAAACAGCTATGTTTTTATTAAATGATTTTAAAATTAAAAAGAAAAGCCAAAGTCAAGTAACGTGAAAATTAAAAATATTTTTAATGAATATATATTTTGTTTAGTGATTTTCTCTTACTATAAGCATTTATAAAATACCGTATTTTTTGTGTACACCTCATTTTAGTTCGCAACTAGTAGACGTGCATTGAACGCTCACGTACAAATAAAATGTCGACAACACTTTTTATTTCACTTAATATCAGTAAACCCTTTGTAATACTAGCCATAGACTATTTGTAACAGTCTGTACGTAGCATAATACGAATGCACATGAGAACCATAATTGCACACAGAGGCATAGCGTGAGCGAAGCGGGAGGTGTGGGTCGCACCGGGTGACACCATTTAGGGGGTGACACCAAGGTAAAAAATTGCTTAATTTACAGAAGAAAAAGTTTTCTTGCCAGCTCAATAGATAAATAATCAAAGTTAAATAGTCTTTTAAGTAGAAATCAACAATTATAAAAAGCGGGTGGAGGTGACACCATGAAGTGTAGACAGCGTAAATGTAGATAGTGTTAGTGTTGGCCAGGGGAGTGTGTAGGGAGAAGTCGAGTGGTAGTAGTAGTTAGATTGATGTGGTAAGTCGTTACCTCTAGTGTGGTTGTGGTAAGTCGTTACCTCTAGTGTGGTTGTGGTCAGTCGTTACCTCTAGTGTGGTTGTGGTCAGTCATTACCTCTAGTGTGGTTGTGGTCAGTCGTTACCTCTAGTGTGGTTGTGGTCAGTCGTTACCTCTAGTGTGGTTGTGGTCAATCGTTACCTCTAGTGTGGTTGTGGTTAGTCGTTATACTCGGGTTTTGTTTCAGTTAAAATGATTAGTTGCCATATTTATCATTTGTAATGCGGTCTACATTAAGGTATATTATTTTTTTTTATAGAAACTTCAAACTTTAAACAGATCTTTTTTTTAAACCGAGAATAAATATTTTTTGCTAAACATACAGAAAGTATCTGAGCGGTGAGCAATTTGAATGTTTGTTATATATAAGAGCCACTGTGTAAGAAAACTATAGGTTACATAATTAATCTATAAAAAAGTATAAACCGTTTGTAAATTATAAAATACATTTAAACAAGTATCAGGTTTATTAATTAAAATGTAATACAATTTTACAACAATGTGATAATAAACAGTGTGAAGCGTATTTTTAAATAGAATTATTTTTAATATATCTTCTGTTGGAAAAACATTTGCTTATTACTTCCCTTTAACTTACTACTTTGAAGTAGGTTAATGTATCGTCAACATAAACACATGTACCTTTCCTAACACACAAGACAATGGTTTTTAAACATTTTTAATTGTAACTATTTTTTTAAACTCAAACATACGTATATATTTTCAAGGTGCACACAATAAACCTTGCATCAACATAACTGTGTTCAAAACAAAACCACCAACATATGATTATCACACAAAGACAAAACATTATAAAGAATATTTACTGAAAATCAATGCGACTTCTGCTGTTGCCTTTCTCACACGGCTTCTCCAGGAATTCAACGAGCGTTGTTTATTTTCCATATCAATGTAGCTTATGATAGTGTTCTTGTAGTTTTACCGGTGCTAGACTAGAATTGTTAGACTTGGCATTAATTACAGATCTTGCAGTTAAGACGCTGGCCTATGTCAATCTATTTTGTCTTTATTTGTCTGATTGTTTTTGTTTATTTTTCTCGTTATAGGATTAAGCTATTAATTGTATTGAAAAAGAAATCACACGACGTACCATCACGACAGTCGAATGCTGGGCCACTATATAGACATTTCTGACCCAGCGGTTTCTAAACATTTTGTTGCAGTGTGACCTACTTAGGTCGAGTCAGGTTCCATTTTATTTTGACATTGTATAATACCTTATAGGGAGTGATGGTGCAACTCCTGGGGTTTTTCCACTGTCTTATTAAGGTGTCTAAGACGTAGAAATTTTCCATTAAGATCTGATTGAATGATTCTGATCAGATGACTATCCCAACCAATGGCTACATGAGTTGAGGATAATCTCCCCTGTTGCAGAAGTCTTTAATTGCACCGCACACTCGCCACACGTGGCAGTTTACCTTGATCAGGCAGTCTACCTTGATCAAACAGTCTATTAAGACCAGGCCGTCCATATTGTCCGGCAATAGATTCTGACCATTTGAACGTGAGAGAACTTAAGTCCTGTGTGTGTTAGGCTTTCTTAAGTTGATTTAGTCTTCTAGTATAATATTACTTGTCGCCAAGTGATTCTTGAAGCTATAGCAGTGTTGTGTGGCCTGTGGCTATTTTTAGGCAGTGTTGAAATCTGTGATAGTGTTTTTTCTTACACTTTGTAAGTTGGGTTTTGATATTTTATAAATTAAATATTTTATCTAGTTTAACCTTGTGTTCTGCCACAACTGTGTTCGCTTATTAAAGGTTGTATGCAGATTGGATGAGTGTTAATTTCAATAGTATCACTAGTTTTCCCTAGACATCGAATTCGAGCCCTAGTGTGCTGTCGAGTTAGTGTTCATCCATTTAGGCTGTAAGTCATTTGCATATAACCCCGAAAAAAGAATCCGGGGACGTTCACCATCTATCTGGCTGATAGATAGGTAAACGTTACAAAGTGGGGGCTCGTCCGGGATTTAATCTGTCGTTCCAGTTGTGGGTTATATCAGTTAAACACTAAGTTTAGTTTGATTTAGTGGTTTTTCTATCCAGTGCGCCGTGTTCTTACAGCGCGCGCAAGAGGTATCTAGGTCAATAGCCAGACGTGTCACGATAAGAGGTCAAGTACACGGCCCAACGCTCAGTGTTAAGTTAGAAAATCTAGGCTTGTTGTGTTTTGAAAGTTAGTGTTATGGAGTCTTTTTTGGCTAATCCCACTTTTGAGGAGGTCGAGAAGTTGAGTAGAAAAGTTTTGATTAGTGTTGTTAAGGAATTGAAATTGGATTATTCTGTTACGCAGAAGTCAGAGGTGTTGAGAGATAAAATTGTTGTTCATTTTATTAATGAAGGGGTATTTGATGAAAGTTTGTTGGCAGGTGTGTTACTCCGCGAGGAGAAACCTCTAGAGAAGATAGAATTAGAAGCTAGAATTGCTTTAGAGAAGGCTTTAAAAGAAAAGGAGTTAGAGGCTAAAATTGCTTTAGATAAGAGGAGGTTGGAATTAGAGTTTGGTCAAGTTAGTGATGTTACTTCTCTGGTAGATCCAAAAAAGTTGTCGGTGGGGCAAGTGATTGCCAAATTTGGGAAATTAGTTCCTAAGTTTGATGAAACAGATTTGGTCGTTTTCTTTAACTCATTTGAGAGTTTAGCGAAGACATGTGAATGGCCCGAAACTTCCATTACTGCTTTATTGAGCTCGGTCCTTACTGGGAAAGCTGCAAAAACATACCAGGCACTCTCTCACGACGTTCAAAATAACTATAGTTTGGTCAAGACTGCCATTTTGAAGGCCTACGCACTGACGCCCGAGGCCTATCGGATAAAATTCCGAACACTCCGCAAGTTACCCACTCAATCATATGTGGAATTTCTCTTTGAAAAGGAGAAAGTATTCTCAAGGTGGCTACACTCTGAGGAAGTTTCTGAGTTTGAGAAACTCAGGTCACTTATCCTAAGGGAAGAATTCCTAACGGCCCTGCCTGAAGAGATACGACTACACATACTGGATAACAAGATAATTGACATCCAGAAGGCTGCTGAGTCGGCTGACACATATATGTTGGTGCATAAGAAACCACCAGTGTCAGGAAACCGCCTCAACCCCGTGCTTCCCCTTTTTGGCAGCAATCCTCCTGTTGGCCAACACGTGAAGGCATCACAGTCCAGAGAGAAATCAAGATCAACTCTCAATCGTCGAGCAGTATGCTAGTTCTGCAAAAGACCTGGTCATCATGTCAAGGACTGTTACAAACGTCGTCAATATAACAGAGAGGTGGTGCGTACTTCTGCGCACTATGCTCTATCCCCTCAAGCAGCCAGTTCAACTATGAACTCTAGAATTCTAAAGGACTCTAACCCTAAGTGTCCGCAAGAAGGTAGTCAAGTCTCCACACATTATGTGCAGTCACATTTTGACTGTTCACGCCACCATCCAGTTTCTTCCGAGTCTACCGATCTCGAGGGATCGAGAAAAGTTGACTTTTCATCTTTTATTGCCGAAGCCATCATTAGCAAACCAGGTGATCCGTTGTCTCAGCGGAATATCACCGTCCTAAGAGACACAGGAGCGTCACAATCACTTCTTTTGAAAAGTTCAATGGACATTACACCAGAGACGAACACCGGAAATATTTCCATTATCCAGGGAGTGGGGACAAAATCTACTGTCGTCCCTCTACACAAGTTTGCCCTGAAACATCATCTCGTCGAAGGTGAAGTCATTTTAGGTGTGATAGATAGTATTCCTGTCCCAGGAGTACACCTACTTCTAGGGAATGACCTTGCGGGAAGCAAAGTATACCCCTGTACGGTTTCAGACCCTTTGTCAACAGTTCCAGATAATGATAATGAACTGTATCCTGCATGTGCGGTGATAAGAAGCCAAACCAAACAATTGGCTGACACAACGTCTGAACCACACCTACCATCATCGTCAAGAAATTCGAGTCCCAAACTGGAGTCTATGCTTCCAGAAAACACAAGCCTGGGCTTACCCCTGAGGATATCTCAGGAAGACATCATTAAAGCTCAACAAGTCGACGCGGAACTCAAGGCAATGGTCGAAAAATCTCTCTCATCTGACGATGGAGAATATTTCTCCGAGAACGGCCTCTTCTTTCGTCGCGCTATACCAGTGAATGCCTCACCAGCCGATCCATGGTTGGGTAAAAACCAGCTGTGGGTCCCTCCACCTTATCGGCATGAAATACTGAAACTGGCACATGACCATCCAATGTCAGCGCACCCAGGAGTCTCTAAAACGACGGCGAAGATCAAAGAACTGTTCTTTTGGCCCAAAATGAGAAATGATGTGTCGCGTTACTGTAAAAGTTGCACGAACTGTCAGTTGGCCGGAAAGCCAAACCAGACAATTCCTAAGGCCCCTTTGAGTCCGATTCCTGTATTAGAAGAACCCTTTTCTAAAATCGTCATGGACTGTGTAGGTCCCTTGCCTAAAACCAAGGCGGGCAACGAGTACCTACTTACCTTTATGTGTTCAAGTACCCGTTTTCCCGAGGCGATTCCCTTACGGAACATTAAGGCAAAGACTGTAGTCAGAGCCATGACCCGGTTCTTCACTACCTTTGGATTACCTAGAATTGTTCAAACAGATCAAGGCAGCAACTTCACCAGTCACCATTTTCAGGAAGCACTAGCCAAGCTAGGCGTTTCCCACATCACCAGTTCAGCCTACCACCCTCAGTCTCAAGGCGTACTTGAGAGGTTCCACCAAACCCTCAAAACCATGCTAAGAACATTCGCTAATAGTAACACCCAATGGGATGAGTCTGTTCCTTGGATTATTTTCGCCGCGAGGGACTGTGTCCAGGACTCTTTAGGCTACTCGCCTTTTCAACTTGTGTTTGGACATTCTGTCCGTGGTCCCCTGAAGCGATACACGAACGTTGGACAGGTACCAGTGATCATCCAGTGGAAAACTTTGACGATTTTCACGTTCGACTGAAAGCTGTGTGCGAAATGGCTCACAAGAACTTAAGAAAGGCCCAAGTGAGAATGAAAGGACTGTATGATAAGAGTTCTTGTAAACGAACATTCAATCCAGGCGACAAGGTTCTTGTGCTAGTGCCTAATCTGAACAATGCGTTATCCTTGAGATATTGTGGACCCTTTACTGTGCATTCAAAATTAAGTGATTTGAACTATGTTGTCAATACGCCCGACAGAAGAAAGAAACAGACAGTGTATCATGTTAACTCACTGAAAAAGTATTATGATAATTGTAACAATTTTCATTCCACAGCTAAAATTACTTTACCTGTATGTTCAAATGTTTCTGATGATGTGATACATGATAAATTGAAACCCCCAAAATTGGTAAATTCTTCCTTTTTAGATAATTTGAATGTCCACCTTATGCATTTGTCCACAGAGGAAAGCCATAGATTGTCTCAGTTATTTGAGACATTTCCCTCTATTTTTGGGGATGTCCCCAAAGAAGCGAAGGTTCCACCTCATGATGTAGACGTAGGTGACGCAAAACCCATCAAACAACACCCCTATAGAGTTAATCCGGAAAAAACTGCTTTGATAAAAGATGAAATTGATTATATGCTCAAGAATGATATCTTTGAGCCCAGTTTCAGCAACTGGAGTTCCCCATGTCTCCTAGTACCGAAAGACGGTGGATCTTTCAGGTTTGTGACCGACTTTAGGAAGGTAAATGCGCTCACCAAAGCTGATTCCTATCCATTACCTCGAATAGAAGACGTTATTGATAAAGTTGGTCAAGCTAAGATAATTTCCAAAATTGATTTACTTTCAGGATACTGGCAAATCCCCTTATCTGACCGTGCAAAAGAAATATCTGCTTTTGTAACCCCTAATGGTTTTTATAGATACAAACGTATGCCCTTTGGTATGCGAAATGCTGGTCAGACTTTCCAGAGGGTCATTAACTCTGTCATTGCTGACATAGACCAATGTGAGGCCTACATAGATGATATAGTTGTATTTTCTAATACCTTTGAAGAACATATTGTTCAGTTGACTAACCTTTTTAGAAAATTGTCTGAAGTGAATTTTACTGTAAACTTGCATAAAAGTGATTTCTGTAAAGCTTCAATTACCTATTTGGGTTATCAAGTGGGAACGAACCAAGTTCGGCCCATTGAAGCTAAAGTAGATGCTATTGTAAAGTTACCACCTCCCAAAAATTGTAAAGAAATCAAAAAGTTCCTTGGGATGGCTGGTTACTATAGGCGGTTCTGTCAAAACTTTTCAGCTGTTGCTGAACCTCTTACTGCATTATTGAAAAAGGGTGTTGAGTTTGAATGGTCAAATAAATGTCAAGAAGCTTTTTTAACCATTAAGTCATTTTTATCTAATGCTCCTGTTATGGCTGCCCCAGATTTCAGCAAGCCCTTTAAACTTGCCATTGATGCTAGCAACTTAGCCATTGGCTCAGTCCTATTTCAAGAAGACAACATGGGAATTGACCATCCCATTGCTTTTTTTTCCAGGAAGTTAAATGAGAACCAAAAGAATTACTCTACTATTGAAAAAGAAGCTTTAGCTTTGGTTTTATCATTACAACATTTTGAAGTCTATGTCTCTTCTTCAACTAATCCAGTCAGAGTGTTTTCTGACCATGATCCCCTGAAATTTACCTCTAAGTTAGGACAGACAAATCAAAGAATATTGAGATGGTGTTTATATTTCCAAAATTTTAATCTGGAAATTTCACACATTAAGGGTAGTGATAATGTTGTGGCTGATTGTTTGTCAAAGATGTAAAATCTTATTGCACACATTGATCATGTGACATGTTTTGTGGTTCATTGGGACCATACACTAGTTTTAAATTGGGTGACACTCACATGAAAATGAGTGGTATGAGTTTTGATTTTTTCAAAATTCCAATTCTATTGAATATTTTGTTTATTTTCAGGTGAACCTTAATTAAAGGTGGTTTTTGATTATATGTAATCTTTTATAATAAATGTCTCATATGCTTTAGTTGATATTGTAGCTAGTCATTGAAATAAAGGTCTTACCCTGGCGGGTTTACCACTTTTAATATCCACATGGAAATATTGTAATACCCTTTTCTGAGGGATTTTGATGTATAATTACTTTTTGAAGGGTTACTTCCCTTTCACCAATTGTAAAAGTTTGAGTTACTTCCCTTCTATGTTCATGGATATTTTCATCTGGTATTAAGATTTTGATTGACTACATTTGTAAAACATTTTTTTTATTTCATTGCCAGATTGGTTCCTTATGTATGTTTTTGTGGAACCTATCTGTCACTTCCAAAAAGGGAGGGGATGTGACCTACTTAGGTCGAGTCAGGTTCCATTTTTATTTTGACATTGTATAATACCTTATAGGGAGTGATGGTGCAACTCCTGGGGTTTTTCCACTGTCTTATTAAGGTGTCTAAGACGTAGAAATTTTCCATTAAGATCTGATTGAATGATTCTGATCAGATGACTATCCCAACCAATGGCTACATGAGTTGAGGATAATCTCCCCTGTTGCAGAAGTCTTTAATTGCACCGCACACTCGCCACACGTGGCAGTTTACCTTGATCAGGCAGTCTACCTTGATCAAACAGTCTATTAAGACCAGGCCGTCCATATTGTCCGGCAATAGATTCTGACCATTTGAACGTGAGAGAACTTAAGTCCTGTGTGTGTTAGGCTTTCTTAAGTTGATTTAGTCTTCTAGTATAATATTACTTGTCGCCAAGTGATTCTTGAAGCTATAGCAGTGTTGTGTGGCCTGTGGCTATTTTTAGGCAGTGTTGAAATCTGTGATAGTGTTTTTTCTTACACTTTGTAAGTTGGGTTTTGATATTTTATAAATTAAATATTTTATCTAGTTTAACCTTGTGTTCTGCCACAACTGTGTTCGCTTATTAAAGGTTGTATGCAGATTGGATGAGTGTTAATTTCAATAGTATCACTAGTTTTCCCTAGACATCGAATTCGAGCCCTAGTGTGCTGTCGAGTTAGTGTTCATCCATTTAGGCTGTAAGTCATTTGCATATAACCCCGAAAAAAGAATCCGGGGACGTTCACCATCTATCTGGCTGATAGATAGGTAAACGTTACAGCAGCATCAATCTTAAAATAAACACCAAAGTCTTGCCGCCTCACTCATAGCCAATCCCTAACTAGCATAGAATAATTAACTATATAACTGATAAGGAAACAAGTATTTCCATTTATCTCCATGTCCACAACATCTCAATTGTACTAGTTTGGACATAGCCCGGTGTAGTTGTATTCCTGCCTTAATAAAGAAAAACTAAAGAGCGCAGATAAACACACCTATTGGTGCGCTTGAAATCTCGATAAGATATAGACAGGGGGTTAGGTTTGGGCCCACGTCTATTGTATTTTATGTACCGGCTAAACTAATTCTTTTGTGTCATCTTATTGCTGTTGCTTTCCGAAAATGAATTGATTAATATTTATTAATATCGCTCAAATTTATTTTAATACGCTGTCAAATTCGTTCGTCAGAAGTAATGTTGCATTACAAATGTTATTCATGTAGGCCTATGAAATGTTGCTATCGTTTATTTCATGTTTGCAACATTTAATGATAATGAGAATTATTTTTTATGACTAACATCAAATTCAAAGTCATATTTTCTGTATCCACATTGTGACCTCAGTGCAAAATTCATCATTTTATCATAAAGATTAGTGGTCCTTGTGAACAAGAATTTTATGACCAACATCAAATTCAGGTGGCTAATTTCCTGAATGAGACTCCTGATGTTGAGATAGAGAAGATTTCCAAGAAAACATTTTATAACACACATCGCATTCATGTGGATTGCCTCAATGAATCTTTGTATGTTCCAATAATGTATCGCTCCCAGTATACTTTTTATGACAAATATCACATTCATGTAGCTTTAGCGCAGAATGGATCTTTTTATGTTCCAATAATGTATCTTTCCGAGTATACTTTTTATGACACAATCATGTGGTACAATTTCTAAATGAGAATTTAAATGGTTAGACATACTACGCTTACTACTAAATTTTTCATGACACATATCACATGCTTAGGGTTTGTATCTATAGTGAATAATTTTGTGTTAAGGTAAATCACACTTCCTAGCAAACTTCTTATAACACACATCACATTCATGAGGTCTCACACCTAAATTAATATTTTTATGTTGAGATAAATTAGATTTCTGATTGAAACTTTTCTGACAAACATCACATTCATAGGGCTTGAGATTAGAATGCGTATTTTTATGGTCAGATAAAGTTCTCTTCAGACTGAACTTTTTATGACACACATCACATTCATGTCTCCTGAATGAATCTTTTCATGTACAGATAAATAACTTTTCTGACTAAACATTTTATGGCAAATGCCACATTCATGCTTAAGTCCATAGTGAATATTTTTGTGTATTTATAAACCAAACTTCCCAGCAAACTTCTTGTAACACACACCACATTCGTATGGTCTGAGACCTGAATGAATATTTGTGTGCCTTACTAACTGACTTTTCTATCTAAAACTTTTAAGACACACATCACATTCATATGGCCTAAGTCCAGAGTGAATGACATTATGTGCATATAAACTAGCCTTATGAGCAAACTTTTTATGACACACATCACATTCATTGCAACTGTCTTTAGAATGTAATTTATGCAGAGAAAACTTCTTGTTTATTTTCTTAAGCTGTTTTACATGACTATTCATAGCACCTTGCTGCTGATGAAAATTATACCCATATGAATTCTTTCTTGTGTGAGTTTTCATATGTTGTGTAATATGATGAAAATTAGTAAATCTTTGACAACTCATATCACACTTATATGTCTTCAGTCCCTTATCCATGAGCTCA
Organism: Physella acuta; assembly: GCF_028476545.2. Lineage (NCBI taxonomy): Eukaryota > Metazoa > Mollusca > Gastropoda > Physidae > Physella > Physella acuta. Next base: position 620,926 of record NW_026731973.1, read on the forward strand.
TAAATTGTTGGAAAATTATCAATAACTTCTTTATGCATTTCCTTAAGTTCTGGCAAATCATGATGAAGATCTGATTTTAAAACTTAAATTTTCAATAAAAACATCTGAATCTGGTAAATATTCAAGCTGTCTTTTAACATCTAAGCTATTTTTGTTTTCACCCTTAATTGATGAAAATGTTAAGATATCCTTTTTCATAACATCACACCTTAAAAATTCTGTTGAAACATTTGGTTTCATATCTTTAGAATAAGAAAATGTTTCAACTGATTGTTGATCTGAAGTTGAAAATGCAACTATTTTATTTGACTTGTCTTCAAAAGGAGAAGATTGTGATGATATATTTTGTTTGATAACATTTGAAGTTGAAATCAATGTTAAATTTGGTTTCACATCTTCTAAAGTTGAAATTGCCAATGTTACATCTGATTTTAAATCCATAAATTGTATTGCTTGGTCATTTGATTCCTGTTTAACCACAAGTGCACTTTGTATAGACATGGCTGATTTTCCCAGTCTGTTCTGCATAAATTTAAATGGATGGGTAAAAAAGAGAGAAAAAAAAATAGATATGAGCAGAAAAATAAAATTATTTTTCAAAACATTTTACCCCCTAAAATATCTACAATTTAATACATCAACAAGAACAATATGTAAAAATTTTGCAACTTTTATGAACTCTCTTCATAAATGTGGAGAGGTCCATTAGTTTAGGCCTGACAATTTTTTAGTTTTAATAAAAAAAAAACTCTGACCATATAATCTATGGGGTTTATGTGAAAAACAGGGTAATTTCAACACAAACTTTAGGGTACTTAACCTCTGTATATCTGTCTAATTTTTTGCATGCACCTCTATAGATGACTAGACCGTATGGAAAATCTGTTGGTCAGACACAAAACGTATATTTGCTATTTTTAGGGTAGAACTAATGTTACCGCCATCTTACCTACGACCCCCATCAGCTACATGTCCTATTATTTCCCCCACCTTTGGTTAACTACATACCATGGTTCACCCAACGACCTCTGATCTGGCCAATCGTAGTTGCAATAAGGGCCAATCGCTGTGTCTGAATGTCATATGCTACAGATCCTTCGCTAAGGCCGTAAAATAGCCGGTAATAAACGAATGCTTTCTTTTACTTGATTGGCAACTGCGCTACATAGGCTTTCTATTGATACCTACTTGGGTTTTGTATTTTTAAATTGTTAATTTATATTCACCGTGCTATTTTGTGATGGCGTGGTTGTTTGGTTGAGCGTTATGCTGCTAGTCAGTACGGCTCGAGTTCGGATCCTTGTTCGGACTTGTGAGTATATGATATAAAGTAAAGGCAGCTGCATGTAGTGCATCTCTACATCTGACCAGGTCAAAAAACATAAGAACTATAATTTATATACCCTATGGTTGCTAGGTTTAAAGAAAAATATTTGCTACTTTGTTTTTACCTTATCACTTTGTAGCCATTTATAATTCATTAAATGTGTGATCAATATGTTTAAGCTTCTTTTAAGTATATTTAAATAGACTCTAGTTCTTTTTCATTAAACTTTTAAAAAAAATAAATAAATATCAATACGTTTTAACAATATTTAAACACTATTTAACTACAGGCCAAAAACTGACGCCATTGAATTGTCTCGTAGTCATTAGACCTGTTTTATTTGCCGGCCCAAACCCCTTGTTGAGTGTTCATATCACCTGGTTGTAATAAATTGTTTTAGTCTGAATACTACCCACATAGAGTGTAGCCTAGTCATCGGACTTTCATGCTATTATAAAGCAAACTAAGTGTTGTTACAAAAAGTAATGGTATAAACTTACATAATAGTAATAGTCTGGATTGTGCACTATTTGTATAATCTGTTTATATAAATTTATGACAGAACCATCTTTTGTGAAAACTCAAGACTGCAGTGTGACGGTTAAACCGTTTAGGCCTAGCTCCACTTTATTCAATACACCACCCTCTACCTGCTCTATTACTCCCCCCCCCCCTCTCTACAACACCGTACATTCCTATCTTTCGTCCCCCTCACAGGCTCCTCTAGTTGGCTAGATTGTCCACTTGACACACCGCCAATGTTTTAATGCATAAAAGGGGATGCAACAAAGAAATCACGCACTCTTCCAGCACTAAGCTCAGCTGGTGGTGTCGCACACGGCGTTAGGTTCGTCGGCCCGACCTCCACGTGTTTTTTTTATTTTGGTTTGGTTGTACTTTATTTCTTATTTTTACTTTACCAATTTTTATATGCATAGTTGAATATCATTGTAATAACTAGTTTCAATAAATACCACATATATTATCTTGCTGTTATTTATTATTACTTAAACACTTTACAGTTACCCTGTTCGTGGCTTAGTCCATGTGACAGTCGATAACTTACCTGATTTACGTAAAAAAACTTTACACTGTCCGTGTCTTAGCACACAGGGCATCTGAATACTTATTTGACCTAAACTATTCCTGCCTGTGACGTAATTCCACGTGGCAGCTGAGTAGACATTCCAGTTACATTTTGTACTACTTTTATCCTGCACGTGTATCAGCCACGGAGCAGTAGATATTATATTATACACAGCCTCATTCTATTTTACTACAGGCCGTAAACTGCGGGCATTGAGTTGACCCGTAGTCATCGGACCTGCTATTTTATTTTATTCACCGGCCGTAAGTCCTTGCCAAAGACAAGAGGTCATCGGACCTGGTAAAACCCATTATTATTCTAATAAGGCTGTAAACTTTGGACATTGAATTGACCCTTAGTCATCAGACCTTAATGATATTACCTCTAGTAAAACTATACTAGAATCTATATTCCCGGTAAAGAAGTGGCACAGACCCTCTTACCGGTTGAATACCAGCATTTTACTAATTATCACTATTATATCTATACGGTACCAAACACTAATCTATACCGTTAACATGCAGAATATCTCAAAGTCATTCATTTTTTAATTTTTTTTATTTAACTTATTGTTGGTTTAAAAAAAAGTAAAAAAGTGTTCGAAATTTGAAATGTTTCCCTAACAAGCATAAGTTGTCTGACATTGACCATCACATACCTGGCATGTACAGGCTTTGTAGCATCACAAGAGAGAAAAACATACCCCAGCATTCAAAACACATTGGTCTCATTGGAATTTATACATACAGGAAGTGTTGATAGAAATACAATAACAATAAAAAAACAGTTTAGCTATTTTATTTTTAAAACTTTTCATGTTATAATTTCTAATGAATCACTACATTCGAATTTTTACTAGGCCCTACAAGGTTTGTTTTTTAAACAGTAAACAATACAAAATTAAATAATAATTAACCAATAAACACGGTATGTTGAAACTAAGATACCAAAATGTAACAATTGCAGCCTAAGTCTTTCTTTTCTTCAAATTGATAATTTTTATGCTGTTTTAAAAAATTTAAATGTTTATTTATAAAATTGTTATGTGTGGTTAATCTCTAAATTCTATAGCATATGTGAATATGAGAAGAAAATTATTCTGTACTATTTTTAAACACATTGCATGTAGAGGTGTCTGAGGTATGGCATAAAGTTTATATTGAGAAGGAGTGCAGAATGATAACATCTATAGGCTTATATGCCTAAATGCATTTAATTTAATTGAATAAAAAAAACATTCATCAAGCAAAAGTAAGGAAGTGACCATAAGCCTTAGCAATGGTTGGACCAACTTGAAACTTGAGGTTAGTTCCATAAGACATGTAAATAAGCGGAGGAAGGAGGAGGGATTCTTAAATGGGATGAATAAAATAATGTCAAACAATTAAAGTAGAAGTTTTAAATTTATTTTCACCAAATAAGTTTGTATAGAAAGTGAATTGCATCATTTTACAGATCAGAAAGAAAACTTAAGAACAAAGCAAGCATTTGTCAATGGAACAATAATGAGCATCTTGTTTATACATCTTTATGCTATTAATTGATTTGAGATTCTATACCTCTCAATATAATGATTAAAGACATTTAGCAAAAGACGAAAAAGTGTTTACAAAAAAATATTTTGTCTGCTCAGAAGTTTTGATGTCACTGTACCTGTTGGCTAGATGCCACTGTGACTGCTGGCCTGATGTCTAATGAAGGTTTTTTTAACTGTCAACCTGATATTCTGTCATGTTGATGTATGTCTGACTGAGCTGTTTGTGAGTACTGTAAATGTGTAAAGTTATGAATGAGAATTGTGTAACAGTAGGGCCTATATATATTGTAAACATCTAGTAAATGTAAATAAATGAATTGAACTTTGTGTTTTATTTTAGTTAGCTTCTGTTATTGTTAATAATGTGTGTAATTGGTTTGAGCATAATTAGCTCACTTCCTTATCCCTATGAATATGCAATGTCAATTTTATATAATGTGAAAAGAATAGGCAAATTAACTGTGGCCTGAACAAAACCATGCCAGTATAAAAAGAAAACCCTCGGTTTCTAAAGTTATAGCTTACCTCTCCTAATATACACATTTACAAATAACACAAAAAGAAGTAGCCTACATAAAGAAAAAATTGTACACATGCAGCTTACATAATAGAATAAAATTTCTTTATAGAGTATGTATAATAATTGACATGGTATACTCTTTGACAAAAGAACCTTTACATAAAACAAATATCTATATATATAATTCTCTTCTGGGATCAGTTAGAAAACAAGCTGCAAGCGCCTCCTTGCAGTCCCCTCTCTTTCTCTCTATCATTATCACTACCACCCCCCACCCCACCCCCACATTGTCTGGTGAGCTGTGGTCACGCTGTTTACATTTTACAATCATAGAGACGGATTTGGTGACGGCTATTAGGAGCAGATAATTTAGTTTGAAACGATTTTAAACTTAGAGGAGGTAACTAAGAGGAGGCTGCTTTCACGTGGGGGGGGGGGGGGGGGGGGGGGGGGGGTTTAGTGATTTTAAGCAAATATTTTCACAAATTATAAATTACTGAAAAGTAGAAAAAAACAACAACTAAATAGCGGCGTATGATACGCAGCGGGTCTGCTCGTTAAAATTAATAAACAATGGTGCACTATTGGATGACCACTAGTTAAAGTTATGTGAAGAGAAAAAATTATAACAAGATATTAAATAATAATTTGCTCTAGTATTAATTATTTATGTTAAAAATGACATTAACTTGGTTTTTAGTAATGATGAATTTCCTGGCTTACCTCTAGAATGAATTTTATGAGTATTTAAATTAGATAATTGACATAATCTTTTGTGACAAACATCAACATTCATGTGGCTTATCTCCTGAATAAACTTTGAGAAAATCTCTGACAAATACCAGATTAATGTGGCTTGTCTCTTGAATGACTTTTTCAAGAGCACATAAGTAAGAGCTTTAAGAAAATATTTCATACATACATATGGCTTATAACATTCAACAACACATGTTTCATAACAAATTATTCTTCTGAGACAACTTTTTTTTTAATGAATTTTTTGTGTGTGAAGATGAACAAGAAATTTGAGAAAACCTTGGATGTCAAACATCACATTCATGTGACCTTTCTCCTGAATGAACCTTTTTATGTTTTTTTAAATAAGACATTTGAGAAAACCTTTTATGACATACATCACATTCATGTGGCCTTTCTCCTGAATGAACCTTTTTATGTTTTTTTAAATTATAACTTTGAGAAAACCTTTTATGACAAACATCACATTCATGCGGCCTTTCTCCTGAATGAACCTTTTTATGTTTTTTTAAATAAGACATTTGAGAAAACCTTTTATGACATACATCACATTCATGTGGCCTTTCTCCTGAATGAATCTTTTCATGTGTTCTTAAAGTAGAACTTTGAGAAAACCTTTTATGACAGACATCACATTCATGTGGCCTTTCTCCTGAATGAACCTTTTTATGACTTAATAAATTAGAACGTAGAAAAAACTTTTTATGACAAACATCACATTCATGTGGCCTTTCTCCTGAATGAACCTTTTCATGTGCTCTTAAAGTAGAATTTTGAGAAAACCTTTTATGACAAACATCACATTCATATGATTTTTCTCCTGAATGAACCTTTTTATGTTTTTTTAAATTAGAACTTTGAGAAAACCTTTTATGACAAACATCACATTCAAGTGGCCTTTCTCCTGAATGAACCTTTTTATGTGTTTTTAAACTAGAATTATGAGAAAACTTTTTATAACAAACATCACATTCATATGACTTACCTCCTGAATGAACCTGTTTATGTGTTCTTAAAGTAGAACTTTGAGAAAACCTTTTCTGACAAACATCACATTCATATGGCTTTACTCCTGTATGAATTCTTTTGTGTGTACTTAAACCAGAACTTTGAGTATACCTTTTATGACAAACATCACATTTATATGGCTTATCTCCTGAATGCATTTTCAGATGTATATATAATTTCCATCGATGAGAGAACCTTTTATTACAAACATCACATAAGTATGGCTTATCTCCTGAGAGGACTTTTTTATTGTTACTGAAATTACAACTTTGAGAGAGATTCTCATGGTCACCATCATATTCAACTTGCTCATTTCCTTCTTGACCTGGTTTATGTTTTTTTAAGTTAGAACTTTGAGAAAACCTTTTGTATTTTTGACTAGAAACAATCTGATATCTTTTGTGTCTAGAAAATTGGAGATTTTCTTCAACTTGAAGTTCAAGCCCTTTTTGTTGTTTATCCTCAAAATGTAAAAATCCTGTCAATAAATCTGGTTTTGAATCTTTACTACTTGATAAAGTTGTGACTTCTGATTTGTTATCTTCAGATGATGATAATGATGATACAGGCTTTTTATCTTTACAAGTTAAAAACTCAGTTGTAACATCAGGTTTAACATCTTGCAAGCCTATAAATGTTTTGTTGGGTGTAAAGTTATCAAAAGATAAAAAACTTGAAAATTCTGTTTCTGTGTCTTTAGAAGATGAAAACTCTGTTGTAGTATAGGGTTTAAAATCTTGAGAAGCTGTGAATGTCAAGTTGGGTTTTGCATCAACCATAGATGAAAATGTAAATTCTGTTTTTATGTCTTTAGAAGATGAAAATATTGTTGATAGATCTGGTTTTAAATCTTCAGAGTTTAAAAATTCTGTCAATTTGTGTGACTGTTCATCTACAATAGATAACATTGCAGCTAAATGCTCTGTTTCCTCTTCCATTCTTGACTGCTTTTTTATAAATCAACTGATGAATAAAAATGTTATAAATGTTAAATTGAAAAGTAGTAATTATAAAGTCAGAATAAAGTATTATTAATAAAATGACAAAATTAATCGCAGAAGGTCTGTTAAATCTTTTCACTCAGTCTGATATGATCTAAAAATAGATTGTCAGTAATTCCAAGGCTATCATTAGATTAGGACTGCATATTAATATTCTTTAAAAACACAAATTTCTAATCCAGTACTGCTTATTTTGGCTAACGATTGAGAAATTACCAAATTTGCTTAGATCCTCTCACATCCATTCGAGCTTATATATATATTGTTGTCACTTGGTTGGCAGGAAATAAGAACAGTTTATTTCTTTGAAAATATGAGATAAGATATTGCATATTTCTTCGAACATAAGACACATTTTATTGTCAAAAGATACTTATTTCATTTAGCTAAAATTCTTAATTAAATATGTGTATTGAAAAGTAAATTAATATTATTTTCTTAGACTATTTCTAGCCCTTACCTTTTAACCTAGCCATTAACCCTAATCTCAACGCTTGACTCTAAACTTAATTAAGATATAATGCATTAAAGAAATAAAATATTAATGTCATTAGCACTAATAACAAAAAAACTCAATACAGGTTTTAAGTGAAAAACTCATGCTTGTTATTTCTTCACACTAGTGATTCTACCATGCAGTGCTCGAAATAATTAGTAATAACTAGACTACCCGTCATCTGTTGGATAACTGTGGGTTTCGGGGGTCATTTATAAAAAACATCACGGCTGTCACTCAGAGGCGTAGCGACCCTTCCCGGCACCCGGGGACAAACTTTTCAATTCGAATCCCCCCCCCCCCGCAAAATTTTGATTTGCAACCCCCCCCTCAAACTTTTGATGTTCATCCCCCCCCCCCCCCCCCTCAAGATTTCAATTTGCACCCAACCCGCTCAAACTTTCGATTTGCACCCCGCTGAACCTTTCAATTTTTTTTTTCTAACCCATTTTGGTGCCCCCTATGGTCGGCGCCCGGGGACATATGTCCCTCCCTGGCGCCCCCCCCCCCCCCCCCCTCGCAATGCTACTGTAGTGTCACTTATAGCCACAAAAAAACAGACCCCACATTCAAAAATATGTTTTTTATCCTTTAAAAACACCGATTTTGGACTACCCCTTCATATACTGATGTCATTCCCATCTAAAAAATAAAATAAAAAGTGAAAAAAAAAAAATTTGACATTGACCTATTGGTCTAGAACCTGTGCCGCCCGCATGCAAGCCGATTACACTAACAACTTAGCTATTTAACTCGTGTCGCCTCAAATGATTTTTTATACTATACTTTAATACTTTGAGTCTCCTTATGCAACTTGATTTAGGCTCATAGATCTAGATCTAAGTCTAGTAGTAGTAACTTTCAACTTAAATTTTATCTTAAATTAGCCAAACAAAAATATTATATAAAATAATGAAGGTCTGAAATTATCTAGATCTAATCTAGATAGAATTATCTAGATTCTTCGACTTGTTTGCTTAAGTCTAGTATGTGCGTAACTCTTGCTAGATCTAGATCTAGAAACTCTAGATCTAGATCTAATCATTAGACCTCTTCTAGCTAGATTCTAGATCTAGATAGATAAATCACAAAGATTTATAACAAGTATTTAAGTACTAAAAATGTATTATGATTATAAAATGGATTGTATTTTTATCTATCCAATTGATTCTAGATCTAGAAATAACTTGCTTGGCCACATATTTTTAGATCTATAAATAACTTTCTCAAAAAGCGAGTATTCCTACTATATCTAGCTCTAGAACCTAGATAGATAATTCCGATGTATTCTCGAATTAGATGTCCATTACAGCTAAACAAAGATTTATATAAAATAAGGCTTGAAATAGATTCTAGGTGTAGAATTTGCATTAAGTCTAGATCTAGAATTTACGTAAAGTCTAGTGACCTAGATCTAGAATCTAGATTTCATAACATGTTCTTCCTTCGACAGCTGATCTGTAGATCTAGAGAAATTTATCGTAAAACTAAATGAAAAAGACAGTTGAAAATTGATTTTAAGTGTTGGAACGTAATAAATACAGCAAACGGACGTATTGATAAAGTTATAGCTGACAGAAAATTAGCTTTAGAACGCATTAAACTTTGGAATGGGAACACAATCTTCTTTGATAGACGCCATTTTATCGTACTAAAAAGTAAACAAAAAAAGTTACTGTTCCGTAGAGTCTAGTAGTTTTTCTAATCTTTTAAAATCAATGTGGTTAATCTACATATGAATAAATCAATAAATTAATTAACGGCTTTAAATTAATTTGTAATTAACAGTGTGTTTAAGAAGGAACAATATTTACCACCCAAAATCCTATTTTACAGCTCTACATATAATGCAGATTCTCACCAATAACAAATCAGAAAAACAAACAAACAAAAAAATGAGTTATCAAACATCACTATTCAGTCAAAGTTAAACCATTGTTCTAAAACTTTCAAATAAATGTGGTTAATCTACCTATGAATAAATCAATAAATTAATTAACGTCTTTAAATAAATGTGTGATTAACAGTCTGTCTGCAATAAAAAATTATTCTCTACCTACATACTATTTTACAGCTCTTTACATAGAGTAAATCTATTCACAATAGTCAATCAGACAAACATACAAACATATAAATATTCAAACATGTAAACAAACTTGAGTTTTAGTAGTATATAGATAATATTAAATTAAATAAACCTCTCTTGAAAATTTTAAAGTATACACTTCAATTAAAAAACATATAGAAGCAAAATATAACCACAAGAGGTGAGAGGATATATGCATGATGCATTTTCTCTATTGTTCGTGGCTATAAAATAAGTATTTAAGTATACCATATAATACATAATTCAAGTATCTAAAAAAAATAATAGTAATTCCTAAAAATATACTTGATATTTCTTCACACTAGTGATTCTACCATGCAGTACTCGAAATAATTAGTAAAATAATAATATATTAAATTAAATAAACCTCTCTTGAAAATTCTAAAACATACACTTCAATTAAAAAACTCTAAAAATATGTAACCTACAAATAGAAGCAAAATATAACCACAAGAGGTGAGAGGATATATGCATGATGCATTTTCTCTATAGTTCGTGGCTATAAAATACACTTCAATTAAAAAACTCTAAAAATATGTAACCTACAAAGAAGCAAAATATAACCACAAGAGGTGAGAGGATATATGCATGATGCATTTTCTCTATTGTTCGTGGCTATAAAATAAGTATTTAAGTATACCATATAATACATTATTCAAGTATCTAAAAAAAATAGTAATTCCTAAAAATATACTTGATATTTCTTCACACTAGTGATTCTACCATGCAGTACTCGAAATAATTAGTAAAATAATAATATATTAAATTAAATAAACCTCTCTTGAAAATTCTAAAACATACACTTCAATGGACACCAGCGAGAAAAGTCTCAAAGGTATTTGAGAGGTGTATAAATTAATTTAAAAATCATGCACAGCGTAGTTACAATTAATATGGTTATAAAATACTGCCTGTCTGGTTTTTTTCGGACTTTACTAAAGATTGGATGTATTTGATGTTTATAATATTTTCGGTAACTAAATAAAAATTTAAAAAAAAGCAAAAACAATTTGGTTTTTACGTGTAAGGGCGACATAAACAATGGCCCCCATAGATTTTATTGTACACATTGTAAGCTAAAAATAGAAAACTAGGTTATGGGGTTTTTAATTTGCATTGTTATTTAAAAACTTGATCTGCAAAGTTTTGTAAACAAATAGTTATCGATCACTAAGTTACTGTACAGCCAATCAATATTTGTCTTATGAAAGTGAAACATCCGGTTATAACTTAGGCTTGATGAAAATAAATAGAAATGTAGCCTTAAACTCAACAAATTATTTTCAAGTTCTCTGGATTTGCAACCTTTATAGCATTTATTCTAAAAATATAAAATTTCTAAATTTTAGGCTTAAGTTTTTATTTTTTATTTTTTTTTACGGTCTAAATCTAAAAAGCACGTTTTTATTCCATGTCAACAACATTATGGAAGGAATCTCGTCAACTCGCTCGCCTCCATTAAAAAACTCTAAAAATATGTAACCTACAAATAGAAGCAAAATATAACCACAAGAGGTGAGAGGATATATAAATGATGCATTTATTGTTCGTGGCTATAAAATAAGTATTTTCATATAATACATTATTCAAGTATCTAAAAAAATAATAGTAATTCCTAAAAATATACTTGCATGGCAAACGGTCATGCGATCTGTTTGTCTTTTTGTGCTTTATAACAAGGCTTTTTAGATGCACAAACAATTGAGCAAAAAAAATTACATATCTTCTCATTAGTTCCCCGTTTATCGACCATAGATAAAGTAAGTTATTAAAAAAATGTTGCTGCCACAAAGTATAGTCTACATTTAGTGATTTTTCCAATGTCATTGTCTTCTTGGAACATTGAATGTAGCAATTGTTTTTCAAGTAAGAGACTAAATAATAATGGCCAAGGCTATTCCCACCTGTTGGGAAAAGCACTATTTCGGTTATTTTCAGCAGACTAGGAATAGCATCCATGACTATTCACAGTCAGCTGTCATTTTTACCAAACACAACTGGGAAGAGGCCTAATATTTGGCGACAACAAAAGCATTTATTGTGACTGGGGAATGAAGTATAGATTACGAGAGCAGTGCAATTTTTCCATGTCCACTCGACCACACAGCTTCATGAAAATTTGGGCGTTTTTTACAGATGTATAAAAAAAACTGTCACGACTGTGAATAGCCTTAATACGGCTATTCCCAGTTCAACAGTTGACTGAAAATAGACTTTGAATAGTAAATAGACTAGATCAACATAAAAATATTGAATCAATACTAACCCTAGCCTTTTAATTTATTATTTACTTATGTATATATCTTTAATACAATGTTGAGGAAGGAGCTTTCTGTGGCAGCCCAATATGAATGGGTAAAATAGGAAATCATGTTGAAAGCTATCACTAGTCTTTCAAGCAATAAACATTTAAAAACCATTCATAAATAAATTGTTCTCCTTTAATTTTAGCATGATTTGTGTGCAGATCTAGATGTACAGTATTAATAAATTCATAGAAATTAAAATTTTGTAAAAGTATTTAAAATATTGGAGCTGTAACAAAGGAGAGACAGCAAGCATCAGCGTTGTTTATAGTTACAGCCGCTAGATCTATTCTTGATCTAGCAAGTTACAAACTTAGGCATGACCACGTGACACAATGGAAAGTCCATTTAATTATAATATAAAAACATATTAAAACAAAAAATTCAATTGAAATAAGCCTAGGCCTATAAATCTAGATATTACTAGATTACTAGATAATAGTTTATTAATAAAATCAGATCTAATTGAATGAAGGGAAAATTTAAAACCAGTATCCGATAATAGAATCTTCTTTAAAAAGAGGGTGTTAGGTTACTGGTAGTAGGCATTTTGATGAAAATTTCAAAATGATTTTTTTAAATAAAAAAAGTATCAATAGTAGCTAGCACACTAGTAAACTAAGCCAATTTAACAATATTTTAACTTTCTGTACTAAGACATTATTACTGAAAAAAATTCCAGTCAGGTCAGCCTGTGGCACCCTCCACTGAACTTGACTGAAGGATAAAATACTTGACCTGTGACCTTCATTAAAACAGAATTTACTGATGTTTTTTTTTTAATTAGTAGTAAAAATGTGCTTAATCTTACCCAAATAAGTAATAAAAATTTGAAAATTAATTTTAATTACTGTTGTAAATTTGTTGTAAATGAGTTTTTTGAGGGGGTGTGACCCGGGTGTGGCACATGGCAATTGGAACTTTATATTTCTGTGTTTTATGACTATATTTATTATTTATAATTTATACACAATCAGAATGCTATGCTTTTGAAAATTAATAAAGGGTAAGTATACCAAGTTACAAAATATGCAACCTAACTAATAATTAATAATTTTAGTTTAAAAAATAAAAAAAAATATCAATAATAAAGAAAGCGTAAACATTCTATTTTTCGATGATAAAAAACAGACATAAATCTACTCAAATGATTGGATTATTCAGCAGCACACATTTTCTCGCGCCTCATTTTCAACAAAAAAGATTATAATAAAATGGCATTCTTTAGGGGTGATCATTACCCACGAACACATCTCATAAACCCCATAAATTACTAGATTCTACCAGTTAATTGTAATGTGTGTTAAATTAATACTTTAAAGTTTATGATTCACGTAAGCTGGTTTATGATTGAAGCAATATTTCAGAGTTATTTGATTTAAAAGACAAGAATACATAGAGCTGTTTTCACTTGCAAGAAAAACAAAAAAATTAGGTCAAAAGTACACCTGACAATTCTTAAATAACAGACTAAAATAGAAACGGATAGTTCCGTTTTCTAAAATTAACGATAGCCTCGTAATCAATAGTTTTATCCCTCTACCGTTTAGTGAATGCGAAACTGGTTGCCATTTTTGTAAGTGCATGAGCCATTAGATTTAGATGCCACGAAAATGAATTGAAGCATTGAATCGAGCGGCCTACTGGTAGTTTTCTAAATACATACATTGCTTGCTGATGTCAGTGCTAACCCTGTTTTTAACCCAAACCCCAACCTTAGTTACTATGAGTAGGTAGTCCTACCGTAAGCATACGCCTAACATTTCTAATCATTCATAAAATAATATTAAAAAATAAAGGTAATCTATCGTTTTAGGTACGTAAAATCGGCCGCGGCTAGTAATGTACAAAAAAGTTACCTCATGGTCAAGGCTTTAATAGAAGTATATTGTGAAATATTTGTGTCAAATATTATAGATAGTTAAGATACGTGAATAATAAACCAAAATCAATGGCTAAATATATCAATACCTGAATCTCGCGCAATAAGTTTACAAAAAAAGAACTTAAACAAGATGGCTGCTATAGCAGGGCTGCCTACCCCAAAAAAATTTTCCCCGTAACAAGAGCATAGGTTTTCCGTAACTTTCTGTATTTTTACACATTTTTTAAATACTATATGTAAATAAGACCCATATTATACGATCGTAAAGCTCATCAGCGTAATGATGACAGTCGGCGACTCGTGCTACTTTTTATTTTATGGACTAATAATTAGTTTTTTTTTAAAAAAACGCCGATAAATTCAGAATGTAAGGCGACAATGGAAAATTTCAAATAGGAATTGTTCTTGCAATGAGTAGTATGACGTATGATATAGGGCCAATATAGGCCAACACTACGGATATCTAAACCAATGTGAACTCAGTGACCCCCGCGACTGTGTGTGTGTCAGGATTTTTTCTCCCGCGAACAAGAAAACTTAAGCGGCCGACTGGTGACGATGTTTAGAATTAGCATATTTCTTGAATATTTTTTTTTAATCTACATTTTATCAATGTAATATCTAGAAGAAAAGAACAATTTTAAAAATATAATCCGTAATTGATCTAGGCGAGCGTAGATCTCGTTGTTTAGTAAAATCTTGTCTTTTCGCACATCTCAAACGAAATGCCTCGATATCTCGCTATTTAGGCATTTAGCCGTAATACCGCCTCAGCAAATATGTCTCGCCAGAATGCGCGACCAGACTTTCAATGATTTAGGCCACGCCCATTTTTTTCTCTCCGGACAACACCGGCTCATGAGGTAACACACAACACTCGCAGGGTCAATAGTTCACAATATAAACACGATTGCCGCCAGCCATGACAAGAGCGGGAAGGGGGAGGGGGGTTGTTACGGAAGCTAGAACCTTAGAACCGGATAACACGCTGAAATACTGAAATATAACTAGCTAAATTAAAATATAAAACTCAGACGGGAACATAAAGTAAAGTTACCACCAGAAATTTTCTTTTTTTACATTAAAGTCGATTTTTATCTCTACTGAAATCAAAACCGTAATTTTGCAGCATAATCGTAATTCCGTAACCTGGGTGTCAAAATCGTAAAGTTACGGGCAAAACCGTACAAGTAGGCAGCCCTGTATGGAGTATGGGCCGTCATGAAATTTCAACTCGGCCGTCATTAAAATTGCGTAGATCCAAATCACTTCACGCAAGAAGCCATAACTGGTTACAAAGAGCTAAAAAGACCATAAAACCAATAATTCCATCCATCAAAATAGTTTGGCATTACTTATTTACTAGTTTCCTGAACATATTATCATTTTTAAATGCCGAAATTTTGTTCTATCAATAATAGGTAACCTCGCGGTCCCCTATCGCCCTGGTACAAAATTGTGTCCGCGGGACCCCCCCAAGATTTACCAATGCTTTTTTAAGCATGTTCCAATTGAAAGAACTCAAGTGTTATTTTTGTTCTTGAAAATGGTTAGGCTGCTCTTTAAAACTAATGTCTAACTCTTTAAACTTTACTTTCTTGCTAAAATTAATACTCAATGAAAGAGGTCGGGTACTGTGTTAAAAGAGACTTGCTCGCTAAGATAGCTCGATAAAATTGGGATCGATATGTTAAAACGTAATTAATTAGTTTTCCATAGAAGCATAGAATATAAAAACAGCCCTGTAATCTATCGTTTTGGGTACGTAAAATCGCCCGCGGCTATTAATGTACAAAAACGTTACCTCATTGTCAAGGCTGTAATAGAAGTATATTGTGATATATATTTGTGTCAAATATTATAGATAATTGAATAATAAACCTAAATCAATGGCTAAATATATCAATATAGGCCAGAAATTAACTTTAAACAGCAGTGTCTGCAAGCAATATTTGCTATATAAACAGCAGCCATTTGTAAAATAAAGTGAATCTTGCGCTATAAAAATAAAACTTTAACAAGATGGCTGCTATAGTAAATGAGCATGGTTGCATCTGTTGGAAACATCGCTGGTGTTCATTTATTACTGAAAAGTTTTAATACAATTGTTTAAAAACAGGTACATAAATGAAACAAGGAAACATTTTTGTATTTTTCAAAACATAAATCCTCATCAAAATGTGAAATAATTATTAAAATGTAATAGATTTTCTTATTCAATTCTTCAATTTAAATTTTTTGTCACGTATCATATATCATTTCAAACCATATCACTTACTGGTTAATTTAAGACCAAATTTAATGGTCTAGCTTAATTAGGGGCCGAGAAAACAAACAAAAACAAAATGACCAATTAACTTCTTAAAATGCGAAACTCTTTTTTGCCATCAAAAGAGGTCAAAAAGTTACGTTGGTTTGTGTTTTCCATTCGTAGCATGACGTCATAGCAATTACCACACCATTGGGTATTTTAGTTACCAAAAAAAAAAACCAAAACATCTTGTTAGAAATAAAACTTTATAATTATTATGTTTATTAAGGAAATATCAGACATATTTATTATAAATTCTATGTACAATTCAAGACATTAGGCCTTCCATGATGAATTGACGATCAATACCCATGAAGATGATAATAAAATTAATATCCAAAACTAAAAATAGATCTGACAGAAATCTAGATCTAGGCTTACTGTAAAGACAATACAGTATTAGGTAAGATGATAAATCAACTTTTTTTTTAAACTTTAAAATAAAATACTCTATAATTAATATTCTCTTCTGTAGTAGCATTAGGTTAGGCGAAGTTTTCTTTTTTCTTTTGTTTTACCAGCTATTCGTAGTATATCTACAGTCCTGTAAGCTTGCGTGAACTTAAAATGACCCTTAGTTGTTTTACAATTTGCTTGGTTTATGAGGGGAGGGGTGGGATTGCCCACCGACGATCTCTAACAGCAATCATTAATGCTGTGACGTATGCTATAGTGGGCCTGCTGAACTCACGGTGAACCCTCGACCGTGTCAACACGTTTCTCCCGCAGACAAGAAAATGTAAGCAGTCGATCTCGCGAGCGATGATGTTTGGAAAATCTTGAATAATTATTTTATAAAATATTATTTCGATAAAAAAAATATTTTTAAAAAAGAAAGAAAATAAAACCGCCTGTGGCATTTCCTATGTGAAACAATAAAATAAAGCACAACTGATTTACGTCGGATTCGAACTTGGAGATTCTAGGTCACCTACAGCACCGTTCTGTTTACTCTGGCACACACCATGATGTATTGGAAAATAAAATATTAGACATTTTGTATCAAAAGATTGCTAAAACTATAAGGAAATAAATACTACTTCATTTATTGATATCATTCTACGTAGTAATTGAGTTACTGCGTACATTTTACAACACAACAGCATTAACGAGGTTGATCAAGTCTAAAATTTAAAAAAATTGCCAGTAGGCCTAATTAGATCTAGCACAAAAAGGCTCGGAATGAGCATTGTTTAAAATACAATACTAAGGCCTAATTAAAAAATACATATAATTTCATATAAATTATACAGTCGGGTAGGCCACGAAGTATTAATATTTACAAGGTTAACGACCGATCACGAATTATGTTCAATGAAACTAACAGTGCAGTCGGCCTACTTGGCTTGTAAGTGAAGAAAAAAAATCAATATACTTAGGCCTATAAAATTACTAATACTTTAATTTTTAATACAATAATAATGCCCACAATTTCTGCACATGCTACAACTGAATTATAAATTATAATTAAAATATTAGACTTAACGGTGCATTCCGCAAAAAACAAAAATTAGTTGTTTTTATCTGACAACTACCGTAACAATGACGTCATGTTACTAAAAATAGCAGAGGCATGGTATTTCTATTGTAATTAATCATGGTAAATATCTCAAATATATATTTATCTAGGATCTGTCGAGCGCTGTTGCCTGGTGGTCGGTCGTTTTTTGTTGCAGTTCAGTTTCTCTTGAGAGTGCTCCACAAGACATGCTTGTATTAATTATAACTACATATCTCGCAAACTATTCTGGCATTTATGCCATAGTATCCATTTCCTTAGCATTTCACATTAAAATAATGATGAGATATTGCGAGATTAGCAGTTTTTTCCTTTTTTGTATATAGGAACCCCCCCCCCTTCCAAAAAAAACACTTAAAATGCGAAAACAAAAAGAGCATGACATTTCAGGGTCAGGTTCTGACTTCCAGTCTTGGTAAGGAGATTGACTAAAATGTAAGGGAGTCACCTGTTTTTCAAATTACTAGTCGCGGGCGATTTTACGTCCTAAAACGATAGATTACCGACTTATCGAATACATCACATCAATTTACCGATTCTCTCGTGATAACTAAGCACTTGGGGGGAAAATGGCCGAAATTACAAAAGTTGGCATGAAAAAGTTCGGATGTGGCCAGATTAAACAAATTGGCAGACATCGAAATGCCTAATCTTACTCTTAGATTAGTATTTATTACGGTAATCTATCGTTTTGGGTACGTAAAATCTCCCGCGACTAGTAATGTGAAAGAAGGGTGACTCCTTAAATTTTAATAATTATTTCACATTTTGAGGAGGATTTATGTTTTGAAAAATACAAAAATGTTTCCTTGTTTCATTTATGTACCTGCTTTCAAACAATTGAATTAAAAACTTTTCAATAATAAATGAAGACTAGCGATGTTTCCAACAGATGCAACAATGCTCATTTACTATAGCAGCCATCTTGTTTAAGTTCTTTCTTTGTTAACGTATAGCGCAAGATTCAGGGGAAGGCAACTCTATTTTACAAATGGCTGCAGTTTATATAGTAATACATAGGAAATCCTGCTCGTAAATACTGCTGTTTAAAGTTAATTTCTTGCCTATATTGATATATTTAGTATTATTTAGCTATTGATTTAGGTTTATTATTCATTTATCTATAATATTTGACACAAATATATCAAAATATACCTCTATTAAAGCCTTGACAATGAGGTAACTTTTTCGAACATTAGAAGCCGCGGGCGATTTTACGTACCCAAAACGATAGATTACCTTTATTACTAATCTTCTAGAATTCTAGAGTAGGTACTAGGATAAATTTTTAAAATTGTTTTTTTAAGGAAACAACTACTACAGTTAAAAGGAGCAGAAAATTACAATAACAGAACAGTTTTCCTTTTTGATGTAGCTCAAACGGTTAAATAGTTATGATTTTTTTTCGTATTAAAAAATGTGATTTTTTTAACATAGGATTTTTTCAATTTCTGTGATAGAGTTTTTTTAAGCGTTTACTAAAATTGTCCTAGCTTGTAAACCATATGGTCAAATTTGTTATAACTTTGCAATATCTTTATTTATTATATATGGAAGCATAATAAACAATAAAATTAGAAATTTATGGGCAGAGTAAAACAAAAAACAGAAGTAGAACAGGGTACCCCCCCTAATTTTTCATATACAGTGCATTCATACAATCTCTGTTAAAATTTTAACTATTCAGAAAATTAAGCTCAAACTTGCTGAGAATGATGAGCTATGGATGTGTCAGTTATTACAATCAAATTAATATTCATAACTGAAAAGATTTTTGTTTTAACTGCTACAAAGCTGATAAATTATACAATTTCGCAAAACCGAAGTCTTGTTGATGTGACATGCAACATAATGGCAAATTTGAGTTATTAAGCACTTAAGTCTCAAAATTTGTCTAGCTCAAGATAACTCTATTCTTAAACAGAAGTAATCAAAATATGTGTTTAAATCTATCTGTTTAACAAAAAATAAGGGGTGGAACAGGGTACACCCCCTATTTTTAAATACTAAATTTGTTCATACAATATCAGCTTATGTCCAAACTATTTGAATCTAAAGCTAAAAACTAACCAGAGTGAAGCTCTGAAATAAGTGTGTTAGATGGTTCTATCTAAATAGTTGACAAATAGGTAAAATATGGTAAAAAGGTAAAACGCTGAGTCATCGACGCACCTGACATCATTGAAAAACTGAACTAATATATGTAAAAAAAATGATGGCAAATTAGATCTATTAGAAATGTAAGGTCTTTTATTTGTATAAATGTAATTAACTTGTAAGTCTACTTATAAATATAGTTTAATTAAAAAAGATGTGTTCTGTCTATTCATTAGTACTTTACATTTCAGAAGAAGTTCAACATTGGACTGGTTGGTTTTAAAAAGATATAGAACTAGTTCATATCACTAAACTTTCAATGTACTGCTTCAAAATTTATTTAAGTTATTTAAAAAAATATTACTTAATTTATCTAAATAAAAGATGAACACATTTATTGAAATAGTTTTAATTCCTCTTTACAGTGTTCCCTCATTAGGCCATATAACTGCTCATCATATCGTAGAGATGTGCTGGTTTTTTGAAGTGTAGGTTCTATCTGGAAAAGTAAACAGTACATTATTTGCTTTCACATCAAAATAAATAAAATGGCTTTTCTGAAGACACTAAATATTGAATGTTTATTGCTAATACCGCACCAGACCTTCCCCTCCCCCCCCCCTCTACTCCACTACCTTCAATATCAAAGCAGCGTTTGCCACTATCGCCGGCGGCAAAACATCGCTCGCCACTATCGCCGGCGGCAAAACATCGTTCGCCACTATCGCCGGCGGCAAAACATCGTTCGCCACTATTGCCGGCGGCAAAACATCGTTCGCCACTATCGCCGGCGGAAAAACATGGTTCGCCACTATCACCGGCGGCAAAACATCGCTCGCCGCTATTTATTTCTATTACCTCCCTTGCCACTTTCGCTTTCGTATTGTAAACAAACGTATTTTCTATAGAGGTAACAAAACTGCGCAGCATATAACTTTTGTGCGCTATGTTCAAACAACTTGATTTTTTGAAACAATAGAGAAAAGTGGTGTAGAATTCAAATTATGCAATAAATTTTCCCCTTTTTATAAAAATAAACAGTAGGGAGTAAATTAAACTTACCTTATTTTCACTGAAATACTCCATCTTGAATAATCCATGAACAAAATTAAAAAAACAACAAAAACGCAAAATGTCCATTTTTTTACGAAAAATCGATAATCGCACGAAAATTGATCGGGCGATAACACCGAGCGATAAAAATTACGAAACTATAGCACTCGCGTCGCCGCAAATTCTCGGCGTCTGGGTAACGGGGACGAAAAACTCGCCGCGCGGGGTAAAACGAGATGTAATCCAAGTACCTAATTCTAGAGTAATTTACTAATTAGTGATTAGATCTAGATTAAGTTAAACAGAGGAAATAGAGTAGATTATTAATAACATTGAAAAAATATAAGATGGCTTACCTCTGAATTTGAATCTGTTTTCTGTTTGAAGCTTTGATGGGGGATCTATTGGCATTTTCACCAATTACAACGAAACTCGCATCGTGTTCAGCCATTTTGAAAGAATGAATGATGTACAAGGAAGGAAGTCGCCTATAAGCAATCTAAATTGTGATTGGCTCTATCCTTCAATTAAAAACTGCTGCCATTGGCTAGTTACTTAGTAGGGATTGAAAGTGAAAGTTGAGGAAACTTAGCAGGTTTTGCAAGTGGATCGTAGGCCTATTTTTAACTAAGGAAATTAGCGAACTAAGTAGGTTTTGATTGTCAAAAAAAAAAAAAAAAAAAAAAAAAAAAACTGTGGGTAGATTCATAATAGAAGAGCCAAGGGGGATGACTCAATTTTTTAAAAAAAATTGGACTTAGGTTTTGAAAGTGGACTCCTCCAGCTAAATATTCTGTTCCCTCTTCCATTCTTGACTGCTTTCGATAAATCAACTGAAGATTAAAAATTGTTATAAATGTTAAAGTGAAAAGTGGTGATTATAAAGCCAGAATAAAGTATAATTATTAAAAAAAAAATTCATAAAAAACGTTTTAATAACAAGCTTTTATGTAATGATGCACTAAAAAGTAGAAAATAAATTATAGACTACTATTTAAATAACTATAAAGAAAAGCGTGGGTCACTTTAGTATCTATTGGATACCTTTACTAATGTTAAGGAAGACACCCACGCTTTTCTTTATAGTTATTTAAATAGTAGTCTATAATTTATTTTCTACTTTTTAGTGCATCATTACATAAAAGCTTGTTATTAAAACGCTTTTTATGAATTTTTTTTTCAGTACTTTACATGTTTTATCTACAATAGAGTTACATGACTAAAAACCATTGCGCGCCTTCTGAATATCACGTTCAGTAGGCGCGCAATGGTTTTTGAACGCAGCCATTACGTGGTCGTGATGGCGCAGCTATTGATGACGCGTGTGGTGTGGTTGGCTAGACATGCCTACTAATTCGGTCCAAATTTTAATTAATTCATAAAAAATCAATTAGGCATCCAATTAAGTCAAATTTAGTTTCAGATTGCATTGTCTTCATGTCTTGACCCATGTGCCAACTGTGAATCGTGTCGGTCAAGTAGAACTGTCCGAATTTTCACTCCTGCGTTTCCGTCTAGACAGACTTACGACAGACAGAGGAAGTGAGTTAAATAAAAGCTTGTAAAAAAATTCATAAAAAACGTTTTAATAACAAGCTTTTATGTAATGATGCACTAAAAAGTAGAAAATAAATTATAGACTACTATTTAAATAACTATAAAGAAAAGCGTGGGTCACTTTAGTATCTATTGGATACCTTTACTAATGTTATGGAAGACACCCACGCTTTTCTTTATAGTTATTTAAATAGTAGTCTATAATTTATTTTCTACTTTTTAGTGCATCATTACATAAAAGCTTGTTATTAAAACGTTTTTTATGAATTTTTTTTTCAGTACTTTACATGTTTTATCTACAATAGAGTTACATGACTAAAAACCATTGCGCGCCTACTGAATATCACGTTCAGTAGGCGCGCAATGGTTTTTGAACGCAGCCATTACGTGGTCGTGATGGCGCAGCTATTGATGACGCGTGTGGTGTGGTTGGCTAGACATGCCTACTAATTCGGTCCAAATTTTAATTAATTCATAAAAAATCAATTAGGCATCCAATTAAGTCAAATTTAGTTTCAGATTGCATTGTCTTCATGTCTTGACCCACGTGCCAACTGTGAATCGTGTCGGTCAAGTAGAACTGTCCGAATTTTCACTCATGCGTTTCCGTCTGGACTGACGACAGAGGAAGTGAGTTAAATAAAAGCTTGTAAAAAGGCAAAATTAATGACAGAAGGTCTGTTAATCTTTTCACTCAGTCTTATGGGATCTAAAAATAGATTGCCAGTAATGACAAGGCTATTATTAGATTAGGGCTGCATATTAATATTCTTTGAATATTCTTGAAAAACACAAATTTGTAATCCAGTACTGCTTATTTTGGCTAACGATTGAGGAATTACCAAATAAGCTTAGATCCTATCACATCCAGTCAAGGTTATATATATTGTCACTTGGTTGACAGGAAATAAGAACTGTGTTTATTTCTATGAAAGAATGAGAGAAGATATTGCATATTTCTTTAAACATAAGACTTAATTGGCAGATGAAAAACAATGACACATTTTATATGTCAAAATATACTTATTTATATTAATTCAGCTAAAATTCTTAATATTTGTATTGAAAAAAAAAATTATTTTCTTAGACTGTTTCTAGCCCTTACATTTTACCCTAGCAATTAACCCTTAGCCCAACCCTTAACAATAAACTTAATTAAGATATAATGCAATAAAGAAATAAAATATTAACACCATTAGCACTAAGAAAAAAACAACTCAAAACAGGTTTCAAGTGCAAAAACCCATACTTGATATTTCTTCACAAAAGCGATTCTACCATGCAGTGCTCGAAATAATTTGTAATAATAATGATAATATATAAAATTAAACAAACTTCTCTTGAAAATTCTAAAATATACACTTCAATTTTAAAAATTCTAAAAATATGTAAGCCTACGAATAGAAGCATAGTATAACCACAAGATGTGAGAGGATATAAGAATGATGCATGAGGTAGATTGTAATGACTGACGAGAAGCCGCGTTGGTTGTTAACAGTCTTTATTATGTACTGACGCCATCATGCAAAGAGAGAGAGGAAGTGGCGAGAGAGAACTATTTATAGATAACAACATGTAAGGGACATCACTCAAGATAACAATATAAATATAATACTAATACAGAGAGTGAGTTCCCTTGACCTCACAATTAACTCAATCTATTACATCCCTTTACCCTTAGAACACAATAACACATCTCTCAATAGAACAATTGATAGTATCCTAAAATCACCAATTATATTGTAACATGAACATTATGGTAGATTACATCCTTACAAACAATGCACAATATGCCACAACATAATCAAAATACAAAACAATAATGTCAAAGTCCTTTTGACCTTTAGAATCATAGGTCTAACTTATTTGGGACTTTGATTGTCCTGCTTGACCTTCTCAGTGGCTTCTGATTTGGTGACTCAAGATTCTGACCATCTGGATTCTCTATCTCAGGAGGTCTAGGATTTAAATCATTAACTCCAGAATTTACATTTTCTGACTCCAGACAACTTGGTTCACTCATATCAACAGAACTTGGTTGTGGAACAAACTGAGTTGGTGTCAACTGATCAGACTTGGTGGGATTGACAGATTCACACTTATTATCTGCACAAGTTATTTTTAACTTTATAAGGCACAGGTCCTGTACATTGAACAATTTGACCTGGTATCCATTTTTCCCTTCTCCCATAGTTTCTTAGATACACATTCTCATTAACACCAAATTCTCTTTCAATGAATGTTTGTCATGATCTAATGGAACTATTTTTGAATTGGCATCTGAAAGTATTATGCTGTTATTCAGATCCTTGACTGACATAGATTTCTTTGATTGATCAATTTTCTCAGGTAATCTGATAGTGCTTTCCTGGTAACCAAAAATACTGTTTAAAGTAATATCCTGGACAATATCACTTTGCAACTGTGATCCAGTATTTGAAGTGGGTGTATTAAATGGCAAAAATCTTTTTTTTCTTTTGATGTTACCCTTTTATTTTCTGTAAGTGCCAATGATGTTAGCAAAGTTGTTTGATGATCACATTCCTTCTTACTAATGTATTCTCTTTAAAAGCATTTGAAATTGCCATATCACCATAATCATTTATTAAGTTACAAATACTTTGTTTAGGCAACTCTGACTGATAATGGACTGCATCTTCTCCATCTTTTATATTATCTTCACAAAGGTTTTTATTTCTTATTTAATATGGCCTTAAGTCATCATTCACAGACTCTTCAGGCCAACCATTCATACAGTGCTCATATACTTTTATTAAGCACTCATCTTTTTGTGTTTCTCCTTTAATATCATTCACATTTATATTGGAGTTATCCATGATAGTGAAGAGAACAAATACATCTGGTACATAGCTCAGGCTCTGGTTTTTTAAAGGTAATCTACTCAGACTATCTGCACTATTCTCAGATCCAGGTTTGTATTTCAATTCATAATTGTATGCAGTTAGTGTGATAGCCCATCTTTGAATTCTTGGTGAGGCATGCTCAGGTAGGGTTTTGTTTTCTCCAAATAAACCTAGCAATGGTTTATGATCTGTAAAGATGGTGAACTTCCTACCAAACAGAAACTTATGAAATTTCTTAACACCAAAAATGATGCCTAAGCCTTCCCTATCTAACTGAGAATAATTTTTCTCAGCCTGGTTCAAAGATCTACTGGCAAAAGCAATGGGTCTGTCACCCTTCTCATCCATGTGGGACAAGACTGCTCCTACACCATCTGGTGAAGCATCACATGTTAATATAAGTCTTTTCCCTGGGTCATAGTGAGTTAGTAAGGTGTCAGCAGACAAAGCCTCTTTTGCTGTATTAAAAGCAGCTTCTTGTTGTTTACCCCAGTGCCAAGTTGCATTTTTCTGTAGCAGCTTGTACAGTGGTGATAGTTTACCAGACAGATTTCCTATGAACTTTGCATAGTAATTTATCAAGCCCAAAAAAGCTCTTAGTTGTTGGGTATTTTCAGGTTTGGGTGCTTCTTTAATGGCTTTTGTTTTCTCAGGTTGAGGTCTGATACCTTGCTTGCTCAATATATAACCAAGAAAACTAATTTCTGTCAACATGAATTGACATTTATCTTTGTTTATCTTTAAACCTTTTTCACCAACAATTTTCAAGACTTTATCAAGTGTTTTAAGATGTTCAGTGTCATTCTTACCAGTTATGTACACATTGTCAAAGTACACACAAACATTTGGAATGTCCTTAAAAATACTGTCCATGACAGCTTGGAAAATTCCAGGGCTGGATGATATGCCAAAACATAGTCTTTCATATTGGTAGAGACCTTTATGTGTATTTATTGTCGTATAGACTTTTGAATCTGGATGCAGTTCTAGTTGAGTGTAAGCATGACTAAAGTCTAATTCAGTGAATTTGTCTCCTCCTGCCAAATTCAAAGAAATTTCCTCAATGTTAGGTATAGGGTACCTATTTAGCTCTATTTGCTTATTCAGTGTAGTTTTATAATCTCCACAAATTCTTATAGAACCATCCTTCTTTAACACTGGCACAATGGGCGTTGCCCAATCGGAATAGTCTACCTTCTTTATAATGCCATTAGATTCCAATCTACTTAGCTCATTTTCAATTTTGTTCCTCATTGCATAAGGTGGAACTCTAGCTTTGCAGTATCTTGGATTTGTATCTTTAATGCTTAACTTCACTGTTCTATCATTTAGTAAACCTGAGTTACCAAAAACACATTTATTTTCAGATATAACTTTATCTAGTGAAGTAAGACTAGATTCTTTTACATTCTTCAATGAACAAATACTCTCCCAATTTAACTTAAGATCACTTAACCAGTTCCTACCTAGTAATGGCGGTCCATTTCCTTCAACCACAAGAAGAGGAAGTTTAAAACTTTGACCATTATAATTTACATGAACCATACACTCTCCTATTACCGGAACATTGTCACCAGTGTATGTTGTTAGACACTTGTGACATGGCTGTAGAGGCACTGATCCTCCTGTGGCAGCGTCAAAATCTTTCTTTGTTATGACTGTTAGAGATGCTCCAGTGTCAAGTTGGAAGCTGATGCTCTTACCGTTGATATAAACTGGTACATTGATGGGAGCATGACTTATTGATTTCACAGAGAACAGGTTGAAATCCGGCTGCGAATCAGTTTGAGCATTTTCACAGGTAGAGTGGTTCATTGGTTGGGTTAGGTAGTCTTGGTGAGAGTTAACATAGTGCTGCCTTTGGTTGCGGTACTGTCTTGACTGGCTAGATTTAGCAACAGACGAAGACTTTGCAAAGCAGGCCTTGGCAATGTGACCTTGCTTACTGCACTTATAACAAGTTGCAGACTTGAACTTGCACCGATGAGATGCATGGGGACCTTTGCATCGATGACATTTTTGATAATTATTACTAGATTTAGATCTAGGATTTGAACGAGCAGGCTGTTTAGCATAAGTTGAAATGCTCTGATGGGGTTGGTGTTTGTTGACTAACCTGCTGTTTACTGCATGGATCTCTGAAGGTGCTAAAGATCTCGCCGCATCAGATGACTGCTGGAACGAAGTTGCTAGTTGTATTGCTTTTTCTAATTTTAGATCTGACTCGAGCAGCAACTTTCTTTGAATATCAGGTCTGTTTACACCTGTCACAAACTTTTCACATAGTCTGTCAGACAGCGTGTCTCCGAATTCACAAAATTCACTTAAATGACGTAAAGCAGCAACATATTCTGATATTGACTCGTTTGGTTGACGAGTCCTACTGTCAAATCTAGCTCGACATAGAAACTTTGATGGGGTAGGCGCATGGTGGTCTGTTAGCAATTTGCTCAGCTCGTTAAAGCTCTTGGTATTTAGACTAGCTGGTGCGCATAAGTCTTTTAGTAGCCTAAATTGTTGAGGCCCTATGACTGTTAACAAAACAGCTCTCTTTTTGGCTTCTATCGTCACGTCGTTAGCTTCTAGGTAAAAGCTTAACCTCTCTAGGTAATCTTGAATGATTTCATCATTCGCATCAAATTCTTTTATTTGGCCATACAGCGCCATAATTCTAGAAATAATTAGCTAATAAGCTCTAGCAAACCTCTTTTTTGCGTAAGTAGGTGCTCTTTCTAGTAGATGTTTATCCTTCGTCGCCAAATGAGGTAGATTGTAATGACTGACGAGAAGCCGCGTTGGTTGTTAACAGTCTTTATTATGTACTGACGCCATCATGCAAAGAGAGAGAGGAAGTGGCGAGAGAGAACTATTTATAGATAACAACATGTAAGGGACATCACTCAAGATAACAATATAAATATAATACTAATACAGAGAGTGAGTTCCCTTGACCTCACAATTAACTCAATCTATTACAATGCATTTTCTCAATTGTTCATGGCTATAAGTATTTCCATTTAATACATTATTTGTGTATGTAAAAAAAATTATCCAGTAATTCCTAAAAATATATTTGCATGGGCACCGGTCATGTCTTTTTT
Organism: Physella acuta; assembly: GCF_028476545.2. Classification (NCBI taxonomy): domain Eukaryota; kingdom Metazoa; phylum Mollusca; class Gastropoda; family Physidae; genus Physella; species Physella acuta. The sequence goes on from NW_026731973.1 coordinate 649,458, forward strand.
GTGCTTTATAACAAGGCTTTTTAGGTGCAAAAACAATTGAGAAAAAAAATCAAACATATCTTCTCATTAGTTCCCCATTTATCGACCATAGATGATTCTTCTAGGCATATAAGTTATTTAAAAAATGTTGCTGCCACAAAATATAGTCTACATTTAGTGACTTTTCCAATGTCATTGTTTGCTTGGAACATGCTTGCGAAAAAAAAAGATTCTGTAATTCAATTATTTACATTCAACTATTGCATGTAGCAATTTTTTTAAAGTTAGAGACTAAATAGTAAAGGCCAAGGCTATTCCCAGCTGGTTAGGAATAGCACTATTTGGATTATTTCAACCAGACTAGGAATAGTACCTAAGGCTATTCACAGTGAGCTGTCATTTTTGCTCTATACGACTGGGAATGGGCCTAATATTTTACGATACCAAAAGCATTTATTGTGACTGGGGAATTTAAAGAGAGCAGTGCAATTTTGAATGTATCTGCTGCATATTACGTAGGTCTTAGTCTCAGTGATCAATTATACACTCTAACTAAATCTATACTAATCTACCAGTACTTTCTATCTGCAAATATGTCAGCAATCATGTCATAAACAGAAAAAAAATTGAAAATATAAAACCCTTTCGTTAACAGTTGCAAAAAAATACAATTTGGACAGCAGGTGGTCTACATCACATGCCATCAATAAAAAAAAAAGCATTTGATGTGTTCAAACCCACACTATCATGCTCATTCGACCACACTGCTTCATGAACATTTGGGGGGTTTTTTAACATTATAAAATAAAACAGTCATGATGGTGAATAGCCTTAATACGGCTATTTCAAGTTCAACAATTGTCTTGAAATAGACACTTTGAATAGTAAATAGATTAGATCAACATAATAATAATCATTAAAAAAGTTTTTAAAAACCCACGTTTTCTGATTGAACTAAAAAGTAGAAAATAAATGCTATACATCACAATAATGCAAGCGATCACTCTACTATAAGCGATCAAAAACGTGGGGCGCCGAAGTAAAAGTTATATTACTATTGATTAGATAATACTATTGACTTTTATTAGGGAGCTTGTAGAGAGTCAGCAGTATTAGAAACTGTAAGAAAATTACGGCGCCCCACGTTTTTGATCGCTTATAGTAGAGTGATCGCTTGCATTATTGTGATGTATAGCATTTATTTTCTACTTTTTAGTTCAATCAGAAAACGTGGGTTTTTAAAAACTTTTTTAATGATTATTATTTTCTACTTTTTAGTCTTTGTCTGTTTGTTTGCATTAAAATCTTGCTATCGATTTTATCTTTTCACTTTTTTTTGGGTAAACGAAGACAACTCGTAAAAAGACAACTCGTAAAAAGACAACTCGTAAAAAACACGTTGTGTGAATACGTTACTGACTAGAACACATAGATTTGAACCCGTGTCGAGTGGGATAGCAATCGTGTGCCCAACCACTCGACCATATCGTCTCCCCCAAACTGGCCACCAGTGGTAATAGTTACCTCCTGTATGTTTAAAGTCGGTTCAAACTAAATTATCTGCCCCTAAGCCTGTCGCGACGTGGGATCGTTCGCTTCACTGCGCGCGGCAAGAGAGAGGCGAGCTACGCGTCGCTCGTTTTTTTTCTAATGGCTCGCAGAGGAGAATTATATATATAGATTATATAGCGGTCTAAAATGCTCAATAAAATGTTTCCATTGATCAATTTAGTAATAATAACAATTGAATATTCTATGGTCATCCAAAAGAAAGCTTCCCTGAAAATTTCAGCGCGCTAGCTAACTGGGAAGTGCCAGAAATTTCGATCGCAAGATTTGATTGGAAAGAAAAACAGAGAAAGCAAGTTAAAGAAAACGTGGGAAAAATATTGAATCAATACTAACCCTAGCCTTTTTATTTATTATTTACTTATGTATATAGCTTTAATACAATGTTAAGTAGGGAGCTTTCTGTGGCAGCCCAATGTGAATGGGCTATAGTAAATCATGTTGAAAGCTATCACTACTCTTTCACTATCACTGACTTTCAGTGATAGTCTTTCAAGCAAGAAACATTTAAATAAATTGTTTTCCTTTAATTCTATCATGATTTGTGTGCAGATCTAGAATAGATCTAGATGTTTCATAGTACAGTGTTAATAAATTCAAAGAAATTAAAAATTTTTAAAAGTATTGAAAATATTGGAGCTGTAACAAAGGAGAGATAGCGAGCATTGGTGGTGTTTATAGTTACAGCCTTTAGATCTATTCTAGATCTAGTAAGATACAAACTGAGGCAAGACCACGTTACCCAGAAGGAAAGTCCATTAAATTATAATATAAAAACATATTAAAACAAAAAATTCAATTCAAATAGGCCTAGGCCTATAAATCTAGATATTACTAGTTTACGAAGTATAGAGAAAGTGTTGTAATCGTGCAAAAAAATCGAGATTTTTACAAATCTCGACGTTTTACATCTCACTGATACGGAAAAACATAATTTTGCAATCTTGTCCGTATGTCTGTGTGTGTCTGTGTGTGTGTGTGTGTATGTGTAAACACGATAACTTGAGTACCGTTACAGCTAGGTTGATGAAATTTCATATATAAGTATTTTATCAAAATCGTAGATCCGTATCAACTTTTGAGCGATTTCCGATAACCGGAAGTGGTACTTTTTCTACTTTGAATTTTTCAAAAGCCTATAACTTGAGTACTATTTCAGATAGATAAATGAAATTTCACATGTAAGTAAAAGATCTAATTCTCTTCGTTCTGTCAAATGTTGAGTAATTTTTGTTGACGGGAAGTACTAAATTACGCTATTTCCGATTTCTCAAAAACGCATCTAAATTGATAAAGTACTAATAATATTGCGCACCATTATGAACATCTTTATTCGGCGTTCGCTTGGTGTGCAATACTTTTTTCTATGCGATTCTATTTTATTTTAAAAAGTTTAAGTATTTAAAATGGATTAAAAATCATTACTATATCCCGAGTTCCCATCCCCTGTTTTTTTGTTTAAGAATATTTGAGAAAGTTTAGGGGAGATCACTCCCGGTTTATTTTTTTCTACTTTTCAGTAATTTATAATTTTTGAATTCGACAGTACCAATGCTGCCACTGAAAATATTTGCTTAAAAACACTAAACCCCCCTCCCCCCCCCCCCCCCCCACGTGAAAGCAGCCTCCTGTTTGTTACCTACTATAAGGTTAAAATCGTTTCAAACTAAATTATCTGCCCCTAATAGCCGTCACCAAACCCGTCTCTATGATTGTAAAATGTAAACAGCGTAAACCACAGCTCACCAGACCATGTGAGGGGGTGGGGGGTGGTAGCGATAGAGAGGAAGAGAGGGGACTGTAAGGCGCGCTTGCAGCTTTTCTAACGGCTCCCAGAAGAGAATTATATATATAGATATTATTTTTGTTCGTTTTTTTCTAATTAACAAAAACTGAAATCTTCATTTAAAAACACAGTAAAGGAATTTTTACAAGCTTTTATTAATTCACTTCCCCTGTCGTCAGTCGTCAGTCTAGATCGAAACGTCGGAGCGAAAATTCGAACACTTCTACTTGACCACACTTTTCTTTATAGTTATTTAAATAGAAGTGTATAATTTATTTTCTACTTTTTAGTGCATGAATACATAAAAGCTTGTTATTAAAACGTTTTTTATGAAAAATCTTACAAGCTTTTATTTAACTTGATTCCTCGTTCTTTTTCTGTAATGTCTGGAACAGAGTTTCTTTCAGGCGTCTCTTCCGGGGGGGGGGTCTCATTTAATGGATTTTAAACAGCAAACATACTTTTATCAGTGTCCGCTCCCACCCCCCCCCCCCCCCCGCCATTTTAAAAAAAAAGTCTGGAAGAAACACTGGTCTGGGTGGAAACTTTGCTAACAAAATTACACCCGAACCGATGTGTTTTAAACTTTACTGTCATTTAGGATAAGATTTGGTAATGCAATGTGCCACAAACGTTGACATGATTAGAGATGTTTCGTTCCTGTTTAAAATTAATTAAACATTCCTATGGTCTACAGTGCACACTTGCTTATAATGGCCTATATTTATTATATATAGGCCATTTTTAAAAAAAAGAAATACGTAAATAGTAACAAAATATATGCGTGCACTAAACAGATGTAAATCTAGAATCTAGATCTAAAACATAATGATAAAAAATTATTAGCTTTAAACATATAATTGCACCATATTTACACAACTGCTCGTTATATAACTATATATACACCCTTCTCCCATGCATTATATACAGCAGCCCATGCTTTATTTTATATAATCTAGTTGGTTCATATAAAATGTGGTGCATTAATTATTATGTTTAAAGCTGAAATTGGAATTCTCCGAGCAAGTTAAAACTTAGAAATATTTTTTTTATTTTTTTAATAAAATATAATTAGTAAAAGGAAAAGAAGGAAAATCTGTAAAGGATTCTAAGTGATGTACTTCTAGCTTGAGGGGTGGCCGATGGGGAAATCCTAATTTGAAGTTGACGATTTGTAAAATATTACACCTAAAATCTCTGTTGGTGTTGTGTTAGGGTAAGGGTGAGGTTACTGATGGTTTTGATGATAAGCATTGTTTAGTAAATTTTAAGTATGGGTTGGTCGAATGCGGTATAAAAGCTGGAGTGAACGGTTGTAAAGAGTTAGTTGGTAGCGGTTAGGGCGAAGGCTACTCTGTTATGTGAAGAATTGAGTCCAAATAAAAGTATTGAAGTTAACAACGAATCGTTTCCTGAGTTGAAACAAACCCGGACGCAACAGAGGGGGGGGGGGTCCGTAATTTTGTGACGGTGTGTGATGAGGGGTAGGGGGGTGGGTTCAGATGGTTTGACGTGACTATAAAAAAGCAATTGTAGAAAACGAGTTTTAGCCGTTATTTCGCGTTTTAGAAAACGGTTTAAATAAATTGTAATAGGATTTGATCAAAATGCTCTATGTTAAAAGAAATCAAGCCTAAAACATTGTTATCTTTGTCCATGTGTCTGTCTTTTTCCTGTCTCCATGTTGTGAGAACATGAAGATTAAAGCTTTGAAAGTAGTAACATTTCAAATAAAGTGCTTTGGTCTAAGGCTCAATACCATAGCTAGATCGGGTGTCACCCAAATAACAATGTGTATCTGTAGTCTCTTAATAATACAGTTGGAACTTGGATAATATTTTCGTTTCATCACAAATGCATTTTACCCCACTTGTAAGCCCGTACCTAATCAAGAGAAAGGAAACAAATAAAAAGAGAAAAAAATAACCTTATCGATGGTTGCAGTTTCAGGTTTAGAAATACAATTTTAATTAAACCTAACTCCACGACAATAAAGTGATATTAACTTAAAAAGTAAACTAATAGCTGCATTGCATATTTTATTTTATACCTGCGAAATGTCTGATTAATTAGCACTTTAAGAAAAAAATCTGGAATCATTTTTCTACATACAATAAAATGCAAACATAAACATCTTCAAATGCCGCATTACAAACATAACTGTACTGTTGCTGGGTGTAAAACAAAACGACAAACTTGGACAAAACGTAAATTTGCTATTTTAAGGGTAGAACTAATGTTACCGCCATCTTGCCTACGACCCCCATCAGCTTCATGTCCTATAGAGTCCTTGCAAAAACGTGACCTAAATCACGTGATACCTACGCCCGCCGCCACAGTGGTGTACACCAGACGTAAACACAATCAGCTGTTCACCAGCGCTGGACGTGTTCACTGTGTGTAAAGAACCGCACCCGCGGAAAAGGAAAAATACGTTAAAAAACTTGAACTCTTAGGAATTGAAGATCCTTATACTGTTATTGTGGGGTCGGCGTGGTCGAGTCGGTAAAGCTCATGGTTGCTAAACCGAAAAGACTCGAGTTCGAACCCTCAGGCAGATGAGGCTCGTTAGCTGGGGACAGCCACTCTTCTAGAGACAACTCCAAAATTAAACAACTTCTGCCTTGTAGTTTGTTCTTGGTTGGACAAAGGCTATGGAAGCAAATCCAAAAAGAAAAGCAGACTGAAATCGGAGTCAATTGCCTCAATGGCGCATAACCAGTTCAAGACCCACTGGCAGATAAATCTCGATCCCCTTCAACACTAATAATTAAGAACGAAGAAGAAGAAGAAGATACTGTTATTGACAGTTTCGTGGATAATATAAATATGTGGCCGAAATTTCTAAATAAAAATACTGTTAGTAATACTGTTTGCGTTTAGAGTTTAAATACACGAATCTGATCAAATGCAGTAATATATTATAGGTAATCTACTGTAGCAAACATGAGACCACAAAACTCCTACAAAACCCACACTACAACGACTAATATAATTCACTAGCGTACCCGCCCCCCGCGGGATAGAAGAAAGTTAGACGAAATATATTAGAAGGATTTCACCAAGGCGTTACCAATCATATGTTCTTAGACGCGTGACCTTTACTAAAAGTGAGTTATTTAAATGTAAACAATGCCTGCGCTTGGATCATAAATATCGGGACACGGGTTTACCTACACTACCGCATGAAAACCTTGAGTGTACATTAATTACTAACCGAAATAATATGGTAGAACACACTTCGGTGACCGCCCATGTGTCAGGGACGTAGAGGGGTGCTCTCAGGAGCCCCCCACCCCCGATTACACTACCCTATAGGCGCAGCGTACGGCCCCTGGCTCCTTAAATCTAACAGGCGCCATCGTACTCATAGGATAACCCAGCGTGCCAAATAGCATCCTGTAAACAATGATGCAGATTTCGTCATTCGCTAAAGTGACACAAATGAACAGGATTTTTTTCTTTAACACGTAAAAAAATTATTTGGCGAGTTTTAAACATCAGTGTGACTGATGCAATATGCTAGCGTTACTAATGGTCTATTATTAGATGCTCGATCTCAATTTCTGACTGGATTGTCTAATAATAGATGCTTATTGCATCATTCGCAAAGTGACGAAACTCTAGGCTCCTCATATTCAAAAAGTTATTTTTTTATCTTTCGCAAGGTGACGAAACAGTACAGGATTTCCTCGCGTTACAAAGTTATTTTTAGAAGCCTGTTGTAGTTTTACCGCTGTATATAGAAGTACCTCTTACTCGCTATGCAGAACGCTCGATTAACGGATGCCAAGTGCCAACATAGTCGCTCTAAAACTTTGGGCGCCAAACCGTGTATTGACGAAAAGTGTACCCTACATGGCGCCGCCCATAAGAAACTTTAGTTTTCTATTTCGCAGAAATATTCTCGGGAGTATTCTCATGTACTCCTTAAAGTTTCATGGCACTCGGATGAACCGCATCCGAGTTTTACTTTTTATATACTGTGTATAGAGAAAACAATCGCTCCCCCCCCCTCCGGGGGGCACCGCCTTTGCAATATTAAAAAATATTTTTTTTGCAGAACCCTACCATTGAGTGATCTAATCATCTCCCCAAAGTTTCATGGTACACGGATGAACGGTGTGAAACCGAAATAGACTTTTATTTTTATAAACTGTATAGAGAGAAAAAACAAATCGCGCCCTGCCGGGGTGCCTCCCCTGCGAATTTGAAAATGTTTTTTTCGCAGAAACCTCCCCAGAAATATTCTCAACAACTTCCCTAAGTTTCATGGCGATCGTGTGAACGGTGTCACGTAAATCACTTAATATTTTTATATACCGTATATTGAGAAAAACCGCACCCTCCCGTGGCGCCGCCCTTGCGAAATTAAGAATTATTTTTGTACAGAACCCTTTCCGAGATAGTTCTAATCAATTCCCTAAAGTCTCATGGCTATCGGGTGAACGCTGTCAAACCAAAATCGACTTTTATTTTTATATATACCCATGTAGAGAAACCTCCCCAGGAATATTTTCAACAACTTCCCAAAGTTTCACGGCGATGTGATAAGAGGTGTAGTAATGCATAAAACAGACACACACACACACACACACACAAACATTACTTTTTATATGTATAGATAGATAGATGGGTAATAACCACTGCTGTTCTTAGATCTCAGCCAATCTGGGTAGCATGTTATACAATTTAAGACCCTTATAATCCAGCAGGGAAGTGATCAGACACAGTACTGACATACTGATGTTCAACCCTCATGATGGCCAGCCCCCACCTTTTCTAGCCCACAATAAAACCAAAGTTGAGTTAGTACCACTGCCCTCTCCTAAAAATTTCTCACCTCCGTGATACCCAGCCCCACAGAGATAGTATCTTTTAAATAATTTTGACCCTCAAAGCCCAGCAGGGAGAACAAAGAGGAAAGTCCCACTGCTCTCCCCTTAACATTTCTCACCTCGATGTCATGTTATGTTATTTATAGCACACATGGCTTATCAGGGGAAAGCATTAAGGCAGATTAGTTTGTACCATTCCTTTTTACATCTAAGAATTTTAACTCTGGACAGCTACACACTAGTATACTAGCTACACACTAGGTGCCTACTGTAAACTACTAGACTGTAGGCCCTATGTAGACCTGCAATTGCAGACTGGGTCCATTGTTATTATTCTAAACCATCTCACGTAAAATGTTTCTATCTAGCTTGATTTGTTTCTTTTATAAACAGTGAATTTAAAAAAAATAATTAGCCTAATCATTAACCAAATAATAATAATGTGATTATTTCCTGTTGGCTGGTATGATCTAGATTCTAGTACTCGGCTACATAAACTTAGTAGACTAATTACTAGATATGCATTTGGATATAATTAAACTCAGTCCAGTATCAGATACATATTGCTGTAAAAAGACACAAAGTAGATAGGCCTTGGTAATTTATTAAAGCTTTCTACTAGAATAATATCAACTATATGCTTGTATAAACTTTTCAAAATTTAATGAACTTTACACTGTAGTGTAGACTTGTCATAAGATTCTAGTAGCCTACAAATATACTAGTATTACTAGTAGGCCCTAGTTGTGTGCTGAATGACTAGGCTTTTGTTTGTTTATGCGGCTCATTGTAATAGCTATTGGAAGCATCCAGAAAAGGCCTGTTCAGTCCGGCATCCGTTGCTACACCAAAAAGACCACAGATAAGAATGAGGGAGCATGACATGTCGGCAACGTTTGCTTTGTTTGAAGTCTAAGATGTGTTCCGATAGAAAATCCAGTAAAAATCGTACTCAAAATACACTTTTGTGCTGTATTTATGTGTGAAAATTACAAAAATGATTTTTATAATCATTGCCATGTTATTAGTTACTAAATGGTATCGTTTGTTCCTGTTTCGGAAAAAAAATTTTTTTGGAAAAAATGTCCTACATTCCTGACGGTACTTATAAGTACCAAATACATGTTTGGGCCGTTAAAAATTTATGAAACGAAATTTCCTTCGGCATATGCTTTAAATGTGCCAAAAGCAATATGCTAACACATTGTTTAAGAAAAAAATTCATTCAGAACTTAATTCCGTAATAAAGGGTTAAGTAACAGATTCTAGATCTACGTCTAGTCATACAATCTAGATCTATTTCAATTTCAGAAAATTTCGTTTGCTAAAAAAATGATTAGATTATAGAGCGAGATTTTAGATATTAGAGACAATTAAATGCTTTATTATTATGACTACGTTTGATTTATTATGGGTGTATTTTGAAACGAATGTAGATCTAAATTTTGTAATTAAATTTAAGTAAATAGGCCTAAGTAGATTCTAGATTCTATGTCTACCCAGCGGAGCCAGTCACCCTAAATCCAGAATCTAGATCTGTGGTCCGAATTTTGTTTACGCCATGTTTAGAGCTAGATCTCAATATTAAATCACTATTCTATTATAACAATTAAATCTTACTAGACAACCCGTTGTCTAGTTAGATAACTGTGGGTTTCGAGGGGTCATCCATAAATGACGTTACGTCTGCCAGCACCTATCATTCCAAAATAACCAAACCCCACATTCAAAAAGACGTTTTTTATATTTTTAAAACTCTACTAAACTCTACTTCACCTGCCCAGTGCCCCGCCAAGTCTCAGACATGTTTGTATTTAAAAAAAAAAAACGATTCCGGCCGAGCATGGCTCTGACCACACTATCACTTCATATGCTGAGAACATAGAAACAGGTGAACTCTACTTCACCTGCCCTGTGGCCCGCGAGGTCTTGATAGTCAACCTTATCATTCACATATAGGCCTTAAGAAAAAATAATTAAAACCATTGTTGTAAAAAGAAAATAAATCTTTTTACTATTACTAAAGTTATTGTTCTAAACTTTTATAATTAATGTGGTTAATCTACCAATGAATATATCAATAAATTAATTAACGGCTTTAAATTAGTTTGTAATTAACAGTGTGTTTAAGAAAGAACAATATTTACCACACAAAATCCTATTTTACAGATCTACACATAATGCAGAATTTCCCCAATAACAAATCAGAAAAACAAACAAAAAAATGAGTTATCAAACATCAATATTCAGTTAAAGTTAAGCCATTGTTCTAAAACTTTAAAATTAATGTGGTTAATCTACCTATGAATAAATCAATAAATTAATTAACGTCTTTAAATAAATGTCTGATTAACAGTCTGTCAGCAAACAAAAATTGTTCTCTACCTACATACTATTTTATATAGAGCAGTTTCCTTACAGTTCCAAATCAGACGGAGTGGTCTAGCGGTAGAGAGTTGGACTGCTAACCCGTAAGTCTCGAGTTCGAATCCGGGTTCAAGTCAGTAGACCGTCCCTGAGTCCAACCAACTCTGATGGGTACCTAACTCACGTTAGGGAAAGTAAAGGCGGTTGGGCATAGTGCTGACCACACTATCTCTTCATATGCCGAGGTCACAGAAACAAGTGAACTCTACTTCACTTGCCCCATAGACCGTCAGGTTTGAAAGGGAAACTTTTACTTTTTTACCAAATCAGACAAACAAATAAATATTCAAACATGTAAACAAACTTGAGTTTTAGTAGTATATAGATTATTCTTCTTATTATTTTTGACTTTGTCTTTTACTATTAGTGTTTGTGAAGGTCGAGCATAATTTTTTTATTAGTAGTTATCTTTTAAAATTAAAATGAAGATTACTATTTTACTGTCCCTACCTGAAACAAAGTGTCGAGAACAGATTCGCATGTTAATTGCCTCTGCTTCACTCACACCGCTGCGGTAAATATTGGCTAAAAATTGACGGCTTCTACGTTCTGTTAACTGTCGATCTCTATCATCTTGGTTTAATATGAACCTTGGCAGTCGAAATAAAGGAATCCCCTTAGATCTGCCACTTCGAGTATCACAACCTTTCACCGCACAAATCACCATTTTAAATGTAGATCTGTACACCGGGATGGCAGATGTTTACATTCACGAACGGACGTGACGCCATATGAAAGGACTCTATTACTCCCCCCACCTTGTTTCTACATACAATGGTTCACCCAACGGACTTGTGAGTATAATATGATATAAAGTAAAGGCAGCTGCATGTAGTGCATCTCTACATCTGACCAGGTCAAAAAACATAAGAACTATAATTTATATACCCTATGGGTTTCTAGGTTTAAGGAAAAATGTTTACTACTTTGTTTTTACCTTAGCACTTTGTAACCATTTATAATTCATTAAATGTGTGATCAATATGTTTAAGCTTCTTTTAATTATATTAAATAGACTCTAGTTCTTTTTCATTTAACTTTTTTTTTTAAAAATAAGTTTCAATACGTTTTAACAATATTTAAACAATATTTAACTACAGGCCGAAATTTGACGCCATTGAAATGTCACGTAGTCATCAGACCTGTTTTATTTGCCGGCCAAAACCCTTGTTGAGTGTTCATCTGACCTGGTTGTAATACATTGTTTTAGTCTGTATACTACCCACATAGAGTGTAGCCTAGTCATCGCACTGTCATGCCATTATAAAGCAAACTAAGTGTTACTTATATTTTATAGGGCTTCTAGATGTTACACCATCACTATTACACGAAGAGCTTGTCCTGCATGTGATTTAATTCACGTTACAGTGGGAGACCTTAGGGGTCACCCATAAATGACGTCACGCTTTTTTGACGATTTTTACCTCTCCCACCCTTCCCTCCGTCACACGTCGTCACAAAAGGCCAGAACCCCTCCACTAAAATGACGTCACACCTCTGCCGACACCCCCCCACCTCAAAATTGCAGTGGAATTTTTCTTAAAACATTGATATTTTTCCAAAAAACTGCCAACATAGAGTATTTTAATCATTAATCACTCCCTATTATAATTTATTAAAATCATTTTCTAAAACGCGAAATAACGGCTAAAATTAATTTTCTAACATTGTTTTGTTAATTCAAAAGTGTGACGTCACACCATCTGAACCCACCCCCACCCCTCCTCCTCATCACACACCGTCACTAAATTATGGACCCCCCTTCCCCTACGAGTGTGACGTTATTTATGGACGACCCCTTACTCTGCCTTACTGCAACATCGAAGTTTCACGGAGTATTAGACGAGTCATGTTGTTGGTGTATTTATTGTATTGGTCATTACACATACTGTTGACATTTATATTTTCTTGTTGTACATTGCCAACCTTTTGAAAATTATGTTTTATTTTTAGGTAATTAAAATCACTTTTGGAAGAACGATTTAGATGTTTGCTAATTTAAAAAAAAAAAATTCTTCAGAAGTATTGTTTTTTCTTGAAGAGCTTGATACTAACTTATTTACTAACCCAACCATATGGCGATCAACGAATTCCAATTTTTACAAGCTTTTATTTAACTCGCTTCCTCTGTCGTCAGTCTAGATCAAAACGCCGGAGCGAAAACTCTGACACTTCTACTTGACCCATACGGTTCACAGTTGGCACGTGGGTCAAGACATGAAGACAATGCGGTCTGACTGAAATTAAATTTGACTTAATTGGATGCCTAATTAATTTTTTATGAATTAATTAAAATTTGGACCGAATTAGTAGGCGTATCTATCCAACCACACCACACGCGTCATCACGTTCAATAGGTGCGCAATTGTTTTTAGTCATGAAACTCTATTGTAAATAAAAACATGTACAGTACTAAAAAAAAATTTCATTAAAAAAATGTTTTAATAACAAGCTTTTATGTACTAACTAGACTACCCGTTATCATTAGATAAATGTGCGTTTCGGGGGTCATCCATAAATGACATAACGTCTGTCACTTATCATCACAAAATAACCAGACTCCACATTCAAAAAGGCGTCACACCTCAGACGTTTTTGTCTTTTAAAAACACTGACTTCGTCTGAGCATGGGTCTGACAACATAATCTTCATATGCTGAGGTCATAAAAACAGGTCAACTCTACTTCACCTACCCAGTGTCCTCCCAACTCAGACATGTTTTTGTCTGTGAAAACACAGATTTTGGCTGAGCGTGGGTCTGACCACACTATCTCTTCATATGCTGTAGTCACATGTGAACTTTACACCTACCCAACACTACTTCATCTGCCCAGTGTTTCGCCAAGTGGGTCGGCTCGTGTATAATAATTGACATGGTATACTCTTTAACAAAACAACCTCTTCATAATACAAATATTAAAATTAATAAACTATGGCCCACTATTGGATGACCACTAGTTAAAGTTCCACTATTGGATGACCACTAGTTAAAGTTATGTGAAGAGAAAAAATTATAACAAGATATTCAATAATAATTTACTCTAGTATTAATTATTTATGTTAAAAATGACATTAAATTGGTTTTTAGTCATGATGAATTTCCTGGATTACCTCTACAATGAATTTTTATGAGTATTTAAATTAGATAATTGACAAAATCTTTTGTGACAAACATCAACATTCATGTGGCTTATCTCCTGAATGAACTTTGAGAAAATCTCTGACAAATACCAGATTAATGTGGCCTGTCTTTTGAATGACTTTTTCAAGAGCACTTAAATAAGAGCTTTAAGAAAATTTTGTATACATACATATGGCTTATAACCTGTAAAAACACAAAAATCATAACAAATTATTCCTCAGAGTCAATTTTTTGTGATAAATATCACTATCATGTGGCCTCTCTCTTTAATGATTTTTTTTTGGGTGAAGATAAACAAGAAATTTGAGAAAACCTTGGATGTCAAACATCACATTCACGTGGTCTTTATCCTGAATGAACCTTTTTATGTCTTCTTAAATGATGACTTTGAGAAAACCTTTTATGACAAACATCACATTCATGTGGCCTTTCTCCTGAATGAACCATTTTATGTCTTCTTAAATGATGACTTTGAAAAAACCTTTCATGACAAACATCACATTCATGTGGCCTTTCTACTGAATGAAACTTTTTATGAATGCTTAAATAAGTACTTTGAGAAAACCTTATAAGACAAACATCACATTCATGTGGCCTTTCTCCTGAATGAACCTTTTTATGGGTTTTCAAAGTAGAAGTTTGAGAAAACCTTTTATGACAAACATCACATTCATGTGGCCTTTCTCCTGAATGAACCTTTTTATGGTTTTTCAAAGTAGAACTGTGAGAAAACTTTTTATGACAAACATCACATTCATGTAGCCTTTCTCCTGAATGAACATTTTTGTGAGTCGATAAATGTATCTTCTCACCAAACTTTTTATGACAAACATCACATTCATATGGCTTTACTCCTGTATGAATTCTTTTGTGTTTACTTAAACCAGAACTTTGAGTAAACCTTTTATGACAAACATCACATTCATATGACTTATCTCCTGAATGAACATTTTTGTGTTGTAATAAATTTGTCTTCTGATAAAACTTTTTATGACAAACATCACATTCATATGGCTTTACTCCTGTATGAATTCTTTTGTGTTTACTTAAAACAAAACTTTCAGTAAACCTTTTATGACAAACATCACATTCATATGACTTATCTCCTGAATGAACATTTTTGTGTTGTAATAAATTTATCTTCTGACCAAACTTTTTATGACAAACATCACATTCATATTGCTTTACTCCTGTATGAATTCTTTTGTGTTTACTTAAACCAGAACTTTGAGTAAACCTTTTATGACAAACATCACATTTATATGGCTTATCTCCTGAATGAACATTTTTGTGTTGTAATAAATTTGTCTTCTGACCAAACTTTTTATGACAAACATCACATTCATGTGGCTTATCTCCCGAATGCATTTTCAGATGTGTATATAATTTACATTGATTAGAGAACCCTTTATTACAAACATTACACATGTATTGCTGATCTCTTGAGAGCACTTTTTTATTTTTACTGAAATTACAACTTTGAGAAAGATTCTCACAGTCACCATCATATTCAACTTGCTCATTTCCGTCTTGAGCTGTTTTATGTTTTTTAAAGTTAGAACTTTGATAAAACCATTTGTGTTCGTGACTAGAAACAATTTGATATCTTTTGTCTCTAGAAAACTGGAGATTTTCTTCAACTTGAAGTTCAAGCCTTTTTTGTGTTTTATCCTCAAAAAATAAAAATCCTGTCAATAAATCTGGTTTTGAATCTTTACTACTTGATAAAGTTGTGACTTCTGATTTGTTATCTTCAGATGTTGATAATGTTGATACAGCAGGCTTTTTATCCTTAAAAATTAAAAACTCAGTTGTAACATCAGGTTTAACATCTTGCAAGCCTATAAATGTTTGGTAGAGTGTAAATTTATCAAAAGATGAAAAACTTGAAAATTCTGTTTCTGTGCCTTTAGAAGATGAAAATTCTGTTGTAGTATATGGTTTAACATCTTGAGAAGCTGTGAATGTCAAGTTGGGTTTTGCATTAACCATAGATGAAAATGTTGTAAATTCTGTTTTTATGTCTTGAGAAGATGAAAATATTGTTGATAGATCTGGTTTCAAATCTTCAGAGTTTAAAAATTCCGTTAATTTGTGTGACTGTTCATCTACAATAGACAACATTGCAGCTAAATGCTCTGTTTCCTCTTCCATTCTTGACTGCTTTTTTATAAATCAACTGATGATTAAAAATGTTATAAATGTTAAATTGAAAAGTGGTGATTATATTATAAAGTCACTTGGTTAGCAGGAAATAAGAGCAGTGTTTATGTCTTTGAAAGGATGAGAGAAGATATTGCGTATTTCTTCGAACATAACACGAAAGTGGCAGATGAAAAACAATGACACATTTTATATGTCAAAATATACTTATTTCATTAATTTCTATCCCTGACCTTTTAACCTAGCCTTAACCCAACCCTTGACCCTAAACTTAATTAAGATATAATGAATTAATTAAATAAAACATTATGTCATTAGCACTAATAACAAAATAAACTCAATTAAAACCCATACTTGATATTTCTTCACACTAGTGATTCTACCATGCAGCACTCAAAATAATTAGTAAAAAAAAATAATAATATATTAAATTAAATAAACTTCTCTTGAAAATTCTAAAATATACATTCAATTAAAAAATTCTAAAAATATGTAAGCCTACAAATAGAAGCAAAATATAACCACAAGATATGAGAGGATATATGAATGATGCATTTTCACTATTGTTCGTGGCTATAAAAAAATAATTTCTGTATAATACATTATGTAAATATGTAAAAAAATATTAGTATTTCCTAAATATATACTTGCATGGTCAACAGTCATGTGATCTGTTTGTCTTTTTTGTGCTTTATAACAAAGCTTTTTAGGTGCAAAAACTATTGAGCAAAAAAAAATTACATATCTTCTCATTAGTTCCCCATGTATTGACTATAGATAATTCTTCTAGGCCTGTAAGTTATTAAAAAAATGTTGCTGCCACAAAATACAGTCTGCATTTAGCGACTTTTCCAATGTCATTGTCCGCTTGGAACATGTTTGCAAAAAAAAAATTTCTGTATTAATAGTAAATTCAGATCTAATTGAATGAAGGGGGAATTTATATAGGCCTACCTGTGTCCGATAATAGAATTTTCTTTAACAGGGGGTGTTAGGTTACTGGTAGTAGGCATTTTGATGTAAATTTCAAAATGATTTTTTTTTAATAAAAAATGTAACAATAGTAGCTAGCACACTAGTAAACTAAGCCAATTTAGCAATATTTTAACTTTCTGTGCAAAGTCATTATTACTGAAAAAAAAATTCCAGTCAGGTCAGCCTATGTCCCCCTCCACTGAACTTGACTGAAGAATAAAATACTTGCCGTGACCTTCACTAAAACAGAATTTACTGATGTTTTTTTTAAATTAATAGTAAAAATGTGCTTAATCTTACCCAAATAAGTAATAAAAATTAGAAAATTTATTTTAATTACTGTTGTTAATTGAAATAAACATTTAATAAATCACGAGTTTTTTAAAGGGGGTGTGGCACATTGCAATTGGAACTTTATATTTCTGTGTTTTATGACTATATTTATTATTTATACACAATCAGGTAAAACCTTAGTTTAGCGTCGGAAATTATCGGGTAATGTTTGTTGAGTTTCGGTAACTAGAGTTACGGTAAACAATGGTTTATTTGACCATTGAAATATAAATAAATTGAAAGTCGATTGTAGTAAATTAACTTTTTAATTTTTTAAGTTTAATCGACAAAAGGAAACAAGAATAAATATAATAGTAGATTTAAATTAGTAGATCTAAAAATAAAAAAAAAAACATAGGCCCCCTATATTAATATAAATAATGAAGTCAAATGTAATAATTTAATGTTTTTGGCTTGCAGCGGATTAGCGACCATTAATTAATTTTAGATCTAGATCTAGCTGTTAGGCCAAGTTTAAAAAATCTAGATTACGAAAATAGTAAAAATGATTAAAAAATGTAAAAAATGATTACAAAAATAAATCTATCAAAATTTTAAACATTCTGTATAAAAATAAAAGATGATGCCAAATAAAGTAAGGTTTACAGTACTTCCGGTGAATTCTGGAAGTGTGTGACAGACTTTGGCATTGTTTTACTGTTTTTTACTGCTATACGATTCCGGAATAATAACCGACGCTAAACTAAGGTTTTACCCACAATCAGCATCCTCTGCTTTCGAAAATTGATAAAGGGTAAGTATACCAAGTTTCAAAATATGCAGGGCTGCCTACTTGTACGGTTTTGCCCGTAACTTTACGATTTTGACACCCAGGTTACGGAATTACGATTATGCTGCAAAATTACGGTTTTGATTTCAGTAGAGATCAAAATCGACTTTAGTGTAAAAAAAAATAATTTCTGGTAGTAACTTAACTGTATGTTCCCGGTCTGAGTTTTATATTTCAATTTAGCTAGTTATATTTCAGTATTTCAGTGTGTTATCCGGTTCTAAGGTTCTCAGCCTATTCCGTAACAATCCCCCCTCCCCTTCCCGCTCTTGTCTTGGCTGGCGGCAGTCGTGTTTATATTGTGAACTATTGACCCTGCGAGTGGTCTGTGTTACCTCATGAGTCGGTGTTGTCCGTAGAGAAAAAAAAGGCGTGGCCTAAATCATTGAAAGTCTCATCGCGCAGGCTGGCGAGACATATTTGCTGAGGCGGTGAAAGGGGAATATTTAATACGAGCCGACCCGCGGTGTATCATACGCCGCTATTTAGTTGTTTTTTTCTACTTTTCAGTAATTCATAATTTGTGAATTCGACAGTACCAATGCTGCCACTGAAAATATTTGCTTTAAAACACTAAACCCCCATTCCCCCCCCCCCGTGAAAGCAGCCTGCTCTTAGTTACCTCCTCTAAGTTTAAAATAGTTTCAAACTGAATTATCTGTCCCTAATAGCCGTCACCAAACAAAACATTTGGCGTGAACTACAACTCACCTGACCATGTGTGGGGGTGGGGGGTGGTAGCGATAGAGAGGAAGAGAGGGGACTGTAAGGCGCGCTTGCGGCTTGTTTTCTAACGGCTCCCAGAAGAGAATTATATATATAGATTGCGGCTAAATGCCTAAATAGCGAGATATCGAGGCATTTTGTTTGAGATGTGCGAGAAGACAAGATTTTACTAAACAACGAGATCTAGGCTCACCTAGATCAATTACGGATCATATTTTTAAAAGTGTACTTTTCTTCTAGATATTACATTGATAAAATGTAGATTAAAAAAAAATATTCAAGAAATATGCTAATTCTAAACATCGTCACCCGTCGGCCGCTTAAGTTTTCTTGTTCGCGGGAGAAAAAATCCTGACACACGCACAGTCGAGGGGTCACTGAGTTCACATTGGTTTAGATATCCGTAGTGTTGGCCTATAACATACGTCATACTACTCATTGCAAGAACAATTCCTATTTGAAATTTTCCATTGTCGCCTTACATTCTGAATTTAACAGCGTTTTTTTTAAAAAACTAATTATTAGTCCATAAAATAAAAAGTAGCACGAGTCGCCGACTGTCATCATTACGCTGATGAGCTTTACGATCATATAATATGGGTCTTATTTACATTGTATTTAAAAAATGTGTAAAAATACGGAAAGTTACGGAAAGTTACGGAAAACCTATGCTCTTGTTACGGGGAAAAATGTTTTGGGGTAGGCAGCCCTGAATATGCAACCCCAACAAATAATTCATAATTTTAGTAAACATTCTATTTTTAGGTATGATAAAAAACAGACATAAAACAGACATAAATCGAGATATAAATCAGACATAAATCTGTCTTGCGCAGCACACATTTTCCCTGCGCCTTGTTTTCACCAAAAAAGATTATAATAAAATGGCATAAATTATTACCAGTTTTGTAATGTGTGTTAAATTAATACTTTATTAATACTTTAAGTTTATGATTCACGTAAGCTGGATTATGATTAAAGCAATACTTCAGTTGATTTTGAAAGACAAGATTACATAGAGCTATTTTCACTTATGCGCTGCTTGCGAGAAAAACAAAAAAAATTAGATCAAAAGTACATCTGGGAATTCTTAAATAACAGACTGAAATAGAAACGGACAGTTCCGTTTTCTAAAATTAACGATAGCCTCGTCATCGATAGTTTTATCCCTCTACCGTTTAGTGACTGCGCATGAGCCGTGAGATGCCACGAAAATGAATCAAAGCGTTGAATCGAACGGCCTACTGGTAGTTTTCTAAATAAACACATTGCTGGCTGATGTCAATGCTAACCCTGTCCTTAACCCAAACCCCAGTTACTATGAGTAGTTAGTCCTACAGTCGTAGGCAACGCCTAACATTTCTAATCATTCATAAAATAATAATTAAAATAAATAGGCCTAGGCCTAATAAAACTAGATTAACTAGACTAGAGTAGATTAGCGATGCTCACTAACTTATCAATTTCGTTATTTTTCGACGTAAACAATACCAATGAAAAAAAAAATCCGTGATAACCATGTGTCTATCTGAAGAGGAGAACTCTGCAGGATGGACCTTGCAGCTGATTTGATTTTAGCAGAATATGCACAGTACTTTTGATTTTATTACCACATTTCTATTCGTATAGACACTGTATTCGTCAGAACAAAAATCATATGATGGAATTAGATCTATTTCTAGAATTTTTAAATATTTGATTTATGATGGAATTAGATCTATTTCTAGAATTTTTAAATATTTGATTTAATTTTTTTTTAAATGGAAGGGTGTTTAAAAAGGAAAACTAAACCCAAACTAATGAAAAACATGTTTAAGAATATATAGTATAGATCTAATCTTTTTAAAGATATTCAATCTCATGCATGTTTTATTAACTAGTGTAAGTGTTTTACTTTAGCAATGTTTAATTAGGGCAATTCATAAAATATAGCGATGTCATTGTAAAATGAATCTAACCCTCCTCTCTCACTTGACTTGGGACAGGTGTGTTATTTACAAAGTTTTGTCGTTGCTCAGTTTAAAATATTGTTAAGATTTGTAAGTATTTGATTTATTAAAAAAAACTGCAATAGCATTAAAATTGATCAAGTCAGGGAGAAATGCCTTCTAAACAGCGTCACGAGCAGTGCGAGGGAAAGACATCTCGCTCACATAGTTTTGTCAACCAGAAAAGTTAGCCTATCAAATACAATGAATCAGGTCTATAAAATAAAAAGAGGCCAATCGCATTAAAATGATCGCATGTGACCGAAGATAGGCCCTATGGGTAAATTACAAACATCGCCAGTCCACCTGCGTTCTTTTGTCAACCAGCGAGAGAAAACTCGCAGCACAGTGTGAGCATGCGCTAAATCTAGTCCAAGTACTTTGTTATCTCAAGTTATAATTAGTATTGTAGGCCTAGATTAATATAAAGTTCAAATAAAATGTATTTAATTAAGATGTGTGTCTATTTGATTTTTAAAATGTCAACGCATTAAATTATCACCCGAGAGCGTTAATTAGGCCTATCAAGTGAAAAGAAAACACAATTATATAAGCAGCGAGAGGATACTACTGTACAGCTTCCGTAACAATAGCGATGAGATCACAATAAAAAATTACGTGCTTTCAGTGACCTTTTTGGGATGCCGATTTCCTAAAATGGATACAAAATAATTACAATATTTTTTCACTAAACGATCAATCTAATAATACCCTACCTTACAGTGCCATTTATACACCTTACAGACAATTATTTTAAGTTTTAAAACAACTCAAACTATACCCATGTTTACGTTTGACCTACATTGTCGGTGTCAGTGGCAAATTTTTTTTCTGGCAAAAATAGCTTTGTCATCTTCAGATAGCTTAAAATACGCCATTTTTCGCGAGATAATTATTTTTAAAGTTAATGTTAAGGTGGTCTCACGAACAATGCAGAAAAAAATTGCCCAATCATAGGCCAAGGTGTGGTAGCCATGTTCTGGTTATCAACAAGGGTAAAATCACGAAATAGCGTTGGTTATTATTCTGGAATGTACAGCAGTAAAATACAGTAAAACCATGGCGTAGTCTGTCGAGCCGTTCCGGAAACCACCAGAAATACTGTAAACCATCATTTATTTGCCGCCATATTATTTTTATATCTATATATATAATTCTCTTCTAGGAGACGTTAGAAAACAAGCTGCAAGCGCGCCTAGCAGTCCCCTCTCTTCCTCTCTATCGCTACCACCCCCCCTGGCATGGTCTGGTAAGCTGTGGTTCACGCTAAATGTTTATATTCGTAGAGCCGGGTTTAGTGACGCTGTTAGGGGCAGATAATTTATAGTTTGAAACTATTTTAAAATTTTAAACTTAGAGTAGGTAACTAAGAGGAGGCTGCTTTCACGGGGGGGGGGGGGGGGGAAGTGGGGTTTAGTGTTTTAAAGCAAATATTTTCAGTGGCAGCATTGGTACTGTCGAATTCACAAATTATGAATTACTGAAAATTAGAAAAAACAACTAAATACTAAAAAAAAACTAAATACTAAAAATAGCGGCGTATGACCGCGGGTCGGCTCGTTGGTTTTATAACATAATGTTTAAAAATGTGCAAGGATTGATTTTAGTTGCATTTTAAATACTGTATTGCTAATTATTTTGTATTTCTAATTATTTTAAGTGTATGTGCTAATTATTGCAGCTACTAAACATTATTCTAGTTCTTCTTACTACTTTAGTAAACTTTACTTAACTTTAGTTATTTTTCTAATGGTCTTATTTATTTTACTAACAGAACTAGACTACTAGAACTGGTTGTCGCCAATCTTCTGCAGGTTTTTTCTGTGTTTCTTAAAAAAAAAAACATTTAGATAATATTTAGATTTTAGATTTACTAATTGTTGCTTCTTTTTTGTCAGTTAAACATTAAATTAAGTTAAAACATAAATTTAATGCACTTGACTTTATTTTTCTTTCAACGGTCAAATAAACTATGGTTTACAGCAACAAATGTTACCGAAACTCAACGAACATTACCCAATAATTTCCGACGCTATATCGTGATTTTACACAACCAAGGAAGCTTTCAAGTTAGCGAGCATCGCTAGAGTATAGGCATTTTGGTAAAAATGTTTCTATTTAAACTAATGATAAAATTTACATAGAATCAAGAAGAGGATCTGCCATTTAATAAACTACAAAAATTATCATTCTAGACTCAGTAGTTTTTTTTATATGATTTTTAAAATGTTAGGTAAAACAGCTTATATGTTCAAGTAAAGTTTCAAAATATTTAGTGCCCTTCTTTGGGTTTGTATAACATTGTTGTTATTAAACATATAATGTAAAAAATGTTCATACTGATGCTAGAGAGTGTAGACAACAGGAATATGCAAGTGAAATAAAGATCAATTTAAAGGAAAAGAATTTATAATTAACTTAATTAAGCCCAATTAAGGTGTGTGGTGCAGTTCTACAATGATTGTCACAAGTCACTTTTCACACTGCATATCTATGTTGTTATTGATGATATAAAGATAAAACTTAGCACATAGATGCTTAAGGATGTTGGAAATAGAAACTTTTAAGTTGAATACATGCTAGAAGAAAAAGAAAATCAAATATAATGAAGTCTAAGGGGATGGGACTGAAATTATGCATCAATAATACCTGGGTATTATACTCATACTGAAATATTATATGTTTAGGATTATGCTGAAGTATCTAAATATTAGTAGCATTAGTTGTAGGCTACTCTAATAAGTATCCAAGGATTGCTAATGAATAAATAGTGTAACAGAAACTAGACGAGGTGTGTGGCAACCGAAGGATATACAGCTGCCTTATTTGCCAATCTGAACCTACTAGATCTATATAAAAAACATTTGGCCTGCTGTTGTTTAGTTTGTTATTTTTAAGTAAAATTATATTACATTGTTAAAAGTGTTACTGTTTCTGTTTTCTTTTTTCTTTTTAAAAAAATGTAGTAATGTTGCTTTAGATTTTTAGATCATGTTGTTGAAGTGCTAAATGTTCCTATTTTATTTTATCTTTGACTTAGTTTTTTTTTTTTTTAAATTTCCATTGCCTCTATACTGTAGTACTATATTTTAACTATTATTTCTATTTGATTTTTATATTACTCATTGGTTAGGCTATAGACTACTAATAAAAAGTTTAAAATTTAAATGGCATGCAATTAGTTTAGACTTTTGTCAATTTCGCCTAGACAGCAATATTTATTTAGATCTAGATAGAGGAATCTAGGACCTATTTAAAATTTTAGTTATTTCAATATTTAGGCCTACCCTATTGACTAATATTAGTTAATCTCCTTACCAAAACCGGAAGTCAGAGCCTGACCCTGAAACGTCATGCTCTTTTGGTTTTCGCATTTTAAGTGTTTTTTTTTGGGGGGGGGGGGGGGGGGGGGCCTATATACAAAAATGAAAAAACTGCTAATCTAGCAATATCTCATCATTATTTTAATGCGAAATGCTAAGGAAATGGATATTATGGCTTAAATGCCAGAAAAATTTGCGAGATATCTAGTTATAATTAATACAAGCATTGCTTGTTGAGCACTCTCAGGAGAAACTGAACTTCAACGAAAAACGACCGACCACCGGGCAACAGCGCTCGACAGATCCTAGATAAATATATATTTGAGATATTTACCATGATTAATTACATTGATGATGTTTCACTTTTCCAAAATCCAATTCCCCATAGAAATACCATGCCTCTGCTATTTTTAGTAACGTTACGTCATTGTTATGCTAGTTGTCAGATAGAAACAACTAATTTTTGTTTTTTGCGGAATGCACTGTTAAGTCTAGTATTTTAATTATAATTCAGTTGTAGCGTGTGTAGAAATTGTGGACATTATTATTGTATTAAAGTATTAGTAATTTTATAAGTATATTGAATTTTTTCTTCACTGCAAGCCAAGTAGGTCGACTGCACTGTTAGTTTCATTGAACATAATTCGTGACCGGTCGTTAACCTTGTAAATACTAGATCTAAATACTTCGTGGCCTACCCGACTGCATAATTTATATGAAATTATATGTAGTTTTTAATTAGGCCTTAGTATTGTATTTTAAACAATGCTCATTCCGAGCCTTTATTGTGTTAAATCTAATTAGGCCTACTGGCAATTTTTTTTATTTATATACTTGGTCAACCTCGTTAATGCTGTTGTGTTAGTTAAACATATAGGAATTGTGTGTAAAATTTACGCAGTTACTCAGTTATTACGTAGTACGATATCAATAAATATAGTAGTATTTATTTCCTTTTAGCAATCTTTTGATACAAAATGTCTAATATTTTATTTTCCAATACATCGTGGTGTGTGGCAGAGTAAACAGAACGGTGCGGTAGGTGACCTAGAATCTCCGAGTTCGAATCCGAAGTAAATCAGTTGTGCTTTATTTTATTGTTTCACATAGGAAATGCCACGAGCGGCTTTACTTTCTTTCTTTTTTAAAAATATTTTTTTGATCGAAATAATATTTTATAAAATAATTATTCAAGATTTTCCAAACATCATTGCTCGCATCGCTCGCGAGATCGACTGCTTACATTTTCTTGTCTGCAGGAGAAAAACGTTGACACGGTCGAGGGTTCACCGTGAGTTCAGCAGGCCTACCATACATACGTCACAGCATTAACGATTGCTGTTAGAGATCGTCAGTGGGCAATCCCACCCCTCCCCGCATAAACCAAGCAAATTGTAAAACAACTTAGGGTCATTTTAAGTTCATGCAAGCTTACAGGACTATAGATTTACTACGCATAGCAGGTAAAAAAAAAAAAACTTCGCCTAACCTAATGCTACTACAGAAGAGAAAAATAATTGTGGAGTATTTATTTTAAAGTTTTAAAAAAAGTTGATTTATCATCTAACCTAATACTGTATTGTCTTTACAGTTAGAATGCCTAGATCTAGATTTCTGTCAGATCTATTTTTAGTTTTGGATATTAATTTTATTATCATCTTCATGGGTATTGATTGTTCAATTCATCATGGAAGGCCTAATGTCTTAAATTGCACATTGTACATAGAATTTATAATAAATATGTCTGATATTTCTTTAATAAACATAATGAATATAAAGTTTTATTTCTAACAAAATGTTTTGGTTTTTTTTTGGTAACTAAAATACCCAATGTTGTCGTAATTGCTATGACATCATGCTACGAATGGAAAACACAAACCAACCTAACGTTTTGAGCTTTTTTGATGGCGAAAAAGAGTTTCGCATTTTAAGAAGTTAATTGGTCATTTTGTTTTTGTTTGTTTTCTTGGCCCCGAATTAAGCTAGACCATTAAATTTGGTCTCAAATTAACCAGTAAGTGATATGGTTTGTAATAATATATCATAAGTGACAGACAATTTTAATTAAAGAATTTAGGCCTAATAAGAAAACCAACTAATATGGAAGATTATTAATGAATGGGACTAGATCTATTACTTCCACAGCTTTAAATTTTATTTAATCCATAAAAAACCTATTTTATAAGCTTAGAATGGCTTAGATCTTGCCAATCCAATAAACACTGTTAAACAGCAATAATAATGTGCGAATTTTCTATTTCATGCCTAGTCTATGGGCCGTCATGAAAATTCTAACTCGGCCGCCATTATTTGCGTAGATCTATATCTAGATCTAGAAGACTATATCAGGATATCACTTCACGAAAGAAGCATTATCTCGTATATAAAGAGCTCTAAAGCCCATAAAACCAACATTACCATCCATCAAAATGGTTTGGCATTACTTACTTACTAGGTTCCTGTACTTATTCTCTTTTTTTAAAGCCGAAATTTTGTTCCGAAAGTAGCGGTTCGGTACTGCGCGGTTTCCATCGATTTTCGCTATCATCATCGTTAGGTCGCTTTCAGTATCGAGTATTGTAAACAGCTACTTCTATCAATGAAACATTTAAATGATAAAATTCAACGCGTATGATAGTATCGAGAATATTTAATTTATCGATTCTGATGGTTAGAATTGGCATTCATCGGAATGGCGAATTTTTTCAAGTACGCATGAAAAAGTCCGGATAAAGGTTGGTTAGAAAGATGGCGGCGAGTCGAAAAGCCTACTACCAGATCTACTAGATCTAGAGATTACAATACTACTAGATCTAGATCTACATCTAACAACCCAACACACCTATTTTATGGATGAGTCTATTATCGGACATCAGTATCTAAAATCATCCTGAATGAATATTACCGTGCAAGCGCCAGATAATAAAATAACAGCTTAATGGATAAGTTTTTCTGAATTACGCAATCTCAACATCATCTGAAAAACAGCTGCCATCTTTATTTTAAAATGGGCCGTATTTTTCAGAAAGCGCCGGTAGGTGGCGCCACAAAGAATGGTCAATAAAGCTACGCAGAGTACCCACCCTTGACACTAGGCGGCGACACGAACATCTAGGTTAAACTATTTGTAAACAAACATGTATGCTGATATTTAAATACATAAATAGTAGCGAGACTCACTAACTTGAAAGCGTCCTTGGTTGCTAACCAGAACATGGCTATCACACCTTGGCCTACGATTGGGCAATTTTTTTCTGCTTTGTTCGAGAGACCACCTTAACATTAACTTTAAAAATAATTATCACGCGAAAAATGGCGTTTTTTTTTTGCGTATTTTAAGCAATCTGAAGATGACAATTCTATTTTTGGCAGATTTTTTTTTTTTTTTTTTTTGCTTCCGACATTGATGGTAAAACGTAAACATGGGTACAGTTTGAGTAGCTTAAAAAACTTTAAATAATGGTCTCTAAGGTGTCAAAACTGCATGCCTAGGTCGAGTATTATTAGATTGATCGTTTAGTGAAAAAAAAATGTAATTATTATGTTCTCCTTTTAAGAAATCGGCATTGCAAAAACGTCGCTGAAAGCACGTTATTTTTTATTGTGACGTCATCGCTATTTTTACGGAAGCTGTGAAGTAGTATCCTCTCGCTGCTTATATATATAATTGTGTTTTCTTTTCACTTGACACTCTTTTTCAGCTTATTTTGCTAGCGTAATTAGACTAATTAAGCCTAATTATGGATATTTCACCTGGCTTTTGGATTATACTATGACTCTAAAAGCCCTTAAACCACAACGATCTGTTATTTTTATTTTTGTTAATTTTGTGTTAATCCCTGGAATTTGTAGTGAGCGTTGGTCTTTGTGTGTTTATTTAGGCCTAATTATTTGTTTTCAAATTTGTTATAGCTTAATTAATTTGTCTTAATTCTTATTGATTTCATAAATTTTAATTAGGTTAATTATAATATTATTTTCACTGGTCTTCGTTGATACATTTATTAGGCTTAGTAATGTTTATATTATATAAATATATTTTTATATTTTATTATATATTATTAAGATTTTAGAGCCTGATAAATTAAATGATTTTAGCGTTGAGTCTAGGTTTACATTACTAATTAGTACTTAGTAAACCAAGTACGCATGGACTAGGACATGTGTGTGCTGTGCCGGCGTTGTGGGGTGTTGGGAGATTGCGAGACGCGAAAAGCGAAATGGCGAGGCGGGAAAATGCGTGAAGATAAAGCGAGACATACCTGTGGAATTAAGGGTAAATAGCGAGACACTTTTTGCGAAAAAAAAGTATTTTTCATCTTTATTTATTTAAATTATTTGTTTTTTTGTTTTAAAATAAACAAGCACACCCTTTAACACGAGTGTTGTATGTTGTTATTTTTTATCTAGATTTTATAATATAGATTGATAGATACTAAGAAGATAGATGGATCTATATCTATTAAAAAATCCTAACATCGTTGCTGTGCTACTGTCATCGCCCGCTCTCGTTAGCGAGAGGAAAATCCCGTCTCAGTCGACATTAATTTTAAAAATCAAGCCCACTCATGTTTAAACAAACGTGAGCTGTGTCATTGTGGATTGGTATAATCTTGTAAGCAGGAGAGATATTCTGCAACATGTATTTATGGATTTTGTACTTGCAAAAAGTGTAAAAGTATAAACAATTCTAAAAAGTGCAATTTATTTTTTTATTAAGTAATTTTAATTACAAACAAAATTTACATACAAAATCTTCTGAAACAGTCCTAGCACTACTCAAACGCACCTCGTGACACCATCTTTCACACATAGTACATCCACCCTTGTGCTTATATTTATATGGTAAATAAACCGGTAGTGATCTCCCCTAAACTTTCTCGAATATTCTTATATAAAACAACAGGGGATGGTAACTGGGGATATAGTTATGATTTTCAATCCATTTTAAATACTGAAACTTTTAAAAATAGAATAGAATCTCAGTAAAAAACAATTGCGCACCAAGCGAACGCCTAATAAAGGTGTGTATAATAGTGCGCAATAGTGTTAGTACTTAATAAATTTACATTAGTTTTTTGAGAAATCGGAAGTAGCGTAAATTACTACTTCCGGTCAACGGAAATTACTCAAAATTTAACAGAAGGTAGAGAATTAGATCTTTTACTTACATGTGAAATTTCATTTATCTATCTGAAATAGTACTCAAGTTATAGGCTTTTGAAAAATTCAAAGTAGAAAAAGTACCACTTCCGGTTGTCGGAAATCGCTCAAAAGTTGATACGGATCTACGATTTTGATATAATACTTATATATGAAATTTCATCAACCTAGCTGTAACGGTACTCAAGTTATCGTGTTTACACACGGACACACAGACACACACACAGACACACACACACAGACATACGGACAAGATTGCAAAATTATGTTTTTCCGTATCAGTGAGGTGTAAAACGTCGAGATTTGTAAAAATCACGATTTTTTTTTTTGCACGATTACAATACTTTCTCTATACTACGTATATACGAGAAAGTAAAAAAGCTAGAAAAAAATCATCGTAGGCGGCGGCTATAATACAAAATTTCTATGCAACAATAGAAAATATGTTTGCGGCGGCAGCGGATCCGGGCACGGTGATTTTCAAAGACGGTAAATCAGGCGGCCTCGGCGTTCCACACAAAAGACAGAAGTTGATCTATCGTCGGCGGTATTTCCCTCGGTTTCGAACAAGGTGGTATTCTAAGTCGACACAAAAGATGGGGGGAGTTGACAAATTATAAATATAATACTAATACGAGAAGAGTGAGTTCCTTTGACTTCACAATTCCCAATATATTACATCCCTTTACCCTTAGTAAACAACAACACATCTCTCAATAGAACAAATGATAGTATCCTAAAATCACCAAATATACTGCAACATGAACATTATATGATTTGAATCATTTGGTAGATTACACCCTTACAAACAAATGCACAATATGCCACAACATAATTAAGATACAAAACAATGATGTCAAAGTCCTTTTGACCTTTAAAATCATAGGTCTAACTTATCTGGGACTTTGATTGTCCTGTTTGACCTTCTCAGTGGCTTTTGATTTGGTGACTCAAGATTCTGACCATCTGGATTCTCTAGCTCAGGAAGTCTAGGATCCAAATCATTAATTCCAGAATTTACATTTTCTGACTCTAGACTACTTGGTTCACTCATATCAACAGAACTTGGTTGTGGAACAAACTGAGTTGGTGTGAACTGTTCAGATTTGGTGGGATTGACAGATTCACACTTATTATCTGCACAAGTTATTTTTAACTGGTCTGCGTGTCTACGGACAATAAGTCCATCATTTGTTTTTACTTTATAAGACACAGGTCCTGTACATTGAACTATTTGACCTGGCATCCATTTTTCCCTTCCCCCATAATTTCTCAGATACACATTATCATTAACTCCAAATTCTCTTTCAATGGATGTTTTTTCATGATTTACTTTTTGTGTATGTTGATGTTGGGAAACAGACCTTTGAACAGTTGGATGTAGTAGGTCAAGGTGAGTTTTAATTTTCCGACCACATAGCAATTCGCATGGTGCAACACCTGTTGTTATATGAGGAGTTGTGAGGTATTCGGCTAAGAACCTGTTTACTCTTTCCCTGAGAGAAAATTTGTTACCGGTACTCATTTTTACCATAGCGGTTTTGAATATGCCTACCGCTCTTTCAGCTAAACCATTCCCAGCAGGATGATAGGGTGATGTGGTTATATGCTCAATACCATTTGCTACACAAAACAGTTTAAACTCATGAGCAGTGAAACTAGGCCCATTATCTGAAACAATTTGATCTGGTAATCCATGGGTTGAAAATATTTCCTTAAGTTCTATAATGGTATCATTTGCAGTGATTGTGTTCATGATTTTAACTTCTAACCACTTAGAATGTGAATCAATAACAATTAAGAACATTTTGTTCATGAAAGGTCCTGCGAAATCTATATGTATACGTTTCCATGGTTCGATTGGCCAGTCCCAGTTTTGCAAAGGTGCTGTAGCTGGTTGATTTGAATGTTGTGCACAGCTTGAACAAAGCTTTACATATTTTTCAATATCAGCATCCATATATGACCACCAGAACCACGATCGTGCAAGAACCAAGATGAGTATCATGTAAAGTTCTTAAAACTTCTTTTTGTAACATTTTGGGGATAATAACTCTTGACCCCCATAGTACACATCCATCTTCTAGACTTAACTCCATTTTTCTTATTTTAAATGGCCTTAAGTCATCATTCACAGACTCTTCAGGCCAACCATTCTTACGGTACTCATATACTTTTATTAAGCACTCATCTTTTTGTGTTTCTCTTTTAACATCATTCACATTTATATTGGAGTTATCCATGATAGTGAAAAGAACAAATACATCTTCTGGTACATAACTAAGGCATTGATTTTTAAAGGTAATTGACTAAAACTATCTGCACTATTCTCAGATCCAGGTTTGTATTTCAATTAATAATTGTATGCAGCTAGTGTGATAGCCCATCTCTGAATTCTTGGTGAGGCATGCTCAGGCAGGGGTTTGTTTTCCCCAAACAAACCTAGCAATGGTTTATGATCTGTAAAGATGGTGAACTCCCTACCAAACAGAAACTTGTGAAATTTCTTAACACCAAAAATGATGCCTAAGCCTTCCCTATCTAACTGAGAATAATTTTTCTCGGCCTGGTTCAAAGATCTACTGGCAAAAGCAGTGGGTCTGTCACCATTTTCATCTATGTAGGATAAGACTGCTCCTACACCATCTGGTGAAGCATCACGTGTTAAGATAAGTTTACTCCCTGTGTCATAGTGAGTTAGTAAGGTGTCAGAAGACAAAGCTTCTTTTGCTGCATTAAAAGCAGCATCTTGTTGTTTACTCCAGTGCCAAGTTGCATTTTTCTGCAGCAGCTTGTACAGTGGTGGTAGTTTACCAGACAGATTCCCTATGAACTTCGCATAGTAATTTATCAAGCCCAAAAAAGCTCTTAGTTGTTGGGTATTTTCAGGTTTGGGTGCTTCTTTAATGGCTTTTGTTTTCTCAGGTTGAGGTCTGAGACCTTGTTTGCTCAAAATATAACCAAGAAAACTAATATCTGTCAGCATGAATTGACATTTATCTTTGTTTATCTTTAAACCCTTTTCACCAACTATTTTCAAGACTTTATCAAGTGTTTTAAGATGTTCAGTGTCATTCTTACCAGTTATGTACACATTGTCAAAGTAAACACAAACATTTGGAATATCCTTAAAAATACTGTCCATGACAGTAAATTTCCTGGAAAATTCCAGGGCTGGATGATATACCAAAACATAGTCTTTCATATTGTCGTATAGACTTTTGAATCTGGATGCAGTTCTAGTTGAGTGTAAGCATGACTAAAGTCTAATTCAGAGAATTTGTCTCCTCCTGCCAAATTCAAAGAAATTTCCTCAATGTTAGGAATAGGGTACCTATTTAGCTCTATTTGCTTATTCAGTGTAGCTTTATAGTCTCCACAAATTCTTACAGAACCTTCCCTCTTTAACACTGGCACAATGGGCGTTGCCCAAT
Organism: Physella acuta; assembly: GCF_028476545.2. Lineage (NCBI taxonomy): Eukaryota > Metazoa > Mollusca > Gastropoda > Physidae > Physella > Physella acuta. The sequence continues at coordinate 682,094 of NW_026731973.1, forward strand.
CAGAATAATCTACCTTCTTTATGATGCCATTGGATTCCAATCTACTTAGCTCATTTTCAATTTTATCCCTCATTGCATAAGGTGGAACTCTAGCTTTGCAGTATCTTGGATTTGTGTCTTTAATGCTTATCTTCACTGTCCTATCATTTAGTAATCCTGAATTACCAAAGACACCTTCATTTTCAGATATAACTTTATCTATTGAAGTAAAACTAGATTCTCTTGCTTTGTTCACTGAAAATATACTCCCCCAGTCTAACTTAAGATCAACTAACCAGTTCCTACCTAGTAATGGTGGTCCATATCCTTCAACCACAAGAAGAGGAAGTTTAACACTTTGACCATTATAGCTTACATGAACCATACACTCTCCTATCACCGGAACATTGTCACCTGTGTATGTGTTAGGCACGTGTGACATGGTTGTAGAGGCACTGATCCTCCTGTGACAGCGTCAAAGTCCTTCTTTGTGATGACAGAGATGCTCCAGTGTCAAGTTGGAAGATGATGCTCTTACCGTTGATATAAACTAGTACATTGATGGGAGCATGATTTGTTGATTTCACAGAGAACAGGTTGAACTCCGGCTGCAAATCAGTTTGAGCATTTTCACTGGTAGAGTGGTTCATTGACTGGGTTAGGTAGTCTTGGTGAGAGTTAACATAGTGCTGCCTTTGGTTGCGGTACTGTCTTGACTGGCTAGATTTAGCAACAGACGAAGACTTTGCAAAGCAGGCCTTGGCAATGTGACCTTGCTTACTGCACTTATAACAAGTTGCTTACTTGAACTTGCATCGATGAGATGCATGGGGACCGTTGCATCGATGACATTTTTTATAATTATTACTAGATTTAGATCTAGGATTTGAACGTGCAGGCTGTTTAGCATAAGTTGAAATGCTCTGATAGGGTTGGTGTTTGTTGACTAACCTGCTGTCTACTGCATGGATCCCTGAGGGCGTTAGAGATTTTACCGCCTCGGATGACTGCTGGAATGAAGTTGCTAGTTGTATTGCTTTTTCCAATGTGAGATCTGACTCGAGAATCAACTTTCTTTGAACATCAGGGCTGTTTACACCTGTCACAAACTTTTCACATAGTCTGTCAGACAGCGTGTCTCCGAATTCACAAAATTCACTTAAATGACGTAAAGCAGCAACATATTCTGATATTGACTCGTTTGGTTGACGAGTCCTACCGTCAAATCTGGCTCTACACAGGAACTTTGATGGTGCGGGCGCATGGTGGTATGTTAGCAATTTGCTCAGCTCGTTAAAGCTCTTGGTAGTTAGATTAGCTGGTGCGCATAAGTCCTTTAGTAGCCTAAATTGTTGAGGCCCTATGACTGTTAACAAAACAGCTCTCTTTTTGGCTTCTATCGTCACGTCGTTAGCTTCAAGGTAAAAGCTTAACCTATCTAGATAATCATGAATGGTTTCATCATTCGAATCAAATTCTTTTATTTGGCCATACAGCGCCATTATCCTAGAAATACTTAGCCAATATGCTCTAGCAAGCTTCTTTTTAAGTAAGCATGTGCTCTTTCTAGTGGATTGATTTATCCTCGTCGCCAGTTGTGGTGGATTGGGCCGTTCTATTATAATACACTGACGCAGAAGCCATTGGATTGTATAGAGATCTTTTAATCAGCCACCATTATGGAAACAGGAAGAGGAAGTCACGAGATACAAACAAAGGACATCACCCAAAACAACATTATAAATATAATACTAATACGAGAAGAGTGAGTTCCCTTGACTTCACAATTCCCAATATATTACAGTGTGTGTGTTAAATAGTTTTTGTGGATTTGCTAACTGTTAGGTCCTTCTATATGTAAATACTCTATATTTAGCCCTATATACAAAATCATTAAATATTGATTATTTAACAAAAGACATTATGATCGGATGGAGAATGTCGTGCTATTAAAAATATTGGGAGTTACTGGGCTGGAACCAAACTGAACAGGAATTCCTCTTCACTTGTTCCTTGAAAATCACTTAGTTTTGTGCGAGAAAAATAGTATTAAACTAAGATAGTTCTGTCGCAAGTATAGAATGCTTTTTTTAAAATTGTTTTATATATTCTATATCTTTCCTAGATTTAGATATTTAAATATGTCATTTCTAAACGTTGTTGCTCCTATGATTGCCCGCCAACGTTATCTTGTCAGTAGAAGAAAAAAAAGGTCAGTGAGTTCACTTTGGTTTAGATATCAGTAGTGTAAGCCTATAGCATACAACATAGGCAACATAGCAAGAACATTGCTATTTAAGATTGCTAATGACACCACTTTTATTTGTCCCCCAGATGTTGTAGCCTTAATTCAGCTATTCTATAATTTTTTAATTTTTTAAAATTTTGGACTGATAGGCCTAGTATAATTTACTATAAAATTAAATTACGGTTAAATAAGATGAGAAAAAATAATGGATCATTTTACATGCACGCCCAACATTCATTGGGTCTGAGAAGTTCATACCATAGGCCATATATAATAGACCTAACGATTAATCTTTGCCATGACATTTGTCAGAAATGATATAGGATATTTAAAGCAAGATCTCTAGATATTTATGGAATTACAAGAAAGAAGTCATAACAACAGAAAATATATATTCTACATCTTAAAAAGTATTATTGTGTAATTAAATGTCAACAAATTTAATATCTGGTCTGAATTGTGGCCAAGTCTATAAGGACTCTAGTCCTAATAGCGGCCATGGGTAATCAGACCCGGGTCCAAATAGATGCGGCCATTAATTAAAGGAATGATAAATCAAGAAATTTGAATTTAAAACAATAATTTAAGAAAGATTAAGATTAAATTAATAAGGATTATAATTTAAAACCTTACCATTCTTACAGGCTTAATTAGTTATCAGTGTTTCTTCCAGAATTTTTCTCTGGCTGGAGTGGGGGGGGGGGGGGGCGTAGAGAATACCTGGAAGAAATTCTGTTAGTAATTACTAATATTTAAACGTAATAATTTAACAAATTCACTATCTCGGCCTATATAGACCTATATGATAATTATTTTTTTTTTGCAGGTCTATAGGTAGCTTTATAGTTCTAGGTTTAATAAACAATTAATATAATTTATAAAAATGAGTAATAATAAGCATAATGAATTTAATATTTATTAGTTTTGAACATTAGTCTAGCAAAATTATTAGTTAGCCAGGGAAAGTTATAGTTAACAGCACTAACATTGGTGGACTGTGTCCAAGAGGCTTGGGAAATATTTAAAAGGGCCGCCAAACCTTGGATAGAAGTTTTCACCGAACATTTTTTCTCTATCAAAGCATGGAGAAATACCTACAAATCATTTTTTAAAAATCAAAACATTAAAAGAACTAATACAGCACATTTCATGGGGGCCTATCAAGATTTGTCTCTGTGGGGCACATGGGTTTTTCCTGGTAGACCGGCTGAATGAAAGAAATATCACTGTCAATTATTTTATTATATTTTTTGCTTAAGACTTAATTGAAAATAGTTTATTGCAGTTATTAACAAAATAAATTTAATTAATGTATATATTTTTTACAAATAGGCTCATTGTTTAATTTCTGTACAGGGGATATATATATATATATACACAATTTTTTTTCAGAAAAATATATACTCATCATGCTTTTTAGAAGCATTTGAAGAATTTAAACATTTTATGTATGGGGTGGAACACCCTGTTGAATTTGTTGATGGTCTTGATGATGGCACTCAGTGTCCTGCTTGCTTTAATGTATGTAATTTTTTATTTTTTTTTTAAGAAAAAATATAATACTAAATTCCCACCAACTACATGTCTTTAAAGGCTCCAACCAAAATCATCTGCCTGGATGCAGATTTTCAACTTGTGCGGAAAGCATCAGCAGGGAGACAATGGGAAACGCCAACAAGACAGGTTTTTTTCCATCAACAAGATGCTGTTGAAACATTTGTTTCAACTTATAAGGAACAAAGTGTTGCAAATGTAAGTTGAACTAGATAGATAGTTATTATTGCTAAAGCCTTAAATAATTTACATTTATCTGAAGTACAGTTGCAGTTTTTTCTTTAGGATCAGTGTTCGGATTTCCAAGCCGGAAACAATCTACGATCAAAATCCAAAGACGTAAAACTTTCGGACAAAGGTATATTTGGGTCAGTCTGTCGACATGAAATTCCCAATAAATTTGCCAGTTTAAAACATGGAGAAAGTTAGTGTGACTAAATTTTATTTTATATAGTGTACCTAATTTCATCGTTTCAAGTATTTGCTAAATTATTTTTTCATTGGGCAAAATTAGTTCATCAAACTTTCAATAAAGTTCTTCTTTTAAAAAATGTGAAACGGATTTTAGTGTAATTATTTGCAAAAAATACATATTTAAAATTTAACATTAAAGGTAAGTTCATAATTTATCAGATTGTGCACAGCTAATTCTTACCCCAGTAAACAAAGAATGAGTATTGATACATTAAATAAATGTATTTTTTTAAGTAATATCAATTTAGTTCACTTAATTTTATTTTGCAGACTTGCTTATCCAGTGTACTTTCTAGAAAAACTTGTAGATAATTTTCAAGGAAGCAAGCTCATCACATCATATGACATCGCTTGTAAGCTAAATAAACATTTGCAGGTAAAATTAAAATTGACACATTTAATTAAAATAAAAATAAATTAAACATAGTTCAAATTGTATTAAACCATATATAAATATATATATATATATATATATATATATATATATATATATATATATATATATATATATATATATATATATATATATATACATATTATATGGTCTTATTTAGGCAAGTTTTCAAAAATTTGTAAAGAAATGAAGCCTGAAACTAGACAAGATATGCTGTCAGATGGACTTCTACATTTTAGTGAGAGAAAAAAGAAGAATATAGGTATATTTTTTTTAAATTGATAATGAATTCTCTTGCTATTAAGTATCTTATTTTAGAATAGTTATGACTTTTTGTGGTTAATAATTAAAAATAGGCCTATATAGCCTTGTTGTTGTTTTTTTAACTTTTTAACAAGCTATTAATTCATACATATTTTGTTGAGAATATATTGTACACAATACAAAAAGTCATTCTTTCATCTTAGGCCACTCTTTAGTTGCACGGTTCGGAAGAGCAACTGTAGTCAAAGAAACTGCCATCAAATCTTTGGCAGAGTTACAACAGCTTCACCCAGGTAACCTATACTTACTTTCAAAATGTTCTAAGTAATTTGCAATCAAAAAGTGTTTGGAAAATGAATGATAAACTTTTAAAATGTTACAGACATAAACAAAGAAATTATATCAAAATGGACTAAAGAAGAAGTTGAATCTGTTCAAAAGGATATAAGCAGTAAGTAATTATCATGATGAATATAGTACTAGCATAAGTTAGTAAAATATATCTGATTATGAAAAATTAATATGAAACATAATTTTTTTATTACCAGTGAAAAAATCTGCAAAGAAGGATTCATTTTTGCTAATACAGAACTTTGCTATTGAGCGTCATTTTTTGAAGGAGCAGATCAGGAAATATGCAAGTCAGTTATTATATCAAATATGCCTTTAAATTGTTAAACAAAAATATACATAAAGCATTTTAGAATAATAATTGTTTAATCATTCAATTAATTTTTTCTCCTAGGAGGCCAATCAATTGCTAAGAGAATTAGCAGACAACTTTCCACAAACGCTAAGAAACTGCAAAAAGCTATAGATGATCACAACAAATCAGAACTAATTCCAGTTACTTTTAATCAAGTTATAAATTTATCTGATTCTTCATGGGTTCAAAATTATGGGATAGAGCTTTTAAAAAGGCAAACAATTGATTTAAATAATATTATTTTAAGATGTCATGAAGAAGATGAATTGATTAAAAAAGAAATGATTTCTGTTTTAAATTTTTATGAACTTCAAATTAATCACATAAATAAAGCTTGTAGAATAATCATTACAAAATTTCGACCAAGACTTTTTCTTGACATGTTTAGATTAAAATTGTACTTTAATTTTCTTCTTGATTTATTTACACCCTTTCTATCTGATCTTAAATTTTCCAAATTTGCTGTTGTTAATGAACATGATTTTGTTAATTTTGAAAATAGTGAAGATATTTTAAGTATAGACTCAGGTGAGGTAGATGCCAATAGTTCAATGATTGAAGATGAGGATGATGAAGATACTGAAGTTTAATTTACAATGTTGTTTTACTATAACTTTTTGCTGCTGTATTAGCTTAGTCATATTAGCCTTTTAAAAATTTTAACCTATTTTATAGGTTAGATCTGTATTATATATGGTTGGTTTTCTTACCCTACGTTATAAATACTTTTAAGGCATGTATGTGTTCTAGCCCAATAAGACAATAGGTTGCTTTAACAGCCTACCATTATTTTAATTAAATAGTTTTTGTTAGTTTTTACACCAATCAATACATTGTCTTGATTGGTATAGAATTTTTTTAAACACATTATGTTTGTTAAGTTTGAAACATGCATAATGATAAGCTCTTACCAGTCTTGATGCAATTTTTTAGTCTAACAGATTATGTACAAATGAGTGTCATATGTGATACAAATTTAATAACAAAAAATTTTATGCCCAACAAACTGTTTTTATTTTAATGAAGACCTACTTCCACTGCTGCTATTATAATTAAAATTTCCATTTGAATTTTATGTTGCTGATCTATTGACTTCACTAAAAGTATCAAATTAAATTAAGTTTACAAAACAAATGTTGGTGTTACAATAGTTATATTACAATTTTTCCTTAGTCCTAATCTGCCAGTGTCACTCAGAGAACATGTTACACATTTAACTTTTTGAAAAACTGTTATGGGGTCATCCATAAATGACGTCACACTTGTAGGGGGTCCATAATTTTGTGACGACGTGTGACGGAGGGAAGGGGGGGGAGGTAAAAATCGTCAAAAAAAGTGTGACGTCATTTATGGATGACCCCTATCCGCTTTATATCTCACAATCTAAGCAGACGTCTATGAAACCAACAGACACCAATAAAAACAAAATAAATCTCAGTTTGTTAAAGTGGAAGTTATTCTGAACGGGGCATTAGCTAGCTTGGTAGTGTTTCATTCACTTAATGTTTAGGAATTAAGACTGGTTGGGATTATAAAGTGATGAGGGCAGAAATATCAGCCCCGACATTTAAGGAAACGCACTTCGAGGCTCTACAATTTCTACTTAAAACTTAAAGTAATATAAAATTACTATTGCACATGTGGTCTATATGCATTTGCTGGAGTAAAGACACACGGAACTAGATCTAGTAGAACTACTTGATGAAACCTTGCAATATATGTCTTGTCATGATGTAGCAAAAAATTTTAACGTATGCAAAACGGTAACTAAATTAATATATACTCAGCTACAAAAAAACAAAAAAAAAACAACAACAGCATATGCACGTGGAGAAAAACTCACGGAGAGTTCTGGCGGCTGTCTATCAAAGTGCCACACACTTCTTTTGAGCAGAAATTTTCTCTCCACCCCCAGTGCGTAGGAAACGTCCATAACTTACTTTATGAATCAACGATATTATCAGCTCCACAGTGTACCATTTGCAATTCTCTCACAATGTCGTTCTCAATTATTCTCATCGATCCAAGCGTTTGGTCTTCGTCTGCATGATAGGGCAGATAGGAAAGTAATCTCGGTATAGATCCCGGGATAAAAAAAATTAAACGTCACTTTTATTAAACATACAGAATATTTCAACAAAAATACATGAGATCAATTTCAGTCCATTTTAACAAACAGGTAGTTCTAGGCCCTTAGGCATACTTGCTACCGATAACTTTCTAAATCGTCTTCCATTATTCCCTAACCTTAACCCTAGCCCTAACCCTATAGCTTTCTAAATCATCTTCCATTATTTCCTAACCCTAGCCGTAAAGCTTTCTTAATCATCTTCCATTATTCCCTAACCCTAACCTTAACCCTAGCCTTAACCCTATAGCTTTCTAAATCATCTTCCATTATTCCCTAGCCCTAACATTAACCCTAGCCTTAACACTATAGCTTTCTAAATCACCTTCCATTATTCCCTAACCTTAACCCTAACCTAACCCTAGCCCAAACCCTAACCCTAACCCTAACCCTAACCCTAGCCCTATCGGCAGATAAGAAGTTGTTTTTAACTTTTGGCCCGTACACTTTCTGCATAAGTGACGGGGCTAAGAAGAACGTATTCTCATATACGGACCCATTCATATTGTTGAGGTACGATGCGCTTGACGTTTAGCCATATGTGTAAGTAAAGTTCTCCTTCCAAAGCTGACGGCAAGTGAAGTAGAGAGTTCACCAGTTTCTGTGTCATCGGCATATGAATAGTGTGGTCAGCACTATGCCCAGCCGCCTTCACTTTCCCTGTAAGGTTAGGTACCCCGTCCCAGGGCAACTACGTCCCGTTTTGTATTATATTAATTATTTTAAGATTTTGTTTGATGTTGTATTTCCTTATGATAGTCCAAATTACATCTTGCCATACTCAAAAGGCGCTGGGGGTAGGTTATTTGAAATTATATATATGCATATATATATACATATACATATATATATATATATATATATATATATATATATATATATATATATATATATATATATATATAAATGGCCCAATACGGAGAATATTTTTTTTTAATTAATTTAATAAATTTATCTTCACTGTACTTTACCACACAATTTTGGCAAGTATGGCTGATCGCAAAAATTCCTGGCCATATTGCTTATTTTCGCACAATATTGTAAGTTAAGCTTGTTAGGTGAAACCAAGCTGGGAGATCAGGAATCTAGATCTAAAATAGATCTAGATCTAGATTACATCTGCATCTTTATCTTACCTTGTACAGTTTGCTATTAAATAAAATGAGTTCAATGAGTGTAAGACGAAGTTTAGATCTATTAAATCCGTACTCGACAGCTAATTAAATTAAAAATAAAAATTATCATTATCATGATTATCATTAATTAATTAAATTATTATTAATTAATACTAATTATATAGAAACATTTACATAGATCTACATTCTCATTGTAATTTTTAATCTAGAAGTAAATTAATCTAGCTAGATCTAGAATATCTAGTTCTATATATTTTGTATAATGATTGTTAATTTATAATTAATATTTTATATTTTATATCCTCAGCAGTTCTTAACCGCTTTTCATACCTGCCCTTTGTCCGTAATGAGTAATGTGAGTCAGGTACCCATCAGAGCTGCGTGGACTCAGGGACGTCCTACAGACTCCAACATGGGAACGAACTCGAGCAGTCATTAGCTCTAACCACGCTGTCTCTGACTATTACTTATTACATTAGAAGATTAATTATTGATAATCAATAGCAATAGGGTATTTATAATTATATCACAGTGCCTATTTACATTTTAAAAACAATTAATAACATATATAATAAAAATAGATATGTTATTAGACTATGACAATTACTAATTGTTCTTTATATTTAAAAACGTTTTTGATTAACATTTTTTAGAGGAAATATTTGACTGTTGATGAAAAAAAACAGCTCAATTCTGCGATTGAAAATGGAATGACAACTAGAGATAAGGAATGGATAGGAAAGCTGGCAAGGGAATTCAAAATTGAGCCATTTAGAATTGAAGTAATGTATTAATGTTTTAAATGCTGAAATATTAAAATAAAATGTATACTAATAGATTAAAGTTGATAATAGCTCATTTTGACTGTTAATTTATTGATACATTTATATCTGCAGAAGTACATATACAACATGAAGAGGCAAAAGGATAACTCTGTTAGCAAGCTCCCCAGAAAAAGAAGAAGTGGTTGGGATGAATTTAGAGCCATGCAAAAGCAAGGTTTGCTAACCATCTTTTAGAATTATAATTATGCTCCAACATATTAAGATAAACTATAGACTTTTAATAAAGATACTTTTTGTTCATATTTTCATCATTCAGGTGCTGATGAAGATAACAGGTCATTTTTAAGAAGAATTTCCCAAGAATGGAAATTGCTTGATCATGTGACAAAAGTTGGAATGGACAGGAAGGCACAGGAGAAAAACAAACAACCTTTTTATGGGCTCGACGATAGTGATATTGTAAAGGGGTTGAAGAAAAGATTAAAATTATTGGTAAGATGTTAAGATCACTTGTCAACTATACAACAGATTAATAATACTAATACATGTAAATATCTTAATAATTCGTTCACTTTTTTTTGCAGGTTAAAGATATGGAAAAGGCTAATGTAAAATTTATTGGTGTTAGTTCTTACTTTGACCCAATTAACAAAGTTGAAGTGTTCCACACCATGAATGCAAAACATTTAAAAAAAGACATAGTAGATTTTGTATGCAAAGGTGAGATTTTTTTCTTTGCGCAGGCAGAAATAATCAATGAGTTTAATTAGGCCTTATATATTTTAGAAATTTAAAATAATTTAAGAAGTTTTGAGATTTAAAAAAAAAAAACTTCGCCAAAAAAAGAAATATTTATATATACTGGTATTCTTTTTTATATTTTGTTAAATGTAGAAAAAGTTCATATCTGCTAAACTTTAGGCTAAGACCTTGAATACCTCTTATGAAAACCTATTTTAAATCTGCATTATAAATATTTATTTGTGAATTTAATATTTAAATGATTGTATAGATTAGCAATCATAGTGTTATACTTTTTATGTAGTTTCTACCTATATTTGTAATTATTAAAATCTTTTATTTTACAGATCCATTACAAAGCTGCACTAAATCTGTCAGACTGCGCCAATTAGTGATGGAGATTTTTCAGGAAAGATGGGGTAGGTCAATTTAAGACAATGTTCCTTTTATTGCCTTTGCATTTCTAATTTTAAAAATATGCTACACTAGATTGTGTTCAAGAATAATATAATTTAAATTTATTTTATTGAAAAACTATTTGGCTGGTCTAAATCTTTTGCAACCTAAAAACAAATGGTAATGGTTAAAATTATTAGATTTGTTTATGTGTGCACAAACTTACATTTATAAATATGTGTGTTTCAAAAAGTTGCATGAAACACAATACTCAAGTACCATACTTTAGTAGTAACATAACTGTCACTGGGCTGCCTACAGGGATACCATTCAAGCACCCTCAACTGTACACTGTAAATGAATTAAATCAAATCATAGCAGAAGACAAATACAATATACAGATGGCTATAACCTTGTGAGTTATTTTAGTATGATTTATAATATATAATAGATTTTAAAAATGTAATCAATTACTTATAATGTAGCCCTATTTTTAAAAATATATAATTATTAATAATTTTTAAAAAAATTTTACTGCTCATCATGTAAGATTATTCTTCCATGAGTAAAAACTTTTTTAGTAACTAATGCAAAGTAAATATTTAATTTTTTCCAGGAAAACAATGGATTATGATTGTGAGTTTATCTTTGTATTCCTGAAGTTCAAATTATTTATTTAATTTGAGATAGTTAAACTCCTGTAGATTTCTAATATTCTTATATCAAATTTAATTTATCTTGTAAGTAATGTAAGACTGGAACTTCTAAGTTCTCATACTAAGTTGCATTCCATGCTGATTCCTAAACCTAACATTTGAGAAATATTCTGAAGTAGGCCTACTAATAAACATGTTATATTGCAGTATTGTGCATCATTTCTTCTGTTTTTATTAGCAATTTCTAAGGAATTCTTTATGTCCCTATTATTAAAAAAATTTATTGTGTTGTCATTGAACCTATTGTGTTTCAAACACTGATGTATATTCTTCCTTGCAGGTTTGCTAAGCTCATTAGAAAGCTTGAAAGTCCTTTCAAAAAATTTTAGAGGTCGAGTGTTAATCGAAGGTATTACTTTTTGACAAACTGGTGTTTAATAATTGTATGCAATAATAATCCATATCAATATTATATTATATATTTTAGATAATTAATTATTTATGAATTATTTCTTTTTTAGATGAAAGTAAAAAGCTGCAATATCCTGAAAAGGAAGAGTCATCCTTCAAAGACTGAAATTCAGGTTTTGGAACTTGGTAAGATGATAACTGTGTTATTTATTGATATTGTGTTGTGGTGGTGCTGGGTTTGAAAAATCATGGCTTTACTTGAGCTGAAGCATTAAGTTTCACAAAACTTTGTATGCTATTTTTTTCAGACTTAAATGAAGCTGTAGCTGGGATTGTTTTAGCTGCAGATGAATCAAGTACAAATACAGAACAAACAGAAATAACTGAGCTTGAGATACCGAGTATCCTTAGTATAAACCAAGGTAATAATGTAAACTTATGTTATGGTATTACAATTGACAAGTAGAGTAAACCTCAGTTATTTATTATATGTAAAAGAAGAAATTTTTTTTTTATTAAACTCTATTTCTGTTGTTTCATTAAATCTAGATAAATCAATAGCACTGACACAAGCTCAAATTGAAAATGTTGTTCCAGAAACTCCCACTTACATCAAAATGGGTAAGAGAACTAATGCCTAAAATAAAATAAAAATGTATCATTAATGAATTAATGTGCTTACAAAATATAATTTATTTTATAAAAAAAATAAATTCAAAGGTATTGTTTATTTTTGTAGGTAAAAAAAAAAAGATACAGTGTGCAGAAAGCAGAAATTTTGACCCAATCAGAAACAATAGGTGTCAAAAGAACAGCTGAAAAATACAACGTATCGGAATCTTCAATTTTTCTGTGGAAAAAAATAAATTAAATTAAAACTTATAAATTTTCTGTCTTTTTAAAAAAAAAAAAAATGTACATACTTATGATGATTGACTAGCCAAACTCAAGACCGGTGACCAGTACTGACCAGTATAGCAAGAAATGCTCTGACCTGAAATCTCCAAGGATAAAAGAAAAAAACATAAGATACATAAGATGCAACTTAAGTAATACCTGGACCGAGCACAAAAAATTGCCTAACAGGCTGTTGTCAGCTACTAATGTCTTAATTGGATGGCAAACATCTACGTCTACCTACAAATTGTGTTATTCAAGTTATTGTCATGCAACACTATACCCATCATTTAGACTATTAAATCTAGTACTAGAAAAAAACCAACAGCAATCCAAAATAGACCTACAGAAATTATTCAAATTATATCATAGCAACACTGTACTTTATTATATTGTAATAAGTTTTGCAAAGAAAAAATGATACTAGAACATACAGTGGCGTGCAGAGCTATGTAGATGCCCGGGGCAAACCCAAGGGAAAATGCCCCCATAAATTATATATATATATATATATATATATATATATATATATATATAATATCATACGGTTTTAAAAGTGTTAGTAGCCCAACAATTGACGATAAATTATAACACACATTATGTTATTAAACAAAATACAAATAGAAAAGCATTTTTTTAAAAATTGACTTAGCTAAACTCTTGAGAAGACTCCATGCGAATATATCCAAAGAAATGACTGACTCAACAAATGTTATACTGGATGGAATTTCGGGGAGCGGATGTTGGGGTGGGGGGAGGGGCAATATGCCAAGTCCAACAAAAGAGTTTCCAGTTTCCATTACCCTACCGGGTCGGGCTGCGGTCACAGTTGAATTAAATTGGAAAAAAACCACTAAAAGGTCAAAGGTCGCCATTGTTTATTGCTACAACTGAGGTCACGGTTGATGTTAGACCTAGTGAATTCGCTCTCTCTCTCTCCCTTCCCCCCCCCCCTCCAGCTGAACTTGAACATTGCTGTATTTTATAGGAAGACATTAGTGTCACACCTGATTGTTTTACCTGAGGTGGTTGGCGATGGGTCCACTGAGTGAGCCCTCCCCATCCGCCTCCACCCCCGTGTACCTGGTATGTATATTTGGGAAAAAGACGTAATTTGATACCCTATTGTATTCGGACCAAAGTAGGTTTTTTTTTTGGATGCCTGTACGGACCTTAGAAATGCTAGTCTTGTCTCGTACGTCGAAGTAGTCGAATACGTAGGAATAAAGCTTCTCGTCTTAACTCGATACATTGAGAAAATATCGATACTAGTCATAGAGAACGGCGATTTCTACTTGTTCGCTTTGTCGATGTTTAATAGAATTTTTGTATCGCTAAAGACACAACAGACCAAGATAGTTAGCTTGACTGCCAGCAGTTCTCGAGAAATATGGCATAGAGATTGGTGAATGTCGAGACCAGAGATATAATAGTGGAGCTAATATGAATGCAAAACAATATTATAATTATATCGTCGTCATATATTAATTCGCTTTGAGCAGAAGAAAAAAATGCTACTTTTCCAAATTGGAAGAAAAGGTTACGACCAATTAGTCCCTAAATTCTTACACTATTTCCCTGGGTTGATACAGCATCGCTGTAAACGTATACGACAACAATGGTAAACTTGGGCCCCGCGTTATGGTCGGCTCCAGGCCCCGAGTATTCCTATGCCAGCCCTGTGTGGGAATTAATCCAGTACAGCTACCAGGGCCGTTATAACTATCACAATTCATTAAATCAACGTGGACTCACTTACTTTACAGATGGCTCTACTATTTATAACATCAGTTCTATTTAAGAGCCCATTTACTTTACAGATAGCTCTACTTTGCTTTAAAATACTTTTACACAACTTTTAGCATGCCCTACAACTCATAAAAAAATAATATGGGCACATTTGTTTGAAATGATATCACTCCAATGTATATTTAAAAAATCTAGTGATGCATATTCTTGAGGGTGTCCTTACAGTGTCTCAGAAACAATACGAACATTCTAATTCTTTAGTATATTCATATGCATAAAACCGAATAAATTCTCTAGGGTGCGCCTACAATTTATCAAAAAATAATACGGGCTCACTTCATCTGCAAATGCCCTTAAATTTATTTTACAAAAAATTCCCCCCAAAAATTGTAAGGATGCCCTTAAAATGTATTATAATGAATATATTATACATAAATACTTTAAAGATGCCCCCAACAATAAATAAAATAATGATGGGTATAGTTACTGTATGGATGCCCTTCAAATACATCAAACCAATATAAGCTTAATAACTTCAAAGATGCCCCTGCAGTCTGCAGTGTATAAATATAAATATATGGATATAATAATTATTACTTGAAGGTTCTCATTAAAAAGTAGTAAAACGAATATGGACATAATTACTTTAAATACTTTAAAAAGATGCCCCTTCAGTGCTTAGGAATTAAATGGGCAAAAAGTATTCAAAATAATGCCCCTAGACTATACAAAAAAAATATCAGATACACACTTTAATATAAAGACTGCATTTATTAAAGAAACTTTAAAGCCCGCTTTTTCCATAAAAGTTGAGCTATACATATAGAATTTCATAACGAGTGATAGACGATTGAGAATGACAATGTGTTTTGGGTGGGGGGTTGGTAAAAAAAATTAAATCAGTCAGCAATTGTTGTTGACTTACTTGACTTAGTCCTCTTTGCTCCTTATGGAGCATAGGGCCTCCACCATTTCCTTCCATTTCTTCCTATCCTCGGCTATTAATTATGATATCTCCCAAGACATCCCTATTGGCTTCAGTTCTTCAAGAAGACTCCGCCTTCAGGTCTGTCTTGGGCGCCCTCTCTTCCGCTTTCCCTGGGGGTTCCACTCAAGCGCTTGGCGTGTAACATTTGTGTGAGCCTTCCGCAGTGTATGACACACCCAGCGCCACTTCCTCCTTATTTGCACACCTATAGGCTCCTGCCTAGCTTTCCTCCATAGTTCCAAGTTCGGCACTTTGTCCTGCCATCTCAGTTTCAGTATCTGTCTAAGGCATCTATTCATGAAGGTCTGTATCTTTGCTGTGCTTGCCTTGGAGACTCTCCATGTCTCTGCTCCATACAGCAGAACTGCCTTGACATTAGAGTTAAATATCCTAATTTTTGTGGTAATGGAGATGGCCGAACTTTTCCATATGGGTCGCAGGACTGTGAAAGCGCAGCGGGCTCTATTAACTCTAGCGCGTATGTCCTCCTCTGTGCCTCCCGTTTTGCTGATCTTGCTGCCAAGGTAGACAAATTCTTGCACATCATTTACCTGACTTCCGTCTATTGACACTGGAGCCTCCTGTTTATTGTTAATTCTCATCACTTCCGTCTTTTCTTTGTTGATCTTCAGACCTACGCGCTGCGAGATGGCTCCTAATGCATCAACTTTTTCTTGCATGTCCTGTAGCCTGTGCGAGAGTAAGGCAAGATCATCTGCAAACTCCAGATCTTCTAGTTTCCCGTGAGTGTCCACTGAATACCTTTAGCAATTGTTGTTGAGGCAGATGAAAACGCATTATGACTCAAAGACACAATTTCCAAAAAAAAAAAATAATAATTAAATTCACTCCATCGGATGCCCCCCTCGAATTGGATGCCCGGGGCCTGGGCCCCGTCCGCCCCCCCCCCCTGCACGCCACTGGACAGAAAATAAATACCAGCTGGTTGTCAAGACTCACAGCACAAGCTTTGAATAGGGACGAACGGGAATAGGGTACAAAGTATAAACATCATTCACTCCACCCTACACCCATATTTTTTTTAAAGATTGTATTTTAAGTTTAGTAAGATTACATAGACTTTTCAATTTATGATGTTACATTTTAAAAACCAATGAAATAATTCCAGAGCTAATATGCCTTCAAAAAGCAATTGGAAGCTAGTTTGCATAATATTAATAAACATGAAAAAATATGTGAGAAAAAAAAACGGATTAGGACATTTAGATTTTTTTCAGGGGGGGGGGGGGGGGTGGGGTGACGCTATAAGTGCCACACGCCGGTTACACCCGACCCAGCGACGCCACTGAATATAAATTTACATTTAGATATAGAATTGCAATTGGTATTACATATTTGACATGTAAATAACAAGTAAGATTAAATAAATATAAATTGCAATATACCATTTTCATTTTATTTGTCCTATTATGAACAAAGAAAGATTCATTTGTATAATTGTCATAGACATCATGGCTCCGTCGATAGATGTTCGTACTTGAATGGAATATAGTAAAGGGAAGTAACTATTATTATATCACAAACAGTTAATAAAAGACACACAAAAGAAACAAAGTAAAAATTCACGTCGATATTTTTTTATCTTAGAAACTATCTATTTACTGATATTTCATAAAATTTTACCATCACCTGTTTCTATAACAATATAATAATCTGTATACGGTAAAAAAAGAAACCTTAACAAATTGTAGTAATAAATATTGTAATTAGTGAATCTTTAGTTTATCCAATTATGTCTATTTATTTACACGATAAAAACACATTTTTTTCAATGTAGCAATTGCATTTTCAAGTTGTTTTTTTTCCTATATTACTTTCTCGTATATACGAAGTATAGAGAAAGTTTTGTAATCGTGCACAAAAATAACATGAAATTTTGACAGTTTTCACCGTTTTACGCCTCAGTCATTCATCACATCCGAAGTATAGAGGACTTATTTAATCAGGCAAAAATTATAAATACAAGTATATAAACATTTTGGCTTTTTATGCGTTATCGAGTCGGAAAAAACTGGACTTTGCAATTCTGTCCGTATGTCTGTGTGTGTGTGTCTGTAAACACGATAACAATAGTACCGTTACAGCTAGGTTGATGAACTTTCATATATAAGTATTATATTTAAATCGTAGATCAGTATCAACTTTTGAGCGATTTCCGATGAGCGGAAGTACTATTTCAGATAGATAAATGACATTTCACATGTAAGTAAAATATCTAATAATAATAATCTAATAATATTGCGCACTATTATGCACATTTTATTTAACGTTCACTGGTGTGCAATTCTTTTTTCTACAAGTTTTTATTCTTTTTTAAAAAGTATAAGTATTATAATGGATTAAAATTCATGTCTATATCCCGAGTTGTGATCCCCTGGTTTTTTTCGAGAAAGTTTAGGGGAGATCACTCTCGGTTTATTTTTTTTATTAATTAGACGTTTTGTATTAGATCTATTTATAAGTAAACCATCTTAAAAGAATGAAAGTAGGCTACAAGTACAAAAAGAAATACTACTATTGTAAATCTGTATCAGTCTTCACAAGCCGATGATGAAAACTGTAATATTAAAGCGAACATGCAAGGCAAATTGACGCTGTTAATTACTTGTCTGAGGCGAACAAAAATTTCAATGTATCAATTCACTAATACACACCACATTCAGTTTAAGAAAATGGCGTTTAAGATATAAAAACAAATGTGATTCTAACACTAAGATAGAATCAGAATATAACTAAAGTATCACCTATTTGCATACTATTTAATTGGTATGAAAATATAAAAAGCATCACAACACAACACTAGAAAAGGCGACGTGGGTATCATTTATAAAGAAACGCTGATAATAATATACCCAAGAGAACATTATTAATACATGATTGTGGGAAAAAAACATATGATACTCTAATCAAACAACTGTACAATAGACTCGGCCTAAACCTAACCCCAGTCCTTATCCAGCCACGTGTTTTAACCCAACAATGTTTAACTGTGATCTTTACTTTTTCTTTATTTGGGCATGAATACAAATGAAACGTACTTTTTAAAATAAATCAAACAATTAACGCCCAAAAGAAAACTACATGTAAAAATTACTTTTAATAGTTATTTATTATGACATATTGGGTAGATTAGAACATTTATTACAAAAAATACAGAGAAATTCACATAATCAAAAAGGTAAAGTGGTGTACATAGCCGGGTACACTGAGCAGATTAGGAGTAAAATTGCCCAAAGCAAGGTCGCTCAACACAAAGTGTTTTTTGTTTGCATTTTTCTCATCGCCAGCGCATCCGGCTATGGGAAATAACACAATGCAATTGGTTTTCATTATTTTCAAGTTGCTCTGGATTATGACCATCATATTTTATCAACTGTAGGAACTGTTGATGATGTATGACGAGTCGACGACTTTTTAAAAATGCTAACTGATTCATATATGGCAGCTCATCAGTCATGTTAATCAAAACATGCAGCCACCAAGCATTAGAAATGGCCATATCCAGTAGATAAGTAAAGATAACCCACCACCATTTTTAGCGCAGTTTCCATTCTGGAGAATTGCGTTTATTAACTCGTCTTTTCTGGGAATGTATGTTCGCAGCTTTAAGTCGTATCTCCTCCTCAACGAAGCAATATCGAGGACTAGTTCCAAAGCAATTATGTTTAGTAAGTTACGAGGATGATAGTGGGCCAAAAAAATTCCGGAATTCCTTCCTGGATTTCCCGGAAAAATGCAGTTTTTGGCCCATATCTCGGCAACCAGACCATTTAGCGACTTGAAACATTTACCAATCGATTCCTATTATAATTTAGAACAATATTGCCGAAGAAAGTGTTCAAAAATATCCTTTCGTTCGGTCACAAATTTTAAAATTACATAAACACCTACAAACCGATCGTTCTCCTAGCTTGAACGCACCCCAGCATTATACGTCAGAGCTATTTTTAGATAACATAATGAAATTGCGCTTAAATTGTCACAAGATTTTTTAATTAACTTGTTTTCTCTTATAAACACCGGTCATTAGTACCTGGTACATTTATTCATAACAGCAGCCATTATCGCTTCAAGAGCTTCTTCTAGCCCTATATAGTTATTTTGGCTTGTAAAGATGCGACGGGATGCGATTGTAGAAATTGTGTAGCTACAAAATATTAATATTTTTAGTACAGATCTGCCCATTGCACTCACCTGAGTACAGGGCTATAAAATGTAGCTTACTGCATCTAATATAAACAGGCTGTAAAAACAATAACACTATATGCTTTACTGTTGTCTTATTGTATATTTCGATAAAGAAATAGTAAAAAAATATTACACTGTCCCTATATTGAATTTTGTGTGGACAACGAGTGCAATCTGTTGTTGAAATGGGTAAATACTTCCAGGATAATTATTATAGAAAATATAATATCACGCCTTAAACAGTAGTACTCATGTGAGTACAGAAGGAGGTAATGAGCTAATACAGTCCAGCGGTTATAGGGAAAAGGGGAGAGAGAAACACGGTAAAGTAGTATTAGTTTCGAAATGGGAAGAAACATATGATTATATTACTAATAAAGTTGAAAATGCATATATAATTTTTTGGCAACGCTTTAAAATGAACCTTGTTATTTAAAGTCTCATTAGTTATGAGTATTATACTTTGACAAAAAAAAACAATTCTAAAAATATTTGTTGCTTTTATTTTTAATGTTATTAGAACAATCAAACAGCAGTTTATACATAAATCGTTTTGTAAAATTAAATTGTTTGTAAGCAGACCTTTAAACCAGCAGGCCTACTTTCATCATTGTTCTGTTTTTTTTATGCATATGCGAATATATATCACATTAATTTTCTTTCCTTGCAAACTTAATTCAGCCCTCGTTATAGGCCCATATCCACTCAACCCACTCCCCCTTTCTATTTTGTCTTTTTTACTTTCTCGTATATACGAAGTATAGAGAAAGTTTTGTAATCGTGCACAAAAATAACATGAAATTTTGAGTTTTCACCGTTTTACACCTCAGTCATTCATCACATCCGGAGAATAGAGGACTTATTTTAATCAGGCAAAAATTATAATACAAATATATAAACGTTTTGGCGTTTTATGCGTTATCGAGTCGTAAAAATTGGACTTTGCAATTATGTCCGTTGTCTGTGTGTCCGTGTGTAAACACGATAACTTGAGTACTGTTAGAGCTAGGTTGATGAAATTTCATATATAAGTATTTTATCAAAATCGTAGACCCCGATCAACTTTTAAGCGATTTCCGATAACCGGAAGTGGTACTTTATCTACTTTGAATTTTACAAAAGCCTATAAGTTGCATACTATTTTAGATAGATGCATGAAATTTCACACGTAAGTAAAAAATCTAATTCTCTACCTTCTGTCAAATTTTGAGTAATTTCCAATGACCGGAAGTACTAATTTACTCTATTTCCGATTTCTCAAAAACGCATGTAAATTTATAAAGTACTAATAATATCCCGCACATTTATACACATTTTATTAGGCGTTCACTTGGTGTGGGACGGAGTGGTCTAGCGGTAGAGAGCTGGACTGCTAACCCGTTAGTCTCGAGTTCGAATCCGAGTTCAAGTCAGTAGACCGTCCCTGAGTCCACCCAACTCTGATGGGTACCTAACTCCTGTTAGGGAAAGTAAAGGCAGCTGGGCATAGTGCTGACCACACTATCTCTTCATATGCCGAGGTCACAGAAACAAGTGAACTCTACTTCACTTGCCCCATAGACCGTCAGGTTTGAAAGGGAAACTTTTCACTTGGTGTGCAATTATTTTTTACGCGATTCTATTCTATTATAAAAAGTTTAAGTAATTAAAAATGGATAACAAATATTGTCTATGTCCTGAGTTACCATCCCTCGTAATTTGATATTAGAATATTCGAGAAAGTTTAGGGGAGATCACTACCGGTTTATTTTTTTAATTAACAAAAACTGAAATCATCATTTAGAAACAGAGTTAAGGGCATGTTTACAAGCTTTTATTTGACTTGATTGCTCGTGCTTTTTGTGTCATGTCTGGGTCAGAGTTTCTTTCAGGCATCTCTTCTGAGGGGGGGGGGAGGGGGAATAAAATGGATTTATATAGAAAACATACTTTTCCAGTGTCCGCTCCCCCCCCCCCCCCCACTCGGATCTATATATATAATTCTCTTCTGGGAGCCGTTAGAAAACAAGCAGCAAGCGCCTCCTTGCAGTCCCCTCTCTGTCTCTCTATCACTATCACTACCACCCCTATCCCACCCCCACATTGTCTGGTGAGTTGTGGTCACGCTAAATGTTTACAAAGCTAAATGTTTACAAATCGTAGAGTCGTAGAGCCGGGTTTCTATTAAGGGCAGATAATTTAGTTCGATTTTAAACTTACAGGAGGTAACTAAGAAATAACTATTAGGAGGCTGCTTTCACAGGGGGGGGGGGGGGGTGTAGGGTCGGGGTTAGGGGAAAGGGGGGGAGGGGGGTTAGTGTTTTAAAGCAAATATTTTCAGTGGCAGCATTGGTACTGTCGAATTCACATATTATGAATTACTGAAAAGTAAAAAATAAAACAACTAAATAGCGGCGTATGATACGCTGCGGGTCGGCTCGTTATGTTTAAAGCTGAAATTGGAATTCTCCGAGCAAGTTTAAACTTAGAAATCTTTTTTTTTTATTTTTTAAATAAAATATAATTAGTAAAAGGAAAAGAAGGAAAATCTGTAAGGTATTCTAAGTGATGTCGTACTTCTAGCTTGAGGGGTGGGCCGGTGGGGAAATCCTAATTGTAAGTTGACGATTTGTAAAATATTACACTTAAAATATCTGTTGGTGTTGTGTTAGGGTAAGGGTTAGGTTACTGATGGTTTGGATTATAAGCATTGTTTAGTAAATTGTAAGTATGGGTTGGTTTTGCTTTCAACATTGTATAAGGGGGTCGTCCATAAATGACGTCACACTCGAAGGGTGTTATGAGGCAGTTGAAGGTTAGATAGAAATAGGTTAGAATGGTCTAGAATTAGGGGAGAGTGCGTGTGTGAGTTAAGTTTACCCTAGAGTATTGTTAACCCCTGTGTGTTTATATATTATTATCCCAAGGCGGTCAAGGTCGAATGCGGTATAAAAGCTGGAGTGAACGGTTGTAAAGAGTTAGTTGGTAGCGGTTAGGGCGAGGGCTACTCTGTTATGTGAAGAATTGAGTCCAAATAAAAGTATTGAAGTTAACAACGAATCGTTTCCTGAGTTGAACTAAACCCGGACGCAACAGAGGGGGGTCCGTAATGATGAGGGGGAGGGGGGGGGGTTCAGATGGTTTGACGTGACTATAAAAAAGCAATTGTAGAAAACGAGTTTTAGCCGTTATTTCGCCTTTTAGAAAACGGTTTAAATAAATTGTAATAGGAATTGATAAAAATGCTCTATGTTAAAAGAGTTCAAGTCTAAACGTTGTTATCTTTGTCCATGTGTCTGTCTTTTTCCTGTCTCCATGTTGAGAGAACATGAAGATTAAAGCTTTGAAAGTAGTAAAAATTTAAATAAAGTGCTTTGGTCTAAGGCTCAATACCATAGCTAGATCGGGTGTCACCCAAATAACGATGTGTATCTTTAGTATGTTAATAATACAGTTGGAACTTGCATAACATTATTTTTGTTTCATCACAAATGCATTTAGTGCATCTCTACATCTGACCAGGTCAAAAAACATAAGAACTATAATTTATATACCCTATGGGTTGCTAGGTTTGAAGAAAAATATGTACTACTTTGCTTTTACCTTAGCACTTTGAAACCATTTATAATTCATTAAATGTGTGATCAATATGATTAAGCTTCTTTTAAGTATATTAAATAGACTCTAGTTCTTTTTCATTTAACTTTTTTTGAAAATAAGTATCAATACGTTTTAACAATATTTAAACAGTATTTAACTACAGGCCGTAAACTGACGCATTTGAATTGTCTTAGTCAACAGACCTGTTTTATTTTCCGGCCCAAAACCCTTGTTGAGTGTTCATTTGGCCTGGTTGTAATAAATTGTTTTATTCTGTAAACTAACCTCAAAGAGTGTAGCCTAGTCATCGGACTTTCATGCTATTATAAAGCAAACTAAGTGTTGTTATGGTAATGGTATAAACTTATATAATAGTAATAGTCTGGATTGTGCACTTCTTGTAGTATGTTTATAGAAATTTTTGACAAAACCATCATTTTTTTGAGTAAACAACTCAAGACTGCAGGATAGTCATTAATTTATTTTATTTTACTTCTTGTTGAAAAAAAAAATTGTAAAATAAGCGTTTGAAATTTGAAATATTTCCCTAACAAGCATAAGTTGTCTGACACTGACCTTCACATACCTGGCACGTACAGGCTTTGGAGCATAACAAGAGAGAAAAACATACCCCAGCATTCAAAACACATTGGTCTCATTGGAATTTAAACATACAGGAAGTATTGATAGAAATACAATAACAATAAAAAAAAACAATTTAGCTATTTTAAAAACTTTTCATGTTATAATTTCTTATGAATCACTACATTAGAAATTTCATTAGGCTCTACAATGTTTGTTTTTTAAATAGTAAACAATACAAAATTAAATAATGATTAACCAATAATCACGGTATGTTGAAACTAAGATACCAAAATGTAACAATTGCAGCTTAAGTCTTTCTTTTCTTCAAATTGATAATTTTTATGCTGTTTTAAAAAATTTAAATGTTTATTCATAAAATTGTTATGTGTGGTTAATATCTAAATTCTATAGCCTATATGAATATGTGAAGATAATTATGTTGTACTCTTTTTAAACACATTGCATGTAGAGAGGTGTCTGAGGTTTGGCATCAAGTTCATTTGAGAAGGAGTGCAGAATGATAAAATCTATAGGCCTATACAACATGTTACAAATGCATTTAATTTAATTGAATAAAAAAACATTCATCTAGCAAAAGTAAGGAAGTGACCATAAGACTTAGCATTGGTTGGAGCAACTTTAAACTTGAGGTTAGTTCCATAAGACATATAAATGATGGGAGGAAGGGATCCTAAATGGGATGAATAAAATAATGTCAAACAATGCAAGTAGAAGTTTTAAATTTATTTTTAATTTATCCAGGTACTAAATTACCATTTAAATTTCAATCTCAATTCAATTTACAATAAAATCTGCATTAGTGATGACAATACATACATTTCAAGGACAAATATAGGAATAAAAAATTTTTTGGGGCAGTAAGTTTTTACATATGGTCTGTATGAGTTATACATTGCAGACAGTTGAGTTTGATCATATGATTTAAGATTCTATACCTCTCAATATAATGATTAAGGTCATTTAGCAAAAGATGAAAAAGTGTTTATAAAAAAAGATTGTCTGCTCAGAAGTTTTGATGTCACTGTACCTGTTGGCCAGATGCCACTGTGACTGCTGGCCTGATGTCATTGTACTTCTCTAATGCAGGTTGTTTTACCTGTCAACCTGATATTCTGTCATGTTCCTGTATGTCTGACGGAGCTGTTTGTGAATAGTGTAAATGTGTTAAGTTAAGAATTAGGATTGTGTAACAGTAGGGCCTACATTTATTGTAAACATCTAGTAAATGTAAATAAATGAATTGAACTTTGTGTTTTATTTTAGTTAGCTTCTGTTATTGTTAATAATGTAAACAAAACCATGCGGGTATAAAAATAAAACCCTGGGTTTCTAAAAGTTATAGCTTACTTCTCCTATCATACACATTTACAGATAACACCCATAAAAAGTAGGCTACATAAAGAAAAAAATTGTACACATGCAGCTGACATTATAGAATGCTATTTCCTTTTACAGTCAGAATACAATTTCTTTTTAGAGTATGTATAATAATTGACATGGTATACTCTTTGACAAAAGAACCTTTTCATAATACAAATATTAAAATTAATAAACTATGGCCCACTATTCGATGACCCTAGTTAAAGTTATGTGAAGAAAAAATTATAACAAGATATTCAATAATAATTTGCTCTAGAATTAATTATTGATGTTAAAAATTATATTAAATTGGTTTTTAGTCATGATGAATTTCCTGGATTACCTTTAGAATGAATTTTGATGAGTATTTAAATTAGATAATTGACAAAATCTTTTGTGACAAACATAAACATTCATGTGGCTTATCTCCTGAATGAACTTTGAGAAAATCTCTGACAAATACCAGATTAATGTGGCTTGTCTCTTGAATGACTTTTTCAAGAGCACTTAAATAAGAACTTTGAGAAAATCTTTTATACATACATATGGCTTATAACCTGTAAAAACACAAAAATCATAACACATTATACTTCCGAGTCAACTTTTTGTGATAAATATCACTATCATGTGGTCTCTCTCTTTAATGAATTTTTTTTGTGTGAAGATAAACAAGAAATTTGAGAAAACCTTGGATGTCAAACGTCACATTCACGTGGTCTTTCTCCTGAATGAACCTTTTTATGTGATTTTAAATTAGAATTTGTAGAAAACCTTTTATGACAAACATCACATTCATGTGGCCTTTCTCCTGAATGAACCTTTTTATGTTTTCTTAAATTAGTACTTTCAGAAAACCTTTTTTGACAAACATCGCATTCATATGGCCTTTCTCCAGAATGAACATTTTTATGACTTAATAAATTAGTAATTTGTGAAAACCTTTTATGACAAACATCACATTCATGTGGCCTTTCTCCTGAATGAATTTTTTTATGTGTTCTTAAATTAGAATCTTGAGAAAACCTTTTATGACAAACTTCACATTCATGTGGCCTTTCTCCTGAATGAACCTTTTTGTGTGTTCTTAAATAAGTACTTTTAGAAAACCTTTTATGACATACATCACATTCATGTGGCCTTTCTTCTGAATGAACCTTTTTATGTCTTCTTAAATAAGTACTTTGAGAAAACCTTTTATGACAAACATCACATTCATATGGCCTTTCTCCTGAATGAACCTTTTTGTGTGTTCTTAAATAAGTACTTTTAGAAAACCTTTTATGACATACATCACATTCATGTGGCCTTTCTTCTGAATGAACCTTTTTATGTCTTCTTAAATAAGTACTTTGAGAAAACCTTTTATGACAAACATCACATTCATATGGCCTTTCTCCTGAATGAACCTTTTTATGTTTTCTTAAATTAGTACTTTGAGAAAACCTTTTATGACAAACATCACATTCATGTGGCCTTTCTCTTGAATGAATCTTTTTATGTGCTCTTAAATTAAAACTTTGAGAAAACCTTTTATGACAAACATCACATTCATGTAGCCTTTCTCCTGAATGAACATTTTTATGTGATTTTAAATTAGAATTTGTAGAAAACCTTTTATGACAAACATCACATTCATGTGGCCTTTCTCCTGAATGAACCTTTTTATGGGTTTTCAAAGTAGAACTTTGAGAAAACCTTTCATGACAAACATCACATTCATGTGGCCTTTCTCCTGAATGAATTTTTTTATGTGCTCTTAAATTAGATTTTAGAGAAAACCTTTTATGACAAACATCACATTCATATGGCTTTACTCCTGTATGCATTTTTTTGTGATCACTTAAGCCAGAACTTCGAGTAAACCTTTTATAACAAACATCGCATTCACGTGGCCTTTCTCCAGAATGAACATTTTTGTGAGTTGATAAATTTATCTTCTCACTGTCTTGAGCTGTTTTATGTTTTTTAAAGTTAGAACTTTGAGAAAACCTTTTGTGTTTGACACTAGAAACAATCTGATATCTTTTGTCTCTAGAAAACTGGAGATTTTCTTCAACTTGAAGTTCAAGCCCTTTTTGTTGTTTATCCTCAAAAAATAAAAATCCTGTCAATAATTCTGGTTTTGAATCTTTACTACTTGATAAAGTTGTGACTTCTGATTTGTTATCTTCAGATGTTGATAATGTTGATACAGCAGGCTTTTTATCTTTACAAATTAAAAACTCAGTTGTAACATCAGGTTTAACATCTTGCAAGCTTATAAACATTTTGTTGGGTGTAAATTTATCAAGAGATGAAAAACTTGAAAATTCTGTTTCTGTGTCTTTAGAAGATGAAAATTCTGTTGTAGTATATGGTTTAACATCTTGAGAATATGTGAATGTCAAGTTGGGTTTTGCATCAACCATAGATGAAAATGTTGAAAATTCTGTTTTTATATCTTGAGAAGATGAAAATATTGTTGATAGATCTGGTTTCAAATCTTCTGTTAATTTGTGTGACTGTTCATCTACAATAGACAACATTGCAGCTAAATGCTCTGTTTCCTCTTCCATTCTTGACTGCTTTTTTATAAATCAACTGATGATTAAAAATGTTTTAACTGTTAAATGGAAAAGTGGTGATTATAAAGTCAGAATAAAGTATTATTATAAAAATGGCAAAATTAATGGCAGAAGATCTGTTAATCTTTTCACTCAGTCTGATGTGATCTAAAAATAGATTGCCAGTAATGCCAAGGTCATAAGATTAGGACTGCATATTAATATTTTCTAAATATTCTTAAAAAAAATACAAATTTGTAATCCAGTACTGCTTTTTTTGGATAACGATTGAGGAATTACCAAATGTGCTTAGATCCTATCACATCCAGTCAAGGTTATATATATTGTCACTTGGTTGACAGGAAATAAGAACAGCGTTTATGTCTTTGAAAAATGAGAAAAGATATTGCATATTTTTAGAACATAACACTTAATTGGCAGATGAAAAACAATGATACATTTTATATGTTAAAATATAATTATTTCATTAATTCAGCTAAAATTCCTAATATTTGTATTGAAAAAAAAATTAATATTATTTTCTTAGACAATTCTAGCCCTGACCTTTTAACCTAGCCTTAACCCAACCCTTGACCCTAAACTTAATTAAGATATAATGAATTAATAAAATAACATTAATGTCATTAGCACTAATAACAAAATAAACTCAATTAAAACAGGTTTTAATTGCAAAACCCATACTTGATATTTCTTCACACTAGTGATTCTACCATGCAGCACTCGAAATAATTAGTAAAAATAATAATAATATATTAAATTAAATAAACTTCTCTTGAAAATTCTAAAATATACACTTCAATTAAAAAATTCTAAAAATATGTAAGCCTACAAATAGAAGCAAAATATAACCACAAGATATGAGAGGATATATGAATGATGCATTTTCACTATTGTTCGTGGCTATAAAAAAAGTATTTCCGTATAATACATTATTCAAGTATCTAAAAAAAATATTAGTAATTCCTAAATATATACTTGCATGGTCAACAGTCATGTGATCTGTTTGTCTTTTTTGTGCTTTATAGCTTTTTAGGTGCAAAAACTATTGAGCAAAAAAATATTACATATCTTCTCATTAGTTCCCCATTTATTGAACTTAGATAATTCTTTTAGGCCTGTAAGTTATTAAAAAAATGTTGCTGCCACAAAATACAGTCTGCATTTAGTGACTTTTCCAATGTCATTGTCCGCTTGGAACATGTTTGCAAAAAAAAAATTTCTGTATTCAATTCAATTATTTACATTCAACTATTGTATGTAGCAATTGTTTTTCAAGTTAGAGACTAAATAGTAAAGGCCAAGGCTATTCCCACCTGGTTGGAAAAAGCACTATTTCGGTTATTTCCAGCAGACTAGGAATAGCATCCACGGCTATTCACAGTCAACTGTCATTTTTACCATATACAATTGGGAATAGGTTTAATATTTTACGATAAAAGCATTTATTGTGACTGGGGAATGAAGTATAGATTACCACACAGCTTCATGAACATTTGGGCATTTTTAACATTTTAACATTATATGCATAAAACAAAACAGTCACGACTGCGAGTAGCCTTAATACGGCTAGTCCTAGTTCAACAGGTGACTGCAAATAGACACTTTAAATAGTAAATAGACTAGATGAACAAAAATATTGAATCAATATTATTAACTCTAGCCTTTTTATTTATTATTTAATTATCTATATAGCTTTAATACAAGGTTGAGGAAGGAGCTTTCTGTCGCAGCCTAACGTGAATGGGCTATAGTAAATCATGTTAAAAGCTATCACTACTCTTTCACTATCACTGACTGTCAATTTGAACTTTATATTCCTGTGTTTTATGACTATATTTATTATTTATACACAATCAGCATGCTATGCTTTTGAAAATTGATAAAGGGTAAGTATACCAAGGTACAAAATATGCAACCTAACTAATTAAGTCATAATTTTAGTAAACATTCTATTTTCAGGTATGATAAAAAACAGACATAAATCTAGATATAAATCAGACATAAATCTGTCTTGCGCAGCACACATTTTCCCACGCCTTGTTTTCACCAAAAAAGATTACAATAAAATGGCATAAATTATTACCAGTTAATTGTAATGTGTGTTAAATTAATACTTTAAAGTTTATGATTCACATAAGCTGGTTTATGATTAAAGCAATACTTCAGTTATTTGATTTAAAAGACAAGATTACATAGAGCTATTTTCACTTATGTGCTGCTTGCGAGAAAAAAAAAACAATAGGTCAAAAGTACAACTGGGAATTCTTAAATAACAGACTGAAATAGATCGGATAGTTCCGTTTTCTAAAATTAATGATAGCCTTGTAATCGATAGTTTTATCCCTCTACAGTTTAGTGAATGCGAAACTGGTAGCCATTTTAGTAAGCGCATGAGCCGTGAGATGCCACGAAAATGAATCAAAGCGTTGAATCGAACGGCCTACTGGTAGTTATCTAAATAAACACATTGCTGGCTGATGTCAATGCTAACCCTGTCCTTAACCCAAACCCCAACCCCAGTTACTATGAGTAGTTAGTCCTACTGTCGTACGCCTAACGTTTCTAATCATTCATAAAATAATAATTATAATAAATAGGCCTAGGCCTAATAAAACTAGATTAACTAGACTAGATTAGCGATGCTCACTAACTTATAAATTTTGTTATTTTTCGACGTAAACATTACCAATGAAAACTTAAGATCAATCTTAAATCAATCAAATACTTAATTTGTTGATGATAAACTCATTTGGAGCTTAATTACTGATTTTTATTAATTGGCCACTCCCAGCTTTGCAAGTAAAAAAAAACCGTGACAACCATGTGTCTATCTGAAAAGGAGAACTCTGCAGGATGGACCTTGCAGCTGATTTGATTTTAGCAGAATATGCACAGTACTGTTGATTTTATTACCACATTTCTATTCGTATGGACACTGTTTTCGTCAGAATAAAAATCACATGATGGAATTGGATCTATTTCTAGAAATTTTTAATATTTGATTTAATTTTTTTTTAAATGGAAGGGTGTTTAAAAAAGAAAACTAAACCCAAATTAATGAAAAACATGTTTAAGAATATATAGTACAGATCTAATCTGTTCAAAGATATTCAATCACATGCATGTTTTATTAACTAGTGTGTTTTAGCAAATGCTTAATTAGGACAATACATAAAATATAGAGATGTCATTGTAAAATGAATCTAATCCTCCTCTCTCGTTTGACTTGGGACAGGTGTGTTATTTACAAAGTTTTGTCGTTGCTCAGTTTAAAGTATTGTAAAGATTTGTAAGTATTTGATTTATTTAAAAAAAAAACTGCAATAGCATTAAAATTGATCAAGTCAGCGAGAAATGCCTTCTAAACAGCGTCACGGGCAGTGCGCGCGACAGACATCTCGCTCGCATAGTTTTGTCAACCAGAAAAGTTAGCCTATCAAATACAATGAATCAGGCCTATAAAATAAAAAGAGGCCAATCGCATTAAAATGATTGCATGTGAGCGAAGATAGGCCCTATGGGTAAATTACAAACATCGTCAGCCCGCCTGCGTTTTTTGTCAACCAGCGAGAGAAAACTCACAGCACAGTGTGAGCATGCGCTAAATCTAGTCCAAGTGCTTTGTTATCTCAAGTTATAATTAGTATTGTAGGCCTAGATTAATATAAAGTTCAAATTAAATGTATTTAATTAAGATGTGTGTCTATTTGATTTTTAAAATGTCAGCGCATTAAATTGAATTGATCACCCGAGAGCGTTATTTAGGCCTATGCCTATGCATTCCAAACATCGACACAGGCCAAGTGTGACACACGACTCGCTTGCTGTTTTTTTCAGCGAGAGAGGCACCGCCCGCCACAACGCGGGCACAGCACATTCATGTCCTAGGCAATGCGTACTTGGTTTACTAAGTACTAATTAGTAATGTAAACTTAGACCAAACGCTAAAATCATTTAATTAATCAGGCCTCTAAATTCTTAATAATATAAACATTATTAAGCCTAAAAATGTTTCAATGCAGACCAGTGAAAATAATATTATAATTAGCCTAATTAAAATTTAGGAAATCAATACGAATTAAGACAAATTAATTAAGCTATAACAAATTTGAAAACAAATAATTAGGCCTAAATAAGCACACAAAGACCAACGCTCACTACAAAGTCCAGGGATCAACACAAAATAAAAAAAAAATTAACAGATCGTTGTGGTTTAAGGGCTTTTAGAGTCATAGTATAATCCAAAAGCCAGGTAAAATATCCATAATTTATTAATTAGGCTTAATTAATCTAATTACGCTAGCAAAATAAGCTGAAAAAGAGTGTCAAGTGAAAAGAAAACACAATTATATAAGCAGCGAGAGGATACTACTGTACAGCTTCCGTAACAATAGCGATGACGTCACAATAAAAAATTACGTGCTTTCATTGACCTTTTTGGAATGCTGATTTCTTAAAATGGATACAAAATAATTACAATATTTTTTCACTAAACGATCAATCTAATAATACCCTACCTTACAGTGCCATTTGGACACCTTACAGACCATTATTTAAAGTTTTTAAACAACTCAAACTATACCCATGTTTACGTTTGACCTACATTGTTGGGAGCAAATTTAATTTTTTTTTCTGGCAAAAATAGCTTTCTCATCTTCAGATAGCTTAAAATACGCCATTTTTCGCGTGATATTTATTTTCAAAGTTAATGTTAAGGTGGTCTCTCGAACAACGCAGAAAAAAATTGCCCAATCGTAGGCCAAGGTGTGGTAGCCATGTTCTGGTTAGCAACCAAGGGTAAAATCACGATATAGCGTCGGTTATTATTCTGGAATTGTACAGCAGTAAAATACAGTAAAACCATGGCGTAGTCTGTCGAGCCGTTCCGGAAACCACCAGAAATACTGTAAACCATCATTTATTTGCCGCCATATTAGTTTTATATCTATATATATAATTCTCTTCTAGGAGACGTTAGAAAACAAGCTGCAAGCGCGCCTAGCAGTCCCCTCTCTTCCTCTCTATCGCTACCACCCCCCCTCCCATGGTCTGGTAAGCTGTGGTTCACGCTAATTGTTTATATTCGTAGAGCCGGGTTTAGTGACGGCTGTTAGGGGCAGATAATTTATAGTTTGAAACTATTTTAAACTTAGAAGAGGTAACTAAGAGGAGGCTGCTTTCACGGGGTGGGGGGGGGGGGGGGGGAATGGGGGTTTAGTGTTTTAAAGCAAATATTTTCAGTGGCAGCATTGGTACTGTCGAATTCACAAATTATGAATTACTGAAAAGTTGAAAAAACAACAATTAAAACTAAAAATAGTGACGTATGACCGTGGGTCGGCTCATTGGTTTTATTACATAATGTTTCAAAATGTGCAAGGATTGATTTTAGTTGCATTTTAAATACTGTATTGCTAATTACTTTGTATTTCTAATTATTTTAAGTGTATGTACTAATTATTGCAGCTACTAAACATTATTCTAGTTCTTCTTACTACTTTAGTAAACTTTACTTAACTTTAGTAAATCTAATCGTCTTATTTATTTTACTAACAGAACTAGACTACTAGAGCTGGTTGTCGCAAATCTTCTGCAGGTTTTTTATAGTGTTTCTTAAAAAAAACATTAATTACTACACTCGACTTTAGTAATAATATTTAGATTTTAGATTTACTAATTGTTGCTTTATTTTTTGTGAGTTAAACATTAAATTAAGTTATTACATAAATTTAATGCACTTGACTTTATTTTTCTTTCAACGGTTAAATAAACTATGGTTTACACTAACGAATGTTATCGAAACGAACATTACCCAATAATTTCCTACGCTATATCGTGATTTTACCCAACCAAGGACGCTTTCAAGTTAGTGAGCATCGCTAGAGTATAGGCATTTTGGTAAAAATGTTTCTATTTAACACGAAATGATAAAATTTACATAGAACCAAGAAGAGGATCTGCCATTTAATAAACTAC
This sequence comes from Physella acuta, assembly GCF_028476545.2. Classification (NCBI taxonomy): domain Eukaryota; kingdom Metazoa; phylum Mollusca; class Gastropoda; family Physidae; genus Physella; species Physella acuta. The sequence continues at coordinate 715,893 of NW_026731973.1, forward strand.
AAAAATTATCATTCTAGGCTCAGTAGTTTTTTATATGAATTTTTAAAGTTTACAGCTTATATGTTCAAGTAAAGTTGCAAAATATTTAGTGCCCTTCTTTGGGTTTGTATAACATTGTTTTTATTAAACATATAATGTAAAAAATGTTCATACTGATGCGAGAGAGTGTAGACAACAGGAATATGCAAGTGAAATAAAGATCAATTTAAAGGAAAAGAGTTTATAATTAACTTATTTTAGCCCAATTAAGGTGTGTGGTGCAGTTCTACAATCATTGTCACAAGTCACTTTTCACACTGCATATCTATGTTGTTATTGATGATATAAAGATAAAACTTAGCACATAGATGCTTAAGGATGTTGGAAATAGAAACTTTTAAATTTAATACATGCTAGAAGAAAAAGAAAATCAAATATAATGAAGTCTAACTAAGGGGGTGGGACTGAAATTTTGCATCAATAATACCTGGGTATTATACTCATACTGAAATATTATATGTTTAGGATTATGCTGAAGTATCTAAATATTAGTAGCATTAGTTGTAGGCTTCTCTAATAAGTAGCCAAGGATTGCTAATCAATAAATAGTGTAACAGAAACTAGACGAGGTGTGTGGCAACCAAAGGATATACAGCTGCCTTATTTGCTGGTCAGAACCTACTAGATCTATATAAAAAACATTTGGCCTACTGTTGTTTAGTTTGTTATTTTTAAGTAAAATTAAATTACATTGTTCAAAGTGTTACTGTTTCTGTTTTCTTTTTTACTTTTAAAAAAATGTATTACTGTTGCTTTAGATCACATTGTTAAAGTGCTAAATGTTCCTATTTTATCTTTGACTTAGTTTTTTTTTTTAAATTTCCATTGCCTCTATAGTATAGATCTAGTACTATACACTGTAGTGGTCTATATTTTACCTAGGCTATTATTTCTATTTGATTTTTATATTAGGCCTACTCATTGGTTAGGCTATAGACTACTAATAAAAAGTTTAAAATTTAAATGGAATTAGTTTAGACTTTTGTCACTTTCGACTGGAGAGCAATATTTATTTAGATCTAGATCTAGAGGAATCTAGGACCAATTTAAAATTTTAGGCCTAATTATTTTTTCAATAGCCTATTAGATCTAGTATTTACTTTACCCTCTTGACTAATATGGAAGATTATTAATGAATGGGACTAGATCTATTAATTCCAATGCTTTAAATTTTATTTAAAAAAAAAAAACCTATTTTATAAGCTTAGATCTTGCCAATCCAATAAACACTGTTAAACAGCAATAATGTGCGAATTTTCTATTTCATGCCTATGGGCCGTCATGAAAATCCTAACTCGGCCGCCATTATTAAAATTGCGTAGATCTAGATATCTATATAACTTCACGCAAGAAGCAATATCTCCTATAAAAAGAGCTCTAAAGCCCATTAAACCAACATTTCCATCCATCAAAATGGTTTGGCATTACTTACTAGGCTCCTGTCCTGTACTTATTCTCTTTTTTAAAGACGGAATTTTGTTCCGAAAGTAGCGGTTCGGTACTGCGCGGTTTCCATAGATTTTCGCTATCATCGTTAGGTTGCTTTCAGTATCGAGTATTGTAAAATGGCAGCTACTTCTATCATTGAAACATTTAAATGATAAAATTCAACGCATATGATAGTATCGTATATATTTAATTTTTCGATTATGATGGCTAGAATAAAGAAATAGCATTCATCGGAATGGCGAATTTTTTCAAGTACGCATGAAAAAGTCCGGATGTAGTTTGGATCGCAAGACGGCGGCGAGTCGAAAAGCCTACTTCTAGAGTAGATCTAGCCGAGATTGCAATACTACTAGATCTACATCTACATCTAACAACCCAACACACCTATTTTATGGATGAGTCTATTATCGGACATCAGTATCTAAAATCATCCTGAATGAATATTACCATGCAAGCGGCATCTGAAAATCAGCTACCATCTTTATTTTAAAAATGGGCGGTATTTTTCAGAAAGCGCCGGTAGGTGGCGCCACAAACAATGGTCAATATTGCTACGCAGAGTAGCCACCCCTGACATTAGGTGGCGACACGTACATCTAGGTTAAACTATTTGTAAACAAACATGTATGCTGATATTTAAATACATAAATAGTATTGTACTATTTACTGGATAGATTTTCAAGTTATTTATAATATAATTAAAATTACATTTTAACTACTGTTATTACAATTGACAAAATATAATCAGCTTTATTTCTAAGTCATTCACATAATTACTATTGAGTTTTCTTTTGTACCATTTTCTATTCACTGTTTTATATAACTACTTTTGCTAAATGTATCGCTGGTTATTTCCCTTAGCTTAGCTACATTCAAATAAGGTCACATGCCAAGATATACAAGTACACATGTATTTGGAAGATCTGAATTAAATTGGGTGTAAACATTGTTAATAATTTAATATTTGAATTAAGATAATCTTTAGACATCTTTATTGTGTTCAAATGTAATCACATTTTTGTTTTGTTTTTACCTTTAATATTGTGGAAAATGAATCTTGTATTGGATGTCAAAAATTGTAGAACTGAATAATCGGATTAGGATTTGGGGATCTATGGCAGCAGGGTGAGACTAAAACAACTTCAGTAAGCGCTACATTTCCGATAAGTTTAATACAAATTATGTATACAATAGGTTAGAAAATCTGGTTCTAGATGGCTCCAAGTGGTTGTTGCAAGAAATTGAAGATTTATAACATTTGAGAAATTAGTCCAAAATAACTACCTGGTTATGTTAAGACTAAAAATTATTATCCAAATAATTACAAGTAATATAATAGTAGTTTACCGAACACTTATGTCATTTAATTTGGATTAGTAGAGTCAGATTGTTGTGGCGATGTTATATTATTTAATATAAATAAAAAACTAGGCTATACCCCACTGACAGCAATTGTGTATTTTATCATGAAAAACAATTGTTGTGACTCTCAATCTCTCATTATTTTACTTTCCTTGGCCACTCCAGTTGACTTCAAGAAGGGGTTGTGGGTAGTTATTATAAATTTATAAAACAATTATAAACGGCTTTTCAACGGTTTATAATCGATACAAAAATATGGCATAGTTGTGAACACACGGATAAACAGAATATAAGACAAAACAAACTACCAAGAAGTTACAAAACACGAGTAAATAAAACAAAGGCTCAATAACAATACATCAGTTTAATAATATCTACAATTATAGGCTATTCTTAATACACACGCTAGTACACAAACAAAGATATCTAAAGCACAGGACTAACCTACACTAACCTTGTTTGGAGAACCCAGCTAAACTGAGACAATCGTTCTCACACACCTTAAATATCGTGACAGAAAACAGGTACCAGCTGGTTGTCTAGACTCACAGCACAAGCTTTGAATAGGGACGAACGGGATAGGGTACAAAGCAATGTTCCCTCTAAGGACCCAGAGTGTGTGTGCAAAAAATATGTTGTGTGCGCGGTGCTAAAAATGACTTGGGCAACTTTATATGTATGTTTAGGCTTGCAATTAAGCATAATAATGAAGGCATGCATTTTGATAAATTAATAGTATAATGTGTGTGACTTATGAAACGTATGCAATTAAATGGAGATACGAATACCATCAAAATAAATAAAAAACTAATAAAAACGTTCAGTTATACTTAGACAACAAGTTATATGGTCGACTTACTATGTTAAAGTAAGACAGTCATATGGTAATAATGCTAATACCATAACGGTAATACAAACGCAATAGTTTAACATATGCAACATTTAATAAAGCTGACTTAAAAACAAATATTAGCTAACCTTTCAGGGGCATTTATTGCAATTTCTCGCGTCTAACCTTGCATTGCTTCCACACCTTATATGCTTTGTTTAAATCCACATACTCTCCAGCATTTAGATATAATTTAATTTGCATCAGATTCTCCAAATGTGTGGCTTCAAGTCTATTTCATGCTTGCACTTTTATTATGTTAATAAGGCTAAAACCTTGTTCGTAATCAGCACTGCATGCTTGGAAGGTACAATAATGTCACTTAACTTTGCCAGTGAGCTAAATTTTGTTATTTGTTTTGACAAATCTTGCATATTCAGACATATAATTTACAGAAACAGATTTGAGTTTTTCACTTTATCGAAATTTGAAGTCATTGTATTGGATGGTAATTAACTGATCATTTGTTGTACGTAACCCGTCTTTGTACTTTACGCACAGTTCTTTGATATCTTTGACGCCGAACTCAAATGCATATTTTTTAAAACCTGTAGCATAAAAAAAGATGACAAAAACTGCAGTTCATCTCCTAGAAACCTAACATTTAAATGGTCGCAGACTGATTGTATGTACTGTGTGGTTTGCCTTGTGTCGATTCTTTCGTTTAACTCACACTTTTCTTGGCTTTAATGTTCAGTGTAGTGCTGTGTTACGCCTGTCTCCAGAGCTAAGGGCATCACTTGCAGTAAGCTGAGTTATTCCACTAAAAATGGTTTTGTAGAATACAGAATTGACTGGACGAAATTTAAAATAAAGGATTAGCATTTTATGTACTGTTATGCCATCAACTATAAGCGTGTGGAATGATGCTGCTCGAAGTTCTGTCAGTATGTTCTTTACAACAACCTCGTTGATTATTTAAACAAACTCAAAGATGTAGTTCTTACTTCGCCAACTGTCTGGTATAGAAACCTACTTCCCCATGTGGTTATGAATCAGTTGTACCGACCGCATCGAGGCGTTCATCTTAATGATAAGAAGAACATTATCCGTTAGGATTCGAACTTTATCCTCGTTTGATCGCTGGCGCTCGTTTTGCTCAATTAGTTTTCCTCGCTCAATGTAAGTTTCAACCAGCAGACGTTTAAGGTCAGTTCCATGTGAGCTGTTGTACGAAATCGCAACATTTCCTACGTAAACGAGAGACAATAGTTGACGTTTACAGTAGTCAAGCGCCCATGATTCCCAGAGCTTTCCTGTGACCAATTCGTTGTTTATGTTGGTTTTGTTACAAGTAGTAGCAGCACAGAACTTACACTTCAGTCCAATCTCATCTGAATATTCGTAGATGCTTTCTAATTCAACCGAAACATTATATGATATGGCGTATCGGTTGTTACTATAACTTTGAGCCATTCCAGTTTAAACGAATCTATCGCTTTTTTTTTGTGCCACATTGTTGTACTGCTTGTTACACACATTTTTCTTTTCAACATTTTCAAATAGCACACAGTAGTGGACATTTATTCCTGATTTACCTAACCAGTCTGTGAATACTGAAACAGTTCGATCCAGGTGCACGTAATAATCCCAAGAATTGGATATATAGTATATAAATCCTTAAACCAAACAGAAAAAAAGACATCCACCTTTAGTAAAGTAGATTTTACATCTGACTTGGGTAAACCGTCTTAGTATCAGGAGGTGGTGGTGGTTGGGAGATGGGGGAGGGCAGTGACAATAGAAAATAAAACCTTGCATGGTCAGCTAGTAGCCACAATCCCTTTCCGGTATTAGGTGTCAGTAAACCATTAAATCAAGCAGAGGGAGGGTCACCCAGACATCACATCGGTACCCGCCCCGCTCAGTTTAGAGTGAAGTCATTAACTGGACCTGTGGTATGACAACCAAGGTCACACCCCCCCCCCCCCCCCCAAGTCAATGATACCCCTTGGTTTCTGTTTATGCATCAAAACACAAAGATTGTTCGTTTAACAAAACAGGCAATAAAAATGTCGCTTAATTCAAACCACTGGCCACATATTTTTTTTTGTGAATCAGGCTAGCCCGACGTTCTGATAATCTGTGCGCGGGGTCAGAAAATGTCTGCGCGGCACATTTGAAAGTACTGCGCGGCCGCGCAGCCGCGCAGCTTAGAGGGAACACTGGTACAAAGTATAAACAACATTCACCCCACCCTCACTCATTACCTACACCCATATTTTTTTTAAAGATTGTATTTTAAGTTTAGTAAGATTACATAGACTTTTCAATGTATGATGTTACATTTTAAAAACAATACAATAATTCCAGAGCTAATATGCCTTCAAAAAGCAATTGGAAGCTAGTTTGCATAATATTAATAAACATGAAAAAATATATGAGAAAAAAAACCGGATTAGGACATTTAGATTTTTTCAGGGGGGGGGGGAGTGACACTCTAAGTGCCACACACCGGTTACACCCGACCCAGCGACGCCACTGAATAGAAATATACATTTAGATATAGAATTGCAATTGGTATTACATATTTGACATGTAAATAACAAGTAAGATTAAATAAATATAAACTGCTATATACCATTTTCATTTTATTTGTCCTATTATGGATAAAGTTTATAAAGAAAGATTCATTTGTATAATAGTCATAGACATCATGGCTCCGTCGATAGATGTTCGTACTTGAATGGAATATAGTAAAGGGAAGTAACTATTAATCACAAACAGTTAATAAAAGACACACAAAAGAAACAAAGTAAAATGCACGTGGATATTTTTTATCTTAGAAACCTTATCTCTTCTTTGTTCTTCTTCGTTCTTAATTATTAGTGTTGAAGGGGATCAAAATTTATCTGCCAGTGGGTTTGAACTCGAGACTTTGTTCGAATTTATCAACCATGAGCTTTTACCACGCCTCCAACACAATTAAGCGGTACGTGTCAACTGGTTATGCGCCCTTGAGGCCATTGACTCCGATTTCAGCCTGCTTTTCTTTTTGGATTTGCTTCCATAGCCTTTGTCCAACCAAGAACAAACTACAAGGCAGCAGTTGTTTAATTTTGGAGTTGTCTCTCCTAGAAGAGTGGCTGTCCCCAGCTAATGAGCCTCATCTGCCCGAGAAACCTTATCTATTTATTGATATTTCATAAAATTTTACCATCACCTGTTTCTATAACAATATAATAATCTGTATACGTTAAATAAAAGAAACCTTAACAAATTGTAGTAATAAATATTTTAATTAGTGAATCTTTAGTTTAACCAATAATGTCTACTTATTTACACGATAAAAACACATTTTTTCAATGTAGCAATTGCATTTTCAAGTTGTTTTTTTTTCCTATTTTACTTTCTCCTATATACGAAGTATAGAGAAAGTCATGTAATCGTGCACAAAAATAACATTAAATTTTGACAGTTTTAAACCAGTAGGCCTACTTTGGGTGTCTTCCTTAACATTAGTATAGGTATCCAATAGATACTAAAGTGACCCACGCTTTTCTTTATAGTTATTTAAATAGTAGTCTATAATTTATTTTCTACTTTTTCTACTTTTTTCTACTCCACATTCAGAAAGGCGTCACACCTCAGACGTTTTTGTCTTTTAAAAACACTGACTTCGTCTGACAACATAATCTTTTCATATGCTGTCGTCACAGGTGAACTTTACACCTACCCAACACTACTTCACCTGCCCAGTGTTTCGCCAAGTCTCATACAACATATTTTATCTTTAAAGAGAAAAGATTCCGACCGAGCATGGTTCTGACGACACTATCCACGTTATATACTGAGAACAAAGAAATAGGTGAACTCTACTTCACCTGCCCTGTATCAGGCTAAGTTCCAATAGGCAAAGGCAAAATTATCATTCACAACTAAAAAAAAAAAAAAAAAAAAAAAAAAAAAAACAACACTGGCATGTCTAAAACCCATGCCACCCAAATAATAACCTAATGTGCTAACACCTTAGCTAGCTAGGCTCGTACTCTCGATAAGTTAATAAATATTCAAACATGTAAAAAAAGGGAGTTTTAGTAGTCTAGAGATGCACTAAAAAGTAGAAAATGAATTATAGACTACTATTTAAATAACTATAAAGAAAAGCGTGGGTATCTTCCTAGACATTATTAAATATCCAATAGATACTAAAGTGACCCACGCTTTTCTTTATAGTTATTTAAATATTAGTTTACAATTTATTTTCTACTTTTTTTAGTGCATTAGTACATAAAAGCTTGTTATTAAAACGTATTTTATGAATTTTTTAACTGTGCACTGAATTAACTAGCTATGTTAATGATCAAGTTAATGTCCTTGATTCTATCCGTCTCACTATACTTCTAAAAAAATAACTCCTTACACATTTAGCTCCAATAAATTAATAAAAGTAGGATATCCCTAAGTCAGTCTTTTTTTTTTTTAAATTTATTTTACTTATTATTGGTAAAAAAAAAAACAAATTGTGAAACAAGCGTTTGAAATTTAAAATGTTCCACTAAGAAGCATACGTTGTCTGACACTGACCTTCACATACCTGGCAGATACAGGCTTTGGAGCATCACAATAGAGAAAAACATACCCCAGCATTCAAAACCCATTGGCCTCATTGGAATTTTAACATACAGAAAGTGTCGATAAAAATACAATAACAATAAAAAAAAAATTTAGCTATTTTATTTTATAAAATGTTCATGTTATAATTTCTAATGATTCACTAGATTCTACATTAGAATTTTCATTAGGCCCTACAATGTTTGTTTTTTAAATAGTAAAGAATATCAAATCAAAAATAACAACCAATAAACACATTATTCATTATGTTAAAACTGAGATATCAAAATGTAACAATTGCAGCTTAAGTCTTTCTTCAAATTGATAATTTTTATGCTGTTTTATAAAAATTAAATGTTTATTCATAAAATTGTTATGTGTGGTTAATATCTAAATTCTAGAGCCTATATGAATACAAATTTGAGGTTTGGCATTAATTTCATATTGAGAAGGAGTGCAGAATGGGATGAATAAAATAATGTCAAACAATGGAAGTAGAAGTTTTAAATTTATTTTTACCAAATAAGTTTGTATAGAAAGTTAATTGCATCATTTTACTGATCGAAACAGAAACTTGAGTACAAAGCAAGCATTAGTCAATGGAACAATAATGAGCAACATGTTTATACATCTTTATGCTATTAATTGTAAAATTTTAACTGGATCCGCACTTGGTTCCTAGTAGAAATTAACTTTTACCAGGTACTAAATTACCATTTAAATTCAATCTGATTTCAATTTCCAAACATTTTATATCTGCATTAGTGATGACAATAAATATATTTCAAGGACAAACATTGGGGAAAAATTTTTTTTGGGGCAGACAGTTTTTACATATGATCTGTGTGAGTTATACACTGCAGCCAGTAGAGTGATCATATGATTTTAGATTCTATACCTCTCAATATAATGATTAAGGACATTTAGCAAAAGATGAAAAAGTGTTTATAAAAAAATATTTTGTCTGCTCAGAAGTTTTGATGTCACTGTATCTATTGGCCAGATGCCACTGATGTCATTGTACTTGTCTCATGCAGTTTGTTTTACCTGTCAACCTGATATTCTGTCATATTGCTGTATGTCTGACTGAGCTGTTTGTGAGTAGTGTAAATGTGTAAAGTTATGAATGAGAATTGTGTAACAGTAAGGCCTACATGTATTGTAAACATCTAGTAAATGTAAATAAATGAATTGAACTTGCACTTGTGGCCTGAACAAAACCATGCTGGTATAAAAAGAAAACCCTGGGTTTCTAAAGTTATAGCTTACTTCTTCTATCATACACATTTACAAATAACACACAAACAAGTTAATAAAAAGTCTAGTGACAATTTAAGCGAAATTTCCTTATGTTATCTAAAATAGATAGTGATCAAGTTTGTTTTTAAAAAATGTGAAAAAATTATTAGGCCTAGCGAAACAAAACCTTGTAATTGTAACTCCCTATCACTCTCATATAAATTATAAATAAATTAATAGGGTACAAAAATAACGTTTGAATTAATAAGTAAACAAGTTAATTTTGCGCTAGAAAAAAGACAACTATATTAACCTATATCAACAGAAATAGTTTTATTTTAACGAGTAGGCCTACAAGATGCTCAGTTTAAAAAAGTAGTAAATATCATCCTAGGCCTACAAGATGCTCAGTTTAAATGTTCTTAATTAATTTTTTGTGACCGAACGAAAGAATATTTTTGAAAACTTTCTTCGGCAATATTGGTTCAAATTATGGCAGGAATCGATTGGTAAATGTTTCAAGTCACTAAGTGGTCTGGTTGCCAAGATATGGAGCAAAAACTGCATTTGTTCAAGGTTTTTTGGCTTTTCCGTGAAATCCAAGAAGGAATTCCGGAAATTTTTTTGGCCCACAATCATCCTTGGAACTTGCTTAACATATTTGCTTTGGAACTAGTCCTCGATATTGCTTCACTGAGGAGGAGATACGACTTAAAGGCTGCGGACACACATCCATCCAGAAATGACGCATTATTAAACGCAATTTGCCAGTATGGAAATTGCGCAAAAAAGTAGGCTACATAAAGAAAAAAAATTGTACACATGCAGCTGACGTAATAGAATGCTATTTCCTTTTACAGTCAGAATACAATTTTTTTTAGAGTATGTATAATAATTGACATGGTATACTCTTTGACAAAAGAACCTTTCCATATTACAAATATTAAAATTAATAAACTATGGCCCACTATTGGATGATTTCTAGTTAAAGTTACGTGAAGAAAAAAAATTATAACAAGATATTCAATAATAATTTGTTCTAGAATTAATTACTTATGTTAAAAGTTACATTAAAATTCTTTTTAGTCATGAAGAATTACCTGGATTACCTCTAGAATGATTTTTAATGAGTATTTAAATTAGATAATTGACAAAATCTTTTGTGACAAACATCAACATTCATGTGGCTTATCTCCTGAATGAACTTTGAAAAAATCTTTTATGACAAATACTAGATTAATGTGGCTTGTCTCTTGAATGACTTTTTCAAGTGCACTTAAATAAGAACTTTGAGAAAAATCTTTCATACAGACATATGGCTTATAACTTGTAACAACACATATATCGTAACAATTTATTCTTCTGAATCAACTTTTTGTGATAAATATCACATTCATGTGGCCTCTATCTTTAATGAATTTTTAGTGTGTGAAGATAAACAAGAAATTTGTGAAAACCTTGGATGTCAAACATCACATTCATGTGGCTTATCTCCAGAATGAACATTTTTGTGCGCTGATAAGTTTCTCTTCTCACTAAACTTTTTATGACAAACATCACATTCATGTGGCCTTTCTCCTAAATGAACCATTTTATGTCTTTTTAAATTAGAACTTCGAGAAAACCTTTTATGACAAACATCGCATTCATGTGGCTTATCTCCGGAATGCATTTTCACATGTGTATATAAGCTACATCGATGAGAGAACCTTTTATTACAAACATCACATATATATGGCTTATTTCTTGAGAGCACTTTTTTATTTGTACTGAAATTACAACTTTGAGAAAGACTCTCATGGTCACCATCATATTCAACTTGCTTATTTCCTTCTTGACCTGTTTTATGTTTTTTTAAGTTAGAACTTTGAGAAAACCTTTTGTGTTTGACACTAGAAACAATCTGATATCTTTTGTCTCTAGAAAACTGGAGATTTTCTTCAACTTGAAGTTCAAGCCTTTTTTTGTTGTTTATCCTCAAAAAATAAAAATCCTGTCAATAAATCTGGTTTTGAATCTTTACTACTTGATAAAGGTGTGACTTCTGATTTGTTATCTTCAGATGTTGATAATGTTGATACAGAAGGCTTTTTATCTTTACAAATTAAAAACCTAGTTGTAACATCAGGTTTAACATCTTGCAAGTTTATAAATGCTTTGTTGGATGTAAATTTATCAAAAGATGAAAAAGTTGAAAATTCTGTTTCTGTGTCTTTAGAACATGAAAATTCTGGTGTAGTATATGGTTTAACATCATGAAAAGCTGTGAATGTCATGTTGGGTTTTGCATTAGCCATAGATGAAAATGTTGTAAATTCTGTTTTTATGTCTTGAGAAGATGAAAATATTGTTGATAGATCTGGTTTCAAATCTTCAGAGTTTAAAAATTTTGTTAATTTGTGTGACTGTTCATCTACAGTACAATAGATAACATTGCAGCTAAATGTTCTATTTCCTCTTCCATTCTTGAGTGCTTTTTATAAATCAGCTGACGATTAAAAATGTTATAAATGTTAAATATTCTTAACCCAGGCCCAAACCTATTTTCACTTACCAATTTCTAGCTTTGCCCTTAACTTTTGTATCGTTTGAGATAATCAAACCACATTTGATATCAAGGCTCAGTATTAAACAACAATTCAGCACGATTAGGAAATTCTTTGTTTTTTAGTCTTGGATTTCTTCAAAAGACTACAACTTTTGAACCGGTTGAGATAATCAAGCCAAATTTGGTTTCCAGGCTCAGTATCAAACAACAATTCAGCAAGAATCTGAAATACTTTAATTTTTACAACGTATGAACATAACAATGTATATAAGACAAACACAGCCGATAGCCGTGGCTCACTTTTTCGTTTCGGCAGCATTGCTTTAAAAAAATAGTATTTGTATAACAAAAGTTTGCACTAATAAAATATTTATATACAGAAAATTGTTTTTTACTACTAACTAAATATAATGACAAAACTATAGTAACGTATCTATTTATTGTTATATTAATAATAAGTATAACTGAATAATAAAACAATGTATATAAGACAAACACAGCCAATGGCTGTGGTTCACTTTTTCGTTTCGGCAGCATTGCTTTTAAAAAAGTATTTGTACAACAACAGTTTGCAATAATAAAATATTTATATACCGATAATTGTTTTATAAAACTTACTAAACATAATGACAAAACTATAGTAACATATTTATTTATTGTCATATTAATAATAATTATAACTGAATAATAAAACAATATTAAATATACGATTTTTTTTGTTGACAATGTATTTTACGAAATGCAAACACTTTCACTTTCAACTTTCCCCAAAATATTTTTTTAGAATCATAAACCCGCAATAAAAAGATATATGAGCCATTTTATTCAGTACGCCACTAATTTTATTTAATAAGACGGTAGGAATATGAGGCTAGATCATTGGGCCGGAAAACCTGCTTTTCTGACATTTATGCCTAATGTTGAAGCCGGTTTACCGGCCTGTCTGGCTCAAATGGTTGAAAAATACAAATTTGTAATCCAGTACTGCTAATTTTGGCTAACAATTGAGGAATTACCAAATGTGCTTAGATCCTCTCACATCCAGTCGAGGTTATATATATTGTGCCTTGGTTGGCAGGAAATAAGAACAGTGTTTATTTCTTTGAAAGGATGAGAGAAGATATTGCATATTTCTTCAAACATAAGACTTAATTGACAGATGAAAAACAATGACACATTTTAAAATATACTTATTTCATTAATTCAGCTAAAATTCTTGGTATTTGTATTGAAAAAAAATTAATATTATTTTCTTAGACTATTTCTAGCCTAGCCCTGAACTTTTAACCTAGCCATTAACCCTCAACCCAACCCTTGACCCTAAACTTAAGTAAGATATAATGCATTAAAGAAATAAAATATTAATACCATTAGCATTAAGAAAAAAACAACTAAAAACATGTTTCAAGTGCAAAACCCATACTTGATATTTCTTCACAAAAGCAATTCTACCATGCAGTGCTCGAAATAATTAGTAAACATAATAATAATAATATATTAAATTAAACAAACCTCTAGAAAATTCTAAAATATACACTTCAATTAAAAAATTCTAAAAATATGTAAGCCTACAAGCAAAATATAACCACAAGATGTGAGAGGATATAAGATTGATGCATTTTCTCTATTGTTGGTGGCAATAAAATAAGTTTTTCCATATCATACATTATTCATGTATCTAAAAAAATAATCCAGCAATTCCTAAAAATATACTTGAATAACCACCGGTCATGTGATCTGTTCGTCTTTTTTGTGATTTATAACAAGGCTTTTTAGGTGCACAAACAATTGAGCAAAAAAAATTAAACATATTTCCTCACTAGTTCCCCATTTAGCGACCATAGATAATTCTTATAGGGCTGTAAGTTATTAAAAAAATGTTGCTGCCACAAAATATAGTCTACATTTAGTAACTTTTCTAATTCCATTGTCTGCTTGGAACATATTTGCAAAAAAAATAATAATTCTGTATTTCAATTATTTACATTCAAATAATAACCCTTTCATTATTAATTGCAAAAAATACAATTTGGACAACAGGTGGTCTACATCACATGTCATCAATAAAAAAGCATTTGATGGGTTCAAACCCACACTATCATGCTAATTCGACCACACTGCTTCACGAACATTTGGGGGTTCTTAATATTATAAAACAAAACAGTCATGATGGTGAATAGCCTTAATACGGCTATTCCAAGTTCAACAGTTGTCTGGAGATAGACACTTTGAATAGTGAATAGATTAGATCAACATAAAAATATTGAATCAATACTAACCCTAGCCTTTTTATTTATAATTTACTTATGTATCTAGCTTCAATACTATGTTGAGGAGGGAGCTTTCTGTGGCAGCCCAATGTGAATGGGCAAAATAGGAAATCATGTTGTAAGCTATCACTACTCTTTCACTATCACTGACTGTCAGTGATAGTCTTCCAAGCAAGAAACAATTTTAAAAATGTGTTTTCCTTTAATTTTATCATGATTTGAGAGCAGATCTAGAATAGATCTAGAAGTTTTATAGTACAGTGTTAATAAATTCAAAGAAATTAAAATTTTGTAAAAGTATTGAAAATATTGGAGCTGTAACAAAGGAGAGATAGCGAGCATTTGTGGTGTTTATAGTTACAGCCTCTAGATCTATTCTAGATCTAGTAAGATACAAACCGAGGCAAGACCACGTTACCCAGAAGGAAAGTCCATTAAATTATAATATAAAAACATATTAAAACAAAAAATTCAATTTAAATAGGCCTAGGCCTATAAATCTAGATATTACTAGTTTACTAGATAATAGTTTATTAACAGTAAATTCAGCTCTAATTGAATGAAGGGAGACCTTATATACCAGTGTCTGATAATAGAATCTTTTTAAAAAAGGGGGTGTTAGGATACTGGTAGTGGTTGTTATCTAAATACACACATTGCTGGCTGATGTCAATGCTAACCCTGTCCTTAACCCTAGCCCCAACTCTAGTTTTGTAAACTTATAGCGCAAGATTTAGGGGAAGCCACTCTTGTGGGTTGGTTTTAGTTTAGAGAAAAGAGACAGCACTATCAACCTAGCGCCCGGTGTATCCTTCCTCAACGGGCCATTTTTCTCGTAGAATAGAATCGCGTAAAAAATAATTGCACACCAAGTGAAAAGTTTCCCTTTCAAACCTGACGGTCTATGGGGCAAGTGAAGTAGAGTTCACTTGTTTCTGTGACCTCGGCATATGAAGAGATAGTGTGGTCAGCACTATGCCCAGCTGCCTTTACTTTCCCTAACAGGAGTTAGGTACCCATCAGAGTTGGGTGGACTCAGGGACGGTCTACTGACTTGAACTCGGATTCGAACTCGAGACTAACGGGTTAGCAGTCCAGCTCTCTACCGCTAGACCACTCCGTCCCACGCCAAGTGAACGCCTAATAAAATGTGTATAAATGTGCGGGATATTATTAGTACTTTATAAATTTACATGCGTTTTTGAGAAATCGGAAATAGAGTAAATTAGTACTTCGGTCAACGGAAATTACTCAAAATTCGAGAGAAGGTAGAGAATTAGATCTTTTACTTACGTGTGAAATTTCATGCATCTATCTAAAATAGTATGCAACTTATAGGCTTTTGTAAAATTCAAAGTAGATAAAGTACCACTTCCGGTTATCGGAAATCGCTTAAAAGTTGATCGGGGTCTACGATTTTGATAAAATACTTATATATGAAATTTCATCAACCTAGCTCTAACAGTACTCAAGTTATCGTGTTTACACACGGACACACAGACAACGGACATAATTGCAAAGTCCAGTTTTTACGACTCGATAACGCATAAAACGCCAAAACGTTTATATATTTGTATTTATAATTTTTGCCTGATTAAAATAAGTCCTCTATACTCCGGATGTGATGAAGGACTGAGGAGTAAAACGGTGAAAACTCAAAATTTCATGTTATTTTTGTGCACGATTACAATACTTTCTCTATACTTCGTATATACGAAAAAGTAAAAAGCGAACAAAAAAATATTTATTTTATTTCAATATTTTTTGTTTCGGTTCATATATGAAACAATTTTTTTCCCTTAAAATAATTGAGTATTAAGGGGGAAGGCTCCGGTAAAAAAAAACTTTTTTAATACTCTTTAGAAAACAGTTATTTCTTTACAGCTTTATTAAGATACATCGGCATATGCATTTCCACTAAAAAAAATTGGTGGAAAAATCTTGGTAACTATGACAACGGCGGCCATCTTGAAGTTTTACCAGGAAACATGTCAGGACTATTACTATTATATGTTATTTGAAAATTGCATTTAATATATTAAAATAATGTAACAAGCAGTTGCAATACTTTTTGAAACGAAACCCAAACAACTCCTCTCTGACAGTTTTTTTTTTTACAATTTACAACATGCCAGGATTGTTCTATGTTGAATGGGTATTTGGCTCTAACTCATGTGAATAAAATAATTTGAATGAGTTCATTAAGATTGCATTTACTTCACAAATTTATTAATTCCAAACAACTTATCTCTGCCAGTTATTTATAACATGTCAGGATTATTATATGTTGAATGGTGAATTATTTGTAAATTACATAGAGTTAATAAATACCAAACAACTTATCTCTGCCAGTTATTTATAACATGTCAGGATTATTATATGTTGAATGGTGAATTATTTGTAAATTATATGAGTTAATATGAACGAGCCTTCAAAATTTGTATAGAGCATTGACTATTACAAAGCAATTTCCAAACAATTTATCTCTGACAGTTTTAGTATGTTGGGATATATTTAGGTTGAATGATGAGCTATTGTTTAACAACTGAGTACATTTATGCAAAAGAAATTATGCTATGGCCACTTTTTGTATGTTTTGTCATTAGTTACTTTTTTACTAATAGGATATAGTCACCAAGAAACATTAGGAATAAATTACATTACATCAAAAGTTTACATTATGTACAAACTTTACAATATGTGTATGTATATACAATTATTTATTTACAAACTGATGTGAGATTTTCACAGGGGTGCCATATAACATGGATATCAAAGCAACACTTGGAGTTTGTCAGTCAACAAAACGTAAGTCACCTAACAGTAAATCTGTCACAGTTGCTGTCATTGTCATGTCATAATCATCGCTGTCCGTTTCTAACTCGTCTAGTCTCCAGTAGGAAATGGTGCAACTAACAACCCCCCCCCTTCCTCAAAGAACCCCACAACCTTCCCATTATAAACTGTATCCACCCCCTTGTCTGTCCACACATGTCTCACTAACTCTCCCAAATAAGCCCCTGACAACTCAGAGGCAGGATCACCTGAGATCAATAGCTTTTCAATAAAAACCTTGACCTCACTGGAAGCTGAAGAAAATACTTCAGCATTCAGAGTCTTAGCAGCAAGAGCAATCTTAACCTTGGATTCCAGCTCCTTACACTGAGATTGCTCATGCTGCTTTTGAAGCTCCAATTGCCGACGTATCTTCACAGCTTCCAGGATCATTTTCCTCTGAGCAGCCTCCTCCCTAGCCCTGTACCCTTCTCTAACAGCAAACCTCACTAACCTATCCTGCTCCTTGTGTCCCAAAACCCAAGTCACTGTGTCATTTGTCCGTCCTCTTATCTTCCCACTAATGAAGTCAAATGTCGAGTTGGGGGCACGTCTCCAGAAATAGTCTGTAATGCCCAAGATTCGCTCAGATGCCATGTTATGGGATGGAGCAGATGAAGCTTGGTTCATCTGCTGGGGAGTGGGGTTTGACAGATCACCACTGAAGAATCGAGCAAGCTGGCGGTCAAACACCTGGACGACTTCCTTCAAGACATGTTTTAGAGTATCTATTACTTTACCCTTGTGGGCTTCACCAGTCTTAAGGAGAGCTGCCAGGACTTGGTCTGAGTCGGTACTCAAGGACTCACTAAAAACATTAACTATAGCTAGGGGGCTTAGCAACTCTTCAGGCTGTCTGGCAAATCTGTCCAAAGTTGGTTTGCAGCTTTGGATCACTGAACACATTTCTAAATTCCTGGTGTTTGAGTAGAATTTTGTCATCCATGGTCCAGTGGTGACTTTGCCAATGAGCCCAAGTGCAATGAGTTGAGCAAAGATGCAAGGGTCTCCTAGGTCACTTCTGAGCTGCTTGTTTAAAGATAAGTTTCCTACTCTAACATAATCTTTTAACTCCTCCAGATGTAAAACAATAATTCCTGCTGAGTGGAACAAGACATTTAGCCGGTTACCCACATACCGGACAAATATCCCAACTGGAATATTTCTGCTCTTAAAAAATGTCTTGAATCCACTGGGGTCACCACTACCTTGGCTGTATCTAAGCTTAGATACTCCAAAGATGCATCCAAGCGTTCTTTTGCCTATCTCACTATCAACCACCAGCAAAGCTCTTCTTGCTCCAGCAGCAAATCCATCAAGGATGTGGACATTACAGTTAAGCTCCAATAGCTGCCTGTCAAACAAAGCGTTGAGATGTGTTACAACACAATGATTGACACGAGCTCTATCTGTTAATGTGGACTTGATTGATGATACTAGTGATTTGTAAAAAAAAATCCTTA
The DNA here is from genome assembly GCF_028476545.2 of Physella acuta. Classification (NCBI taxonomy): domain Eukaryota; kingdom Metazoa; phylum Mollusca; class Gastropoda; family Physidae; genus Physella; species Physella acuta. The sequence continues at coordinate 734,541 of NW_026731973.1, forward strand.
TTTGATTCAAAATTTGAAAATTTATAATGTAAATCAACTAAGTATTTTAATTTATCACTAATATGATCAAAATAGTCCACGGCCTTACCACCTGGTATAGATCTCACATCTAGGGCCAAAGTTTTATCTGGAGCAGAAGTAATGTGGACTTCATTAACATGATGGCTGTCAAGTGAGGTTGCATCCCAGGACAACGAGATGTTCTCCTGGGATGCAAGTGCCTCAGCAATCTGCAGATCCGCCAAAATACCTAACTCGTAGGACATTTGGGCAACTGTAGATTGCTGAGGCACGCAATCAAGTTTCAGTCGGCCTCCTGCTCCAGATAAAACTGTAGCAGCTGAATAGCAGCTGCTACAGAGACATTACGAATCAAAGGCTGATACATGCACAACCTCGTTTTTGTATTGTAAGTTTTGCCCTCTTTTAAACTGATTGTTTCTTTCTCATTTTGTGACTCCTCAATTTGACACATCAGATGATCCAGACTTAATTTCAATGTGCTTATTTCATTCTTCAAATCATTGATCTCTTTATTTTTTAATTTGATTGATTCATTTAATTCAATTATCTTGGATGATTTTTTTGTTTTTAACAGCTGTGGCATATTTCAGTTTACTTTTGATGATTTGAATTTGTATTGATGATGTTGATGGTTCCATAATATTTTTGTTTTGTTTTTTCAATTCATTGTTGTCTTTTTTCAGTTGAACAATTGTGACATCTTTATTTCTTATTTGATCATTTTTTCTTTTGATTGTGTGATTCAATCTTTTTATTTCACATATTTTGTATTTTTCAAATTCAGATTTGTAATTTTTTATTGATAATTTTAACCTTTTATTGGTGATAATCAATTGATTAGTGGATCTTCTTTTAAGAGCACATTTGGTGCAATCTCTCCTTAATTCTTTAGATGTAGTTGGAGATGTTTCATCCACTTGCTGTTTCAGAGTTGATATTACCTTTAAGAGAGAGATCTTGCATTATTGTGATGTATAGTATTTATTTTCTACTTTTTAGTTCAATCAGAAAACGTGGGTTTTTTTTAAACTTTTTTAATGATTATTATTTTCTACTTTTTAGCCTTTGTCTGTTTGTTTGCATTGAAATCTTGCCACCGATTTTATCTTTTCACTTTTTTTTGGGTAAACGAAGACAACTCGTAAAAACACAACTCGTAAAAAACGAGAGACCCTTTCTTCTTCGGTCTCAATCGCAAGTGAATGATTGTCAGAGGTTAGTTGATAGCGGTTAGGACGAGGGCTGGTTACTGACTAGAACACATAGATTTGAACCCGTGTCGAGTGGGATAGAAATCGTGTGCCCAACCACTCGACCATATCGTCTCCCCCAAACTGGCCACCAGTGGTAATAGTTACCTCCTGTAAGTTTAAAGTCGGTTCAAACTAAATTATCTGCCCCTAAGCCTGTCGCGACGTGGGATCGTTCGCTTCACTGCGCGCGGCAAGAGAGAGGCGAGCTACGCGTCGCTCGTTTTTTTTCTAATGGCTCGCAGAGGAGAATTATATATATAGATTATATAGCGGTCTAAAATGCTCAATAAAATGTTTCCATTGATCAATTTAGTAATAATAACAATTGAATATTCTATGGTCATCCAAAAGAAAGCTTCCCTGAAAATTTCAGCGCGCTAGCTAACTGGGAAGTGCCAGAAATTTCGATCGCAAGATTTGATTGGAAAGACAAACAGAGAAAGCAAGCTAAAGAAAACGTGGGAAAATAAAACAACTAAATAGCCGCGTATGATACGCTGCGGGTCGGCTCGTTATGTTTAAAGCTGAAATTGGAATTCTCCGAGCAAGTTTAAACTTAGAAATCTTTTTTTTTAAATTTTTTAAATAAAATATAATTAGTAAAAGGAAAAGAAGGAAAATATGTAAGGGATTCTAAGTGATGTCGTACTTCTAGCTTGAGGGGTGGGCCGGTGGGGAAATCCTAATTTGATGTTGACGATTTGTAAAATATTACACTTAAAATATCTGTTGGTGTTGTGTTAGGGTAAGGGTTAGGTTACTAATGGTTTTGATTATAAGCATTGTTTAGTAAATTTTAAGTATGGGTTGGTTTTGCTTTCAACATTGTATAAGGGGGTCGTCCATAAATGACGTCACACTCCAAGGGTGTTATGAGGCAGTTGAAGGTTAGATAGAAATAGGTTAGAATGGTCTAGAATTAGGGGAGAGTGCGTGTGTGAGTTAAGTTTACCCTAGAGTATTGTTAACCCCGGTGTGTTTATATATTATTATCCCAAGGCGGTCAAGGTCGAATGCGGTATAAAAGCTGGAGCGAACGGTTGTAAAGAGTTAGTTGGTGGCGGTTAGGGCGAGGGCTACTCTGTTATGTGAAGAATTGAGTCCAAATAAAAGTATTGAAGTTAACAACGAATCGTTTCCTGAGTTGAACTAAACCCGGACGCAACAGAGGGGGGGGGGGGGGGGGGGTCCGTAATGATGAGGGGGAGGGGGGGGGTTCAGATGGTTTGACGTGACTATAAAAAAGCAATTGTAGAAAACGAGTTTTAGCCGTTATTTCGCCTTTTAGAAAACGGTTTAAATAAATTGTAATAGGAATTGATAAAAATGCTCTATGTTAAAAGAGTTCAAGTCTAAACGTTGTTATGTTTGTCCATGTGTCTGTCTTTTTTCTGTCTCCATGTTGAGAGAACATGAAGATTAAAGCTTTGAAAGTAGTAAAAATTTAAATAAAGTGCTTTGGTCTAAGGCTCAATACCATAGCTAGATCGGGTGTCACCCAAATAACGATGTGTATCTTTAGTCTGTTAATAATACAGTTGGAACTTGCATAATATTATTTTTGTTTCATCACAAATGCATTTAGTGCATCTCTACATCTGATCAGGTCAAAAAACATAAGAACTATAATTTATATACCCTATGGGTTGCTAGGCTTGAAGAAAAATATGTACTACTTTGTTTTTACCTTAGCACTTTGAAACCATTTATAATTCATTAAATGTGTGATCAATATGATTAAGCTTCTTTTAAGTATATTAAATAGACTCTAGTTCTTTTTCATTTAACTTTTTTTGAAAATAAGTATCAATTCGTTTTAACAATATTTAAACAGTATTTAACTACAGGCCGTAAACTGACGCGTATGATTTGTAGTCAACAGACCTGTTTTATTTTCCGGCCCAAAACCCTTGTTGAGTGTTCATTTGGCCTGGTTGTAATAAATTGTTTTATTCTGTAAACTAACCTCAAAGAGTGTAGCCTAGTCATCGGACTTTCATGCTATTATAAAGCAAACTAAGTGTTGTTATGGTAATGGTATAAACTTATATAATAGTTATAGTCTGGATTGTGCACTTTTTGTAGTCTGTTTATAGAAATTTTTGACAAAACCATCATTTTTTTGAGAAAACAACTCAAGACTGCAGGATAGTCATTCATTTATTTTTTATTTTACTTCTTGTTGAAAAAAAAAATTGTAAAATAAGCGTTTGAAATTTGAAATGTTTCCCTAACAAGCATAAGTTGTCTGACACTGACCTTCACATACAGGCTTTGGAGCATCACAAGAGAGAAAAACATACCCCAGCATTCAAAACACATTGACCTCATTGGAATTTAAACAGGAAGTGTTGATAGAAATACAATAACAATAAAAAAATCAATTTAGTTATTTTATTTTAAAAACTTTTCATGTTATAATTTCTTATGAATCACTACATTAGAAATTTCATTAGGCTCTACAATGTTTGTTTTTTAAATAGTAAACAATACAAAATTAATTAATGATTAACCAATAATCACGGTATGTTGAAACTAAGATACCAAAATGTAACAATTGCAGCTTAAGTCTTTCTTTTCTTTAAATTGATAATTTTTATGCTGTTTTAAAAAATGTAAATGTTTATTCATAAAATTGTTATGTGTGGTTAATATCTAAATTCTATAGCAATTATATGAATATGTGAAGATAATTATGTTATACTCTTTTTAAACACATTGCATGTAGAGAGGTGTCTGAGGTTTGGCATCAAGTTCATTTGAGAAGGAGTGCAGAATGATAAAATCTATAGGCCTATACAACAAGTTACAAATGCATTTAATTTAATAAAAAAACATTCATCTAGCAAAAGTAAGGAAGTGACCATAAGACTTAGCAATGGTTGGAGCAACTTTAAACTTGAGGTTAGTTCCATAAGACATATAAATGATGGGAGGAAGGGATCCTAAATGGGATGAATAAAATAATGTCAAACAATGCAAGTAGAAGTTTTAAATTTATTTTTAATTTATCCAGGTACTAAATTACCATTTAAATTTCAATCTGAATTCAATTTACAATAAAATTTGCATTAGTGATGACAATACATACATCTCAAGGACAAATATAGGAAAAAAAAATTTTTGGGGCAGTAAGTTTTTACATATGGTCTGTATGAGTTATACATTGCAGACAGTAGAGTTTGATCATATGATTTAAGATTCTATACCTCTCAATATGATTAAGGTCATTTAGCAAAAGATGAAAAAGTGTTTATGAAAAAAGATTGTCTGCTCAGAAGTTTTGATGTCACTGTACCTGTTGGCCAGATGCCACTGTGACTGCTGGCCTGATGTCATTGTACTTGTCTAATGGAGGTTGTTTTACCTGTCAACCTGATATTCTGTCATGTTCCTGTATGTCTGAGGGAGCTGTTTGTGAATAGTGTAAATGTGTAAAGTTAAGAATTAGGATTGTGTAACAGTAGGGCCTACATCTATTGTAAACATCTAGTAAATGTAAATAAATGAATTGAACTTTGTGTTTTATTTTAGTTAGCTTCTGTTATTGTTAATAATGTAAACAAAACCATACGGGTATAAAAATAAAACCCTGGGTTTCTAAAAGTTATAGCTTACTTCTCCTATCATACACATTTACAGATAACACCCATAAAAAGTAGGCTACATAAAGAAAAAAATTGTACACATGCAGCTGACATAATAAAATGCTATTTCCTTTTACAGTCAGAATACAATTTTTTTTAGAGTATGTATAATAATTGACATGGTATACTCTTTGACAAAAGAACCTTTTTATAATACAAATATAAAAATTAATAAACTATGCACCACTATTGGATGACCACTAGTTAAAATTATGTGAAGAAAAAATTATAACAAGATATTCAATAATAATTTGCTCTAGAATTAATTATTGATGTTAAAAATGATATTAAATTGGTTTTTAGTCATGATGAATTTCCTGGATTACCTTTAGAATGAATTTTTATGAGTATTTAAATTAGATAATTGACAAAATCTTTTGTGACAAACATCAACATTCATGTGGCTTATCTCCTGAATGAACTTTGAGAAAATCTCTGACAAATACCAGATTAATGTGGTTTGTCTCTTGAATGACTTTTCAAGGGCACTTAAATAGGAACTTTGAGAAAATCTTTCATACAGCCATATGGCTTATAACCTGTAAAAACACAAAAATCATAACACATTATACTTCCGAGTCAACTTTTTGTGATAAATATCACTATCATGTGGTCTCTCTCTTTAATGAATTTTTTTTGTGTGAAGATAAACAAGAAATTTGAGAAAACCTTGGATGTCAAACGTCACATGGTCTTTCTCCTGAATGAACCTTTTTATGTCTTAATAAACTAGAACTGCAAGAAAACCTTTTATGACAAACATCGCATTCATGTAGCCTTTCTCCTGAATGAACCTTTTTATGTGATTTTAAATTAGAATTTGTAGAAAACCTTTTATGACAAACATCACATTCATGTGGCCTTTCTCCTGAATGAACCTTTTTATGGGTTTTCAAAGTAGAACTTTGAGAAAACCTTTTATGACAAACATCACATTCATGTGGCTTATCTCCTGAATGAAGCTTTTTATGTGCTCTTAAATTAGATTTTAGAGAAAACCTTTTATGACAAACATCACATTCATATGGCTTTACTCCTGTATGCATTTTTTTGTGATCACTTAAGCCAGAACTTCGAGTAAACCTTTTAAGACAAACATCACATTCATGTGACTTACCTCCTGAATGAACCTTTTTATGTTTTCTTAAATTAGTACTTTGAGAAAACCTTTTATGACAAACATCGCATTCATATGGCCTTTCTCCAGAATGAACATTTTTATGACTTAATAAATTAGTAATTTTAGAAAACTTTTTATGACAAACATCACATTCATGTGGCCTTTCTCCTGAATGAATTTTTTTATGTGTTCTTAAATTAGAATCTTGAGAAAACTTTTTATGACAAACTTCACATTCATGTGGCCTTTCTCCTGAATGAACCTTTTTGTGTGTTCTTAAATAAGTACTTTTAGAAAACCTTTTATGACATACATCACATTCATGTGGCCTTTCTTCTGAATGAACCTTTTTATGTATTCTTAAATAAGTACTTTGAGAAAACCTTTTATGACAAACATCACATTCATATGGCCTTTCTCCTGAATGAACATTTTTATGTATTCTTAACGTAGAACTTAGAGAAAACCTTTTATGACATACATCACATTCATGTGGCCTTTCTTCTGAATGAACCTTTTTATGTATTCTTAAATAAGTACTTTGAGAAAACCTTTTATGACAAACATCACATTCATGTGGCCTTTCTTTTGAATGAAACTTTTTATGAAAGCTTAAATAAGTACTTCGAGAAAACCTTTTATGACAAACATCACATTCATGTGGCCTTTCTTCTGAATGAATCTTTTTATGTTTTCTTAAATAAGTACTTTGAGAATACTTTTTATTACAAACATCACATTCATATGGCCTTTCTTCTGAATGAACCTTTTTATGTTTTCTTAAATTAGTACTTTGAGAAAACCTTTTATGACAAACATCACATTCATGTGGCTTTTCTTCTGAATGAACCTTTTTATGTGCTCTTAAATTAAAACTTTGAGAAAACCTTTTATGACAAACATCACATTCATGTAGCCTTTCTCCTGAATGAACCTTTTTATGTGATTTTAAATTAGAATTTCTAGAAAACCTTTTATGACAAACATCACATTCATGTGGCCTTTCTCCTGAATGAACCTTTTTATGGGTTTTCAAAGTAGAACTTTGAGAAAACCTTTCATGACAAACATCACATTCATGTGGCCTTTCTCCTGAATGAATTTTTTTATGTGCTCTTAAATTAGATTTTAGAGAAAACCTTTTATGACAAACATCACATTCATATGGCTTTACTCCTGTATGCATATTTTTGTGATCACTTAAGCCAGAACTTCGAGTAAACCTTTTATGACAAACATCACATTCATGTGACTTAACTCCTGAATGAACCTTTTTATGTTTTCTTAAATTAGTACTTTGAGAAAACCTTTTATGACAAACATCGCATTCATGTTGCCTTTCTCCAGACTGAACATTTTTGTGAGTTGATAAATTTATCTTCTCACCGTCTTGATCTGTTTTATGTTTTTTTAAGTTAGAACTTTGATAAAGCATTTTGTGTTTGTGACTAGAAACAATTTGATATCTTTTGTCTCTAGAAAACTGGAGATTTTCTTCAACTTGAAGTTCAAGCCTTTTTTGTGTTTTATCCTCAAAAAATAAAAATCCTGTCAATAATTCTGGTTTTGAATCTTTACAACTTGATAAAGTTGTGACTTCTGATTTGTTATCTTCAGATGTTGATAATGTTGATACAGCAGGCTTTTTATCTTTACAAATTAAAAACTCAGTTGTAACATCAGGTTTAACATCTTGCAAGCCTATAAATGTTTTGTAGGGTGTAAATTTATCAAAAGATGAAAAACTTGAAAACTCTGTTTCTGTGTCTTTAGAAGATGAAAATTCTGTTGTAGTATATGGTTTAACATCTTGAGAAGCTGTGAATGCCAAGTTGGGTTTTGCATCAACCATAGATGAAAATGTTGAAAATTCTGTTTTTATATCTTGAGAAGATGAAAATATTGTTGATAGATCTGGTTTCAAATCTTCAGAGTTTAAAAATTCTGTTAATTTGTGTGACTGTTCATCTACAATAGACAACATTGCAGCTAAATGCTCTGTTTCCTCTTCCATTCTTGACTGCTTTTTCATAAATCAACTGATGATTAAAAATGTTATAAATGTTAAATTGAAAAGTGGTGATTATAAAGTCAGAATAAAGTATTAATATAAAAATGGCAAAATTAATGGCAGAAGGTCTGTTAATCTTTTCTCTCAGTCTGATGTGATCTAAAAATAGATTGCCAGTAATGCCAAGGTCATAAGATTAGGACTGCATATTAATATTTTCTAAATATTCTTTAAAAAAACACAAATTTGTAATCCAGTACTGCTTATTTTGGCTAACGATTGAGGAATTACCAAATGTGCTTAGATCCTCTTACATCCAGTTGAGGTTAAATATATATTGTCACTTGGTTGAGAGAAATAAGAACAGTGTTTATTTCTTTGAAAGGATGAGAGAAGATATTGCATATTTCTTCGAACATAAGACTTAAATCGAAGATGAAAAACAATGACATTTTTAATGTCAAAAGATACTTATTTCATTAATTAAGCTAAAATTCTTAATATTTGTATTGAAAAAAAAATTAATATTTTCTTATACTATTTCTAGCCCTGACCTTTTAACCAAGCCTTAACCCAAACCTTGACCCTAAACTTAATTAAGATATAATGAATTAAAAAAATAAAATATTAATGTCATTAGCACTAATAAATAAATAAACTCAATTAAAATAAGTTTTAATTGCAAAACCCATACTTGATATTTCTTCACACTAGTGATTCTACCATGCAGCACTCAAAATAATTAGTAAAAAAAAATAATAAAATATTAAATTAAACAAACTTCTCTTGAAAATTCAAAAATATACACTTCAATTAAAAAATTCTAAAAATATGTAAGCCTACAAATAGAAACAAAATATAACCACAAGATATGAGAGGATATATGAATGATGCATTTTCACTATTGTTGCTTATAGTTACAGCCTCTAGATCTATTCTTGGTCTAGTAAGTTACAAACTGAGGCATGACCACGTGACACAAAGGAAAGTCCATTAAATTATAATATAAAAACAAATTAAAACAAAAAATTCAAATTAAATAAGTCTAGGTCTATAAATCTAGATATTACGAGATAATAGTTTATTAATAGTAAATTCAGATCTTATTGAATGAAGGGGGAATTTATATAGGCCTATCAGTGTCCGATAATAAAATTTTCTTTAACAGGGGGTGTTAGGTTACTGGTAGTAGGCATTTTGATGAAAATTTCAAATGATTTATTTTTTTTATAAAAAATGTAACAATAGTAGCTAGCACACTAGTAAACTAAGCCAATTTAGCAATATTTTAACTTTCTGTGCAAAGTCATTATTACTGAAAAAAATTCCAGTCAGGTCAGCCTGTGTCACCCTCCACTGAACTTGACTGAAAAATAAAATACTTGACCTGTGACCTTCATTAAAACAGAATTTACTGATGTTTTTTTTTTATTAGTATTAAAAATGTGCTTAATCTTACCCAAATAAGTAATAAAAATTAGAACATTTATTTTAATTACTATTGTTAATTTAGATAAACATTTAATAAATCACGAGTTTTTTTAAGGGGGTATGGCACATTGCAATTGGAACTTTATATTTCTGTGTTTTATGACTATGTTTATTATTTATACACAATCAGCATGCTATGCTTTTGAAAATTGATAAAGGGGAAGTATACCAAGTTACAAAATATGCAACCTAACTAATAATTCATAATTTTAGTTTAAAAAATAATAAAAACGATCATCAATGAAGAAAGCGTAAACATTCAATTTTTAGGTATGATAAAAAACAGACATAAATCTAGATATAAATCAGACATAAAACTATCTTGCGCAGCACACATTTTCCGGCGCCTTGTTTTCACCAAAAAAGATTATAATAAAATGGCATAAATTATTACCAGTTAATTGTAATGTGTGTTAAAAATTAATACTTTAAAGTTTATGATTCGCGTAAGCTGGTTTATGATTAAAGCAATACTTCAGTTATTTGATTTAAAAGACAGACAAAGACTAAAAAGTAGAAAATAATTATCATTAAAAAAGTTTAAAAAAACCCACGTTTTCTGATTGAACTAAAAAGTAGAAAATAAATGCTATACATCACAATAATGCAAGCGATCACTCTACTATAAGCGATGAAAAAGGTGGGGCGCCATGATTTTCTTACAGTTTCTAATACTGTTGACTCTCTACAAGCTCCCTAATAAAAGTCAATAGTATTATCTAATCAATAGTAATAGGCCTATAACTTTTACATCTTATATTAACAATGACCGATAAAAAACTTTTACTTCGGCATAAAACCAACATTTCCATCCATCAAAATGGTTTGGCATTACTTACTTACTAGGTTCCTGTACTTATTCTCTTTTTTTAAAGCCGAAATTTCGTTCCGAAAGTAGCGGTTCGGTACTGCGCGGTTTCCATCGATTTTCGCTATCATCGTTAGGTCGCTTTCAGTATCGAGTATTGTAAACAGCTACTTCTATCAATGAAACATTTAAATGATAAAATTCAACGCATATGATAGTATCGAATATATTTAATTTTTCGATTCTGATGGCGAATTTTTTCAAGTACGCATGAAAAAGTCCGGATAAAGTTTGGATCGCAAGATGGCGTCGAGTCGAAAAGCCTACTACTAGATCTACTAGATCTAGATCTACATCTAACAACCCAACACACCTATTTTATGGATGAGTCTATTATCGGACATCAGTATCTAAAATCATCCTGAATGAATATTACCGTGCAAGCGCCAGATAATAAAATAACAGCTTAATGGATAAGTTTTTCTGAATTACGCAATCTCAACATCATCTGAAAAACATCAGCCATCTTTATTTTAAAATGGGCTGTATTTTTCAGAAAACGCCTGTAGGTGGCGCCTCAAAGAATGGTCAATATTGCTACGCAGAGTAGCCACCCTTGACACTAGGTGGCGACACGCACACCAAGGTTAAACCATTTGTAAACAAACATGTATGCTGATATTTAAATACATAAATAGTATTGTACTATTTACTGGATAGCTTTTCTAGTTATTGTACTCCCATTTTAATTATATAATAATAAAAGTGTATAAGTCTGAAAAATGGCAGCATATGTCGCTGTACCAAAGTGTAGGGGAAAAGGTGGACACCTATTCCCCAAAAATAAAGAACTTCGTTCCAGATGGATCGCATCTATCTAGGCCTTCCTATTTCATTTACTATTTATTAATGGCTATTATTAACAGTTTAAAAGCTATTAAAAATTAATTCTCTCTAATACTAATTCAGTCATTCTAATCTAATACAAATAGTATAGGGCCTATGTGATATATATATATATATATATATATATATATATATATATATATATATATTTTTTTTTTTTTTTATATATATATGTCAGAATCGTAGGCCTTGAACTAAGTGTTGCCTGTACTCTTAGTCTAATCACCAATCGTAGTCTTACATCTCTATCTAGACTACTATTACCACGCTACTCAATAATCTATAGGCCTATACTCTCAAATAAATATTACCATTTTATAGGCCCTGGGCCTATTTATTTTAAATTTAATAATAGGTCTTTAATTTTAGATTAGGCATAAATTCTGGTAATTTATTAAGTAGGTCAAATTATCTGATTAGGCCTACTGTATTATTCATTATAATCATTCATTATAATCTAGGTCCGCCATTCGATTTCTATTACTTTAGACCTGGCATAATAATAATAACAACACTAATAATTAAGAACGAAGAAGAAGAGAGAAGTAAAAGAGACCTGGCATAAATTTAAAATTACTATTTCTAAATTGAATTAACCATTGCCAGAAAAACTGCTTATATTAATTCTATGATAAAATATTTATTTCAGGCAATCCCAGAATTCTTAAATGTCTGAAAAAGATGGCAGTGCCGTCTATTTTTGAATGGACAATATCCCCCAAGACACTTGAAGTGGCTAGAAAAAGAAGGCTATTAAAACGAAGAGAAAGGACAGAAACTGCGGAACCCCACAAAGAGGACAACATTACTGTGGTGAAAAGTGTCTTGGGCGAAGGATCAACAGTTGAAGACCCAGGAACATCAGAAATGGTCGTGTGCAACCTAGACATTGGGGCTGAAGAAATTGTTGGTGAGTTCTGTGAAGACCCAGGTCCAGAAGTAATAGCTATTGGGTGCAGTAATACCACAGAAGAGTAGACAAATGTATTAGAATCAGTTAAACAACGTTATCTTTCATTTGAAAGGATAAAGGACAAGGACAAACTTGTCAATCACTACACTGGCTTGGACAGTACAGCGACTATTTTTTACTGTGTTTTGGTCATTAGGGAGAGGGGTTGATAAATTAAATTACATTTATACACAGTCTTGTGAATGTCTTTGTACACATGACCAATTTTTATTAATGTTAATTGGATTAAGGCACCATTACCCTGTAATTGAACTTGCTAGAATGTTTGATATTTCCAGTTATACTGTTCAAAATATATTTATTACATGGATTAATTTTTGTGCTGTTCAGTGGGGGGAAATAAATATGTGGCTTAAAAGGAGTTCATTTCAAGCAAAAGGGTTCATGTTGAAAGGATTATTGGTATGGCAAAAGTTTACAAAATTTGTAAACAGCCTTTAAATTCAACAGAAAGTAGACTAGCTACTCAAATACTTAAGGTATGTTTTTTTATGTAACTTCAGGAAGAATATTGTATCTCACAATGCTTCAATTTGTATTTTGTAAAGAACTGCTGTATTATATTAATGAACTTTTTATTGTATGTATTGACTCAATTTGTTTCTTTTCAAAATAACTTATGTATCAATGACATTGGTCGTTTTAGGTGCTGTTACTTGTGAAACATTTATCTATTTAATTAAACATCACAACAAAACAAGTGCAGATAAAAATATTAAAATGTACCTCTATTTTGTGTACATCAAATTCAATTAAATTATGTCATCTATATATATCTATATACATAAACAGCAATGTATGTGTGTGTGTGTCTGTCTGTCTGTGTGTCTTTTATGCATTACCACACCTCTTATCACAGCGCCGTGAAACTTTGGGAAGTTGTTGAGAATATTCCTGGGGAGGTTTCTGCGAAAAAAAAAATTTCAAATTCGCAGGGGTGGCGCCCCGGCAGGGCGCGATTTGTTTTTCTCTATATACGGTATATAAAAATAAGTCTATTTTGATTTCACACGGTTCACCCGATAGCCATGAGACTTTTGGGAGTTCATTATAAAACTCTAGGGAAGGGTTCTGTAAAAAAAAATATTTTTAATTTCGCAAGGGCGGCGCCACGGGATGGTCCGATTTTTCTCTATATGCGGTATATAAAAATAATAAAAGTGAATTTCAGTGACACCGTTCATCCGATAGTCATGAAACTTTGGGGAGTTCATTATAAAACTCTAGGGAAGGGTTCTGTAAAAAAAAAATTTAATTTCGCAAGGGCGGCGCCACGGTAGGGTGCGATTTTTCTCTATATACGGTATATTTTTTAAAAAGTCGATTTTGGTGAGACACCGTTATCCGATAGCCATGAGACTTTGGGGGAGTTGATTACAACAATTCAGGGAAGGGTTCTGTAAAAAAAAAATCCTTTTTAATTTCGCAGTGGCGGCGCCACGGTAGGCTGTAATTTTTCTCTATATACGGTTTATAAAAATAAAAGTCTATTCTGTTTCACATCGTTCATCCGTGTACCATGAAACTTTGGGGAGAAGATTAGATCATTCAATGGTAGGGTTCTGCAAAAAAATATTGTTTAATGTTGCAAGGGCGGCGCCCCCAGGGGGGGGGGCGATTTTTTTTCTCTATACACGGTATATAAAAAATAAAACTCTGATGCTGTTCATCCGAGTGCCATGAAACTTTTGGAAGTAGATGAGAATACTTCCGAGAATATTTCTGCGTAAAAGAAAACTAAAGTTTCTTATGGGCGGCGCCATGTAGGGTACAATTTTTGTTAATACACGGTTTGGCGCCCAGAGGTTTAGAGCGACTATGTTGGCACTTGGCATCCGTTAATCGAGCGTCCTGCGTAGCGAGTAAGGGGTACTATTATATTCAGTGTTAAAACTACAATAGGCTTCTAAAAAATAACTTTGTAACGCAAGTAAATCTTGTACAGTTTCGTCACCTTGCGAAAGATAAAAAAACAAGTTAATTAAAAAAGTCTAGTGACATTTATGCGCAATTTCCTTATGTTATCTAAAAATAGCTCTGACGTATAATGCTGGGGTGCGTTCAAGCTAGAAGAACGATCTTTTTTAGGTGTTTATGTAATTTTAAAATTTGTGACCGAACGAGAGGATATTTTTGAAAACTTTCTTCGGCAATATTGTTCTAAATTATGGCAGGAATCGATTGGTACATGTTTCAAGTCGCTAAGTGGTCTGGTTGCCGAGATATGGGCCAAAAACTGCATTTTTCGAGGTTTTTTGGCTTTTCTGGGAAATACATGAAAGAAACCCGGAATTTTTACGGCCTATGCTCATTCTCGTAACTTGCTTAACATAATTGCTTTTGGAACTAGTCATCGATATTGCTTCGTTGAGGAGGAGATACGACTTAAAGCCCGGACACACATTCATCCATACATTCATTCATTCATTCATCCATCCATTCCCAGAAATGACGAGTTAATAAACGCAATTCTCCAGAATGGATATTGCGCTAAAAAATTGTGTCCTTTCAAAACACTAGTTTTAATGCCCCAAAATTCCTCAAAGTTAAGTGTTTTTAACGGACACAAATTTTGAAAATTCATAAAAAACTAGTTTAAAGATATGGGGTCATCCATAAATGACGTCACGCTTTTTTTGACGATTTTTACCTCCCCCCCTCCCCTCCGTCACACTTCGTCACAAAAAGCCAGACCCCACCCCCTAAAATGACGTCACACCTCAACCTACAACCCCCCCTCAAAATTGCAGTTGAATTTTTTTAAAACATTGATATTTTTCCAAAATCTTGTCTAAACTATTGCAATTTATTAAAACAGTTATCTAAAACGCGAAATAACGTCTAAAATTCGTTTTCTAACATTGCTTTTTTATAATGCAAAAATGTGACGTCGCAACATCTGACCCCCCCTCCCCCCTCCCCCTCATCACACATCGTCACATTTTTGATCGCTTATAGTAGAGTGATCGCTTGCATTATTGTGATGTATAGCATTTATTATCTACTTTTTAGTTCAATCAGAAAACGTGGGTTTTTTAAAACTTTTTAAATGATTATTATTTTCTACTTTTTAGTCTTTGTCTGTTTGTTTGCATTAAAATCTTGCTATCGATTTTATCTTTTCACTTTTTTGTTGGGTAAACGAAGACAACTCGTAAAAAGACAACTCGTAAAAAACACGTTGTGTGAATACGTTACTGACTAGAACACATAGATTTGAACCCGTGTAGAGTGGGATAGCAATCGTGTGCCCAACCACTCGACCATATCGTCTCCCCCAAACTGGCCTACCTCCTGTAAGTTTAAACTCGGTTCAAAGTAAATTATCTGCCCCTAAGCCTGTGGCAACGTGGGATCGTTCGCTTCACTGCGCGCGAGGTACGCGTCGCTGGTTTTTTTTCTAATGGCTCGCAGAGGAGAATTATATATATAGATTATATAGCGGTCTAAAATTCTCAATAAAATGTTTCCATTGATCAATTTAGTAATAATAACAATTGCATATTCTATGGTCATCCAAAAGAAAGCTTCCCTGAAAATTTCAGCGCGCTAGCTAACTGGGAAGTGCCAGAAATTTCCATCGCAAGATTAGATTGGAAAGACAAACAAATAAACAAACAGAGAAAGCAAGTTAAAGAAAACGTGGGAAAAATGGATAACAAATATTGTCTATGTCCTGAGTTACCATCCCTCGTAATTTGATATTAGAATATTCAAGAAAGTTTAGGGGAGATCACTACCGGTTTATTTTTTTAATTAACAAAAACTGAAATCATCATTTAGAAACAGAGTTAAGGGCATGTTTACAAGCTTTTATTTGACTTGATTGCTCGTGCTTTTTGTGTCATGTCTGGGTCAGAGTTTCTTTCAGGCATCTCTTCTGCGGGGGGTGTGGGGTGGGTGGGGGGGGGGGGGAGGGGGAATAAAATGGATTTATATAGAAAACATACTTTTCCAGTGTCCGCTTCCCACCCCCCACCCCCCCACTCGGATAGTAAAGGTATGTTTTCTATTAAAATCCATTAATTCCCTCTTCCAGGTGAAAAGAAGTCTGTAAGAAACACTGGTCTGGGTGAAAACTTTGCGAACAAAATTACACCCGAACCGATGTGTTTTAAACTTGAATGTCACTTAGGTTAAGATCTGATAATGCAATGTACCACGAGCTTTGACATAATTAGAGATGTTTCGTTCCTGTTTAAAATTAATTAAACATTCCTATGGCCTACAGTGCACACTTGCTTATAATTTAAGACCTATATATAATAAATATAGGTATTCTTTTAAAAAAAGAAATACGTAAATAGTAACAAAATATATGCGTGCACTAAACAGATGTAAATCTAGATCTGAAACTACATAATGATAAAAAAATTATTAGCTTTAAACATATAATTGCACCATATTTACACAACTGCTCGTTATATAACTATACGTACACCCTTCTCCCAAGCATAATATACAGCAGCCCATGCTTTATTTTATATAATCTAGTTGGTTTATATAAAATGTGGTGCATTAATTATCTATATATATTTGGGGTGGTGTATGGTCGGGGTTAGGGGAAAGGGGGGGGGGGTTAGTGTTTTAAAGCAAATATTTTCAGTGGCAGCATTGGTACTGTCGAATTCACATGTTATGAATTACTGAAAAGTAGAAAATAAAACAACTAAATAGCGGCGTATGATACGCTCGTTATGTTTAAAGCTGAATTTGGAATTCTCCGAGCAAGTTTAAACTTAGAAATCTTTTTTTTTTAATTTTTTAAATAAAATATAATTAGTAAAAGGAAAAGAAGAAAAATCTGTAAGGGATTCTAAGTGATGTCGTACTTCTAGCTTGAGGGGTGGGCCGGTGGGGAAATCCTAATTTGAAGTTGACGATTTGTAAAACATTACACATAAAATATCTGTTGGTGTTGTGTTAGCTTAAGGGTTAGGTTACTGATGGTTTTGATTATAAGTATTGTTTAGTAAATTTTAAGTATGGGCTGGTTTTACTTTTAACGTTGTATAAGGGGGTCGTCCATAAATGACGTCACAGTCGAAGGGTGTTATGAGGCAGTTGTAGGTTAGATAGAAATAGGTTATAATGATCTAGAATTAGGGGAGAGTGCGTGTTTAAGTTAAGTTTACCCTAGAGTAATGTTAATCCCGGTGTGTTTATATATTATTATCCCAAGGCGGTCAAGGTCGAATGCGGTATAAAAGCTGGAGTGAATGGTTGTAAAGAGTTAGTTGGTAGCGGTTAGGGCGAGGGCTACTCTGTTATGTGAAGAATTAAGTCCAAATAAAAGTATTGAAGTTAACAACGAATCGTTTCCTGAGTTGAACTAAACCCGGACGCAACAGAGGGGGATCCGTAATTTTGTGACGGTGTGTGATGAGGGGGAGGGGGTTCAGATGGTTTGACGTGACTATAAAAAAGCAATTGTAGAAAACGAGTTTTAGCCGTTATTTCGCGTTTTAGAAAACGGTTTAAATAAATTGTAATAGGAATTGATCAAAATGCTCTATGTTAAAAGAGTTCAAGTCTAAACATTGTTGTTATCTTTGTCCATGTGTCTGTCTTTTTCCTGTCGCCATGTTGAGAGAAGATGAAGATTAAAGCTTTGAAAGTAGTAAAAATTTAAATAAAGTGCTTTGGTCTAAGACTCAATACCATAGCTAGATCGGGTGTCATCCAAATAACGATGTGTATCTTTAGTCTGTTAATAATACAGTTGGAACTTGCATAATATTATTTTTGTTTCATCACAAATGCATTTAGTGCATCTCTACATCTGACCAGGTCAAAAAACATAAGAACTATAATTTATATACCCTATGGGTTGCTAGGTTTGAAGAAAAATATGTACTACTTTGCTTTTACCTTAGCACTTTGAAACCATTTATAATTCATTAAATGTGTGATCAATATGATTAAGCTTCTTTTAAGTATATTAAATAGACTCTAGTTCTTTTTCATTTAACTTTTTTTGAAAATAAATATCAATACGTTTTAACAATATTTAAACAGTATTTAACTACAGGCCGTAAACTGACGCATTTGAATTGTCTTAGTCAACAGACCTGTTTTATTTTCCGGCCCAAAACCCTTGTTGAGTGTTCATTTGGCCTGGTTGTAATAAATTGTTTTATTCTGTAAACTAACCTCAAAGAGTGTAGCCTAGTCATCGGACTTTCATGCTATTATAAAGCAAACTTAGTGTTGTTATGGTAATGGTATAAACTTATATAATAGTAATAGTCTGGATTGTGCACTTTTTGTAGTCTGTTTATAGAAATTTTTTACAAAACCATCATTTTTTTGAGAAAACAACTCAAGACTGCAGGATAGTCATTCATTTATTTTATTTTACTTCTTGTTGAAAAAAAAAATTGTAAAATAAGCGTTTGAAATTTGAAATGTTTCCCTAACAAGCATAAGTTGTCTGACACTGACCTTCACATACCTGGCACGTACAGGCTTTGGAGCATCACAAGAGAGAAAAACATACCCCAGCATTCAAAACACATTGGTCTCATTGGAATTTATACATACAGGAAGTATTGATAGAAATACAATAACAATAAAAAAAAACAATTTAGCTATTTTAAAAACTTTTCATGTTATAATTTCTTATGAATCACTACATTAGAAATTTCATTAGGCTCGACAATGTTTGTTTTTTAAATAGTAAACAATACAAAATTAAATAATGATTAACCAATAATCACGGTATGTTGAAACTAAGATACCAAAATGTAACAATTGCAGCTTAAGTCTTTCTTTTCTTCAAATTGATAATTTTTATGCTGTTTTAAAAAATTTAAATGTTTATTCATAAAATTGTTATGTGTGGTTAATATCTAAATTCTATAGCAATTATATGAATATGTGAAGATAATTATGTTGTACTGTTTTTAAACACATTGCATGTAGAGAGGTGTCTGTGGTTTGGCATCAAGTTCATTTGAGAAGGAGTGCAGAATGATAAAATCTATAGGCCTATACAACATGTTACAAATGCATTTAATTTAATTGAATAAAAAAACATTCATCTAGCAAAAGTAAGGAAGTGACCATAAGACTTAGCAATGGTTGGAGCATCTTTAAACTTGAGGTTAGTTCCATAAGACATATAAATGATGGGAGGAAGGGATCCTAAATGGGATGAATAAAATAATGTCAAACAATGCAAGTAGAAGTTTTAAATTTATTTTTAATTTATCCAGGTACTAAATTACCATTTAAATTTCAATCTCAATTCAATTTACAATAAAATCTGCATTAGTGATGACAATACATACATTTCAAGGACAAATATAGGAAAAAAAATATTTTTGGGGCAGTAAGTTTTTACATATGGTCTGTATGAGTTATACATTGCAGACAGTAGAGTCTGATTATATGATTTAAGATTCTATACCTCTCAATATAATGATTAAGGTCATTTAGCAAAAGATGAAAAAGTGTTTACAAAAAAAGATTGTCTGCTCAGAAGTTTTGATGTCACTGTACCTGTTGGCCAGATGCCACTGTGACTGCTGGCCTGATGTCATTGTACTTGTCTAATGCAGGTTGTTTTACCTGTCAACCTGATATTCTGTCATGTTCCTGTATGTCTGACGGAGCTGTTTGTGAATAGTGTAAATGTGTTAAGTTATGAATTAGGATTGTGTAACAGTAGGGCCTACATTTATTGTAAACATCTAGTAAATGTAAATAAATGAATTGAACTTTGTGTTTTATTTTAGTTAGCTTCTGTTATTGTTAATAATGTAAACAAAACCATGCGGGTATAAAAATAAAACCCTGGGTTTCTAAAAGTTATAGCTTACTTCTCCTATCATACACATTTACAGATAACACCCATAAAAAGTAGGCTACATAAAGAAAAAAATTGTACACATGCAGCTGACATTATAGAATGCTATTTCCTTTTACAGTCAGAATACAATTTCTTTTTAGAGTATGTATAATAATTGACATGGTATACTCTTTGACAAAAGAACCTTTTCATAATACAAATATTAAAATTAATAAACTATGGCCCACTATTCGATGACCCTAGTTAAAGTTATGTGAAGAAAAAATTATAACAAGATATTCAATAATAATTTGCTCTAGAATTAATTATTGATGTTAAAAATGATATTAAATTGGTTTTTAGTCATGATGAATTTCCTGGATTACCTTTAGAATGAATTTTTATGAGTATTTAAATTAGATAATTGACAAAATCTTTTGTGACAAACATAAACATTCATGTGGCTTATCTCCTGAATGAACTTTGAGAAAATCTCTGACAAATACCAGATTAATGTGGCCTGTCTCTTGAATGACTTTTTCAAGTGCACTTAAATAAGAGCTTTAAGAAAATCTTGTATACATACATATGGCTTATAACCTGTAAAAACACAAAAATCATAACACATTATACTTCCGAGTCAACTTTTTGTGATAAATATCACTATCATGTGGTCTCTCTCTTTAATGAATTTTTTTTGTGTGAAGATAAACAAGAAATTTGAGAAAACCTTGGATGTCAAAGGTCACATTCACGTTGTCTTTCTCCTGAATGAACCTTTTTATGTGATTTTAAATTAGAATTTGTAGAAAACCTTTTATGACAAACATCACATTCATGTGGCCTTTCTCCTGAATGAACCTTTTTATGTGATTTTAAATGAGTACTTTGAGAAAACCTTTTATGACAAACATCACATTCATGTGACTTACCTCCTGAATGAACCTTTTTATGTTTTCTTAAATTAGTACTTTGAGAAAACCTTTTATGACAAACATCGCATTCATATGGCCTTTCTCCAGAATGAACATTTTTATGACTTAATAAATGAGTAATTTGTGAAAACTTTTTATGACAAACATCACATTCATGTGGCCTTTCTCCTGAATGAATTTTTTTATGTGTTCTTAAATTAGAATCTTGAGAAAACTTTTTATGACAAACTTCACATTCATGTGGCCTTTCTCCTGAATGAACCTTTTTGTGTGTTCTTAAATAAGTACTTTTAGAAAACCTTTTATGACATACATCACATTCATGTGGCCTTTCTTCTGAATGAACCTTTTTATGTATTCTTAAATAAGTACTTTGAGAAAACCTTTTATGACAAACATCACATTCATATGGCCTTTCTCCTGAATGAACCTTTTTATGTTTTCTTAAATTAGTACTTTGAGAAAACCTTTTATGACAAACATCACATTCATGTGGCCTTTCTCTTGAATGAATCTTTTTATGTGCTCTTAAATTAGAATTTGTAGAAAACCTTTTATGACAAACATCACATTCATGTGGCCTTTCTCCTGAATGAACCTTTTTATGGGTTTTCAAAGTAGAACTTTGAGAAAACCTTTCATGACAAACATCACATTCATGTGGCCTTTCTCCTGAATGAATTTTTTTATGTGCTCTTAAATTAGATTTTAGAGAAAACCTTTTATGACAAACATCACATTCATATGGCTTTACTCCTGTATGCATTTTTTTGTGATCACTTAAGCCAGAACTTCGAGTAAACCTTTTATGACAAACATCGCATTCATGTGGCCTTTCTCCAGAATGAACATTTTTGTGAGTTGATAAATTTATCTTCTCACTGTCTTGACCTGTTTTATGTTTTTTAAAGTTAGAACTTTGATAAAACCATTTCTGTTTGTGGCTAGAAACAATTTGATATCTTTTGTCTCTAGAAAACTGGAGATTTTCTTCAACTTGAAGTTCAAGCCTTTTTTGTGTTTTATCCTCAAAAAAAATAAATCCTGTCAATAATTCTGGTTTTGAATCTTTACCCTCTGATAAAGTTGTGACTTCTGATTTGTTATCTTCAGATGTTGATAATGTTGATACAGCAGGCTTTTTATCTTTACAAATTAAAAACTCAGTTGTAACACCAGGTTTAACATCTTGCAAGCTTATAAACGTTTTGTTGGGTGTAAATTTATCAAGAGATGAAAAACTTGAAAATTCTGTTTCTGTGTCATTAGAAGAAGAAAATTCTGTTGTAGTATATGGTTTAACATCTTGAGAAGATGTGAATGTCAAGTTGGGTTTTGCATCAACCATAGATGAAAATGTTGTAAATTCTGTTTTTATGTCTTGAGAAGATGAAAATATTGTTGATAGATCTGGTTTCAAATCTTCTGTTAATTTGTGTGACTGTTCATCTACAATAGACAACATTGCAGCTAAATGCTCTGTTTCCTCTTCCATTCTTGACTGCTTTTTTATAAATCAACTGATGATTAAAAATGTTATAAATGTTAAATTGAAAAGTGGTGATTATAAAGTCAGAATAAAGTATTATTATAAAAATGGCAAAATTAATGGCAGAAGGTCTGTTAATCTTTTCTCTCAGTCTGATGTGATCTAAAATAGATTGCCAGTAATGCCAAGGTCATAAGATTAGGACTGCATATTAATATTTTCTAAATATTCTTTAAAAAAAACACAAATTTGTAATCCAGTACTGCTTATTTTGGCTAACGATTGAGGAATTACCAAATGTGCTTAGATCCTCTTACATCCAGTTGAGGTTAAATATATATTGTCACTTGGTTGAGAGAAATAAGAACAGTGTTTATTTCTTTGAAAGGATGAGAGAAGATTTTGCATATTTCTTCGAACATAAGACTTAAATCGAAGATGAAAAACAATGACATTTTTAATGTCAAAAGATACTTATTTCATTAATTAAGCTAAAATTCTTAATATTTGTATTGAAAAAAAAAAAAAATTTTCTTAGACTATTTCTAGCCCTGACCTTTTAACATAGCCTTAACCCAAACCTTGACCCTAAACTTAATTAAGATATAATGAATTAAAAAAATAAAATATTAATGTCATTAGCACTAATAAATAAATAAACTCAATTAAAATAAGTTTTAATTGCAAAACCCATACTTGATATTTCTTCACACTAGTGATTCTACCATGCAGCACTCAAAATAATTAGTAAAAAAAATAATAAAATATTAAATTAAACAAACTTCTCTTGAAAATTCAAAAATATACACTTCAATTAAAAAATTCTAAAAATATGTAAGCCTACAAATAGAAGCAAAATATAACCACAAGATATGAGAGGATATATGAATGATGCATTTTCACTATTGTTCGTGGCTATAAAAAAAGTATTTACATATAATACATTATTCATGTATCTAAAAAAAATATTAATAATTCCTAAATATATACTTGCATGGTCAACAGTCATGTAATCTGTTTGTCTTTTTTTGTGCTTTATAACAAAGCTTTTTAGGTGCAAAAAACTATTGAGCAAAAAAAAATTACATATCTTCTCATTAGTTCCCCATTTATTGACCATAGATAATTCTTCTAGACCTGTCAGCGTTGTTTATATTTACAGCCTCTAGATCTATTCTTGGTCTAGTAAGTTACAAACTGAGGCTTGACCACGTGACACAAAGGAAAGTTCATTAAATTATAATATAAAAACAAATTAAAACAAAAAATTCAATTTAAATAAGTCTAGGTCTATAAATCTAGATATTACGAGATAATAGTTTATTAATAGTAAATTCAGATCTAATTGAATGAAGGGGGAATTTATATAGGCCTACCAGTGTCCGATAATACAATTTTCTTTAACAGGGGGTGTTAGGTTACTGGTAGTAGGCATTTTGATGAAAATTTCAAATGATTTGTTTTTTTTTATAAAAAATGTAACAATAGTAGCTAGCACACTAGTAAACTAAGCCAATTTAGCAATATTTTAACTTTTTGTGCAAAGTCATTATTACTGAAAAAAATTCCAGTCAGGTCAGCCTGTGTCACCCTCCACTGAACTTGACTGAAAAATAAAATACTTGACCTGTGACCTTCATTAAAACAGAATTTACTGATGTTTTTTTTTTAATTAGTATTAAAAATGTGCTTCATCTTACCCAAATAAGTAATAAAAATTAGAACATTTATTTTAATTACTATTGTTAATTTAGATAAACATTTAATAAATCACGAGTTTTTTAAGGGGGTATGGCACATTGCAATTGGAACTTTATATTTCTGTGTTTTATGACTATATTTATTATTTATACACAATTAGCATGCTATGCTTTTGAAAATTGATAAAGGGGAAGTAAACCAAGTTACAAAATATGCAACCTAACTAATAATTCATAATTTTATTTTTAAAAAAATAATAAAAACAATCATCAATGAAGAAAGCGTAAACATTCAATTTTTAGGTATGATAAAAAACAGACATAAATCTAGATATAAATCAGACATAAATCTATCTTGCGCAGCACACATTTTCCGGCGCCTTGTTTTCACCAAAAAAGATTATAATAAAATGGCATAAATTATTACCAGTTAATTGTAATGTGTGTTAAATTAATACTTTAAAGTTTATGATTCGCGTAAGCTGGTTTATGATTAAAGCAATACTTCAGTTATTTGATTTAAAAGACAGACAAAGACTAAAAAGTAGAAAATAATTATCATTAAAAAAGTTTAAAAAAACCCACGTTTTCTGATTGAACTAAAAAGTAGAAAATAAATGCTATACATCACAATAATGCAAGCGATCACTCTACTATAAGCGATGAAAAAGGTGGGGCGCCGTGATTTTCTTACAGTTTCTAATACTGTTGACTCTCTACAAGCTCCCTAATAAAAGTCAATAGTATTATCTAATCAATAGTAATATAGCTTTTACATCTTATATTAACAATGACCGATAAAAAACTTTTACTTCGGCGCCCCACGTTTTTCATCGCTTATAGTGAGGTAGATTATGAATACAACGGAGACAGAAGCCATCGACATGTAAACAGCTTTATTTGTTAACCGGAAAGGACGGAAGTAAATGCACAAGGGACATCACTCAAGATAACAATATAAATATAATACTAATACAGAAGAGTGAGTTCCCTTGACCTCACAATTATCTCAATCTATTAATCCCTTTACCCTTAGAACACAATAACACATCTCTCAATAGAACAATTGATAGTATCCTAAAATCACCAATTATATTGTAACATGAACACTATGGTAGATTACATCCTTACAAACAATGCACAATATGCTACAACATAATCAAGATACAAAACAATGATGTCAAAGTCCTTTTGACCTTTAAAATCATAGGTCTAACTTATTTGGGACCTTGATTGTCCTGCTTGACCTTCTCAGTGGCTTTTGATTTGGTGACTCAATATTCTGACCATCTGGATTCTCTATCTCAGGAGGTCTAGGATTTAAATCATTAACTCCAGAATTTACATTTTCTGACTCCAGACAACTTGGTTCACTCATATCAACAGAACTTGGTTGTGGAACAAACTGAGTTGGTGTGAACTGTTCAGATTTGGTGGGATTGACAGATTCACACTTATTATCTGCACAAGTTATTTTTAACTTTATAAGGCACAGGTCCTATACATTGAACAATTTGACCTGGTATCCATTTTTCCCTTCTCCCATAATTTCTCAGATACACATTATCATTAACACCAAATTCTCTTTCAATGCATGAGTTGTCATGATTTAATGGAACTATTTTTGAATTGGCATCTGAAAGTATTAAATGGCAAAAAATCTTTTTTTTTTCTTTTGATGTTACCCTTTTAGTTTCTGTAAGTGCTAATGATGTTAGCAAAGTTGTTTGATGATCACATTCCTTCTTACTAATGTATTTTCTTTAAAACATTTGAAATTGCCATATCACCATAATCATTTATTAAGTTACAAGTACTTTGTTTAGGCAACTCTGACTGATAATGGACTGCATCTTCTCCATCTTTTATATTATCTTCACAAAGGTTTTTATTTCTTATTTTATATGGCCTTAAGTCATCATTCACAGACTCTTCAGGCCAACCATTCTTACTGTACTCATATATTTTTATTAAGCACTCATCTTTTTGTGTTTCTCTTTTACTATCATTCACATTTATATTGGAGTTATCCATGATGGTGAAGAGAACAAATACATCTTCTGGTACATAGCTCAGGCTTTGGTTTTTTAAAAGTAATCTACTAAGACTATCTGCACTATTCTCAGATCCAGGTTTGTATTTCAATTCATAATTGTATGCAGTTAGTGTGATAGCCCATCTTTGAATTCTTGGTGAGGCATGCTCAGGTAGGGTTTTGTTTTCTCCAAATAAACCTAGCAATGGTTTATGATCTGTAAAGATGGTGAACTTCCTACCAAACAGAAACTTATGAAATTTCTTAACACCAAAAATGATGCCTAAGCCTTCCCTATCTAACTGAGAATAATTTTTCTCAGCCTGGTTCAAAGATCTACTGGCAAAAGCAATGGGTCTGTCACCCTTCTCATCCATGTGGGACAAGACTGCTCCTACACCATCTGGTGAAGCATCACAT
The DNA here is from genome assembly GCF_028476545.2 of Physella acuta. Classification (NCBI taxonomy): domain Eukaryota; kingdom Metazoa; phylum Mollusca; class Gastropoda; family Physidae; genus Physella; species Physella acuta. Next base: position 761,145 of record NW_026731973.1, read on the forward strand.
GTCAATACAAGTCTTTTCCCTGGGTCATAGTGAGTTAGTAAGGTGTCAGCAGACAAAGCCTCTTTTGCTGTATTAAAAGCAGTATCTTGTTGTTTACCCCAGTGCCAAGTTGCATTTTTCTGTAGCAGCTTGTACAGTGGTGATAGTTTACCAGACAGATTTCCTATGAACTTTGCATAGTAATTTATTAAGCCCAAAAAAGCTCTTAGTTGTTGGGTATTTTCAGGTTTGGGTGCTTCTTTAATGGCTTTTGTTTTCTCAGGTTGAGGTCTGATGCCTTGCTTGCTTAATATATAACCAAGAAAACTAATTTCTGCCAGCATGAATTGACATTTATCTTTGTTTATCTTTAAACCTTTTTCACCAACAATTTTCAATACTTTATCAAGTGTTTTAAGATGTTCAGTGTCATTCTTACCAGTTATGTACACATTGTCAAAGTACACACAAACATTTGGAATGTCCTTAAAAATACTGTCCATGACAGCTTGGAAAATTCCAGGGCTAGATGATATGCCAAAACATAGTCTTTCATATTGGTAGAGTCCTTTATGTGTGTTTATTGTCGTATAGACTTTTGAATCTGGATGCAGTTCTAGTTGAGTGTAAGCATGACTAAAGTCTAATTCAGTGAATTTGTCTCCTCCTGCCAAATTCAAAGAAATTTCCTCAATGTTAGGTATAGGGTACCTATTTAGCTCTATTTGCTTATTCAGTGTAGCTTTATAATCTCCACAAATTCTTATAGAACCATCCTTCTTTAACACTGGCACAATGGGTGTCGCCCAATCGGAATAGTCTACCTTCTTTATAATGCCATTAGATTCCAATCTACTTAGCTCATTTTCAATTTTATTCCTCATTGCATAAGGTGGAACTCTAGCTTTGCAGTATCTTGGATTTGTATCTTTAATGCTTAACTTCACTGTTCTATCATTTAGTAAACCTGAATTACCAAAAACACATTTATTTTCAGATATAACTTTATCTAGTGAAGTAAGACTAGATTCTTTTACATTCTTCAATGAACAAATACTCTCCCAATTTAACTTAAGATCACTTAACCAGTTCCTACCTAGTAATGGCGGTCCATTTCCTTCAACCACAAGAAGAGGAAGTTTAACACTTTGACCATTATAACTTACATGAACCATACACTCTCCTATTACCGGAACATTGTCACCAGTGTATGTTGTTAGACACTTGTGACACGGCTGTAGAGACACTGATCCTCCTGTGACAGCGTCAAAATCTTTCTTTGTTATGACTGTTAGAGATGCTCCAGTGTCAAGTTGGAAGCTGATGCTCTTACCGTTGATATTAACTTGTACATTGATGGGAGCATGACTTATTGATTTAACAGAGAACAGGTTGAAATCCGGCTGCAAATCAATTTGAGCATTTTCACAGGTAGAGTGGTTCATTGGTTGGGTTAGGTAGTCTTGGTGAGAGTTAACATAGTGCTGCTTTTGGTTGCGGTACTGTCTTGACTGGCTAGATTTAGCAACAGACGAAGACTTTGCAAAGCAGGCCTTGGCAATGTGACCTTGCTTACCGCACTTATAACAAGTTGCAGACTTGAACTTGCATCGATGAGATGCATGGGGACCTTTGCATCGATGACATTTTTGATAATTATTACTAGATTTAGATCTAGGATTTGAACGAGCAGGCTGTTTAGCATAAGTTGGAATGCTCTGAAGGGGTTGATGTTTATTGACTAACCTGCTGTTTACTGCATGGATCTCTGAAGGTGCTAAAGATCTCGCCGCATCAGATGACTGCTGGAATGAAATTGCAAGTTGTATTGCTTTTTCTAATGTTAGATCTGACTCGAGCAGCAACTTTCTTTGAATATCAGGGCTGTTTACACCTGTCACAAACTTTTCACATAGTCTGTCAGACAGCGTTTCTCCGAATTCACAAAATTCACTTAAATGACGTAAAGCAGCAACATATTCTGATATTGACTCGTTTGGTTGACGAGTCCTACCGTCAAATCTAGCTCTACATAGAAACTTTGATGGGGTAGGCGCATGGTGGTCTGTTAGCAATTTGCTCAGCTCGTTAAAGCTCTTGGTAGTTAGACTAGCTGGTGCGCATAAGTCTTTTAGTAGCCTAAATTGTTGAGGCCCTATGACTGTTAACAAAACAGCTCTCTTTTTGGCTTCTATCGTCACGTCGTTAGCTTCTAGGTAAAAGCTTAACCTCTCTAGGTAATCTTGAATGATTTCATCATTCGCATCAAATTCTTTTATTTGGCCATACAGCGCCATAATTCTAGAAATAATTAGCTAATAAGCTCTAGCAAACCTCTTTTTTGCGTAAGTAGGTGCTCTTTCTAGTAGATGTTTATCCTTCGTCGCCAATATGAGGTAGATTGACGAGGAGCCACATTGGTTGTTAACAGCCTTTATTATTTACAGACAGCCATGATGCAAAGAGAGAGAAAGAGGAAGGAAGTGGCGAGAGAGAACTATTTATAGATAACAACATGTAAGGGACATCACTCAAGATAACAATATGAATATAATACTAATACAGAGAGTGAGTTCCCTTGACCTCACAATTAACTCAATCTATTACATATAGTAGAGTGATCGCTTGCATTATTGTGATGTATAGTATTTATTTTCTACTTTTTAGTTCAATCAGAAAACGTGGGTTTTTAAAAACTTTTTTAATGATAATTATTCAGTGTTTCTTAAAAAAACATTAATTACTACACTCGACTTTATTAATAATATTTAGATTTTAGATTTACTAATTGTTGCTTGTTTTTTGTCAGTTAAACATTAAATTAAGTTAAAACATAAATGTAATGCACTTGACTTTATTTTTCTTTCAACAGTCAAATCAACTATGGTTTACAGTAACGAATGTACCGAAACTCAACGAACATTACCAAATAATTTCCGACGCTATATCGTGATTTTACCCAACCAAGGACGCTTTCAAGTTAGTGAGCATCGCTAGAGTATAGGCATTTTGGTAAAAATGTTTCTATTTAACACAGAATGATAAAATTTACAGAGAATCGAGAAGAGGATCTGCCATTTAATAAGCTACAAAAATTATCATTCTAGGCTTAGTAGTTTTTTTTATATGAATTTTTAAAGTGTTAGGTAAAACAGCTTATATGTTCAAGTAAAGTTGCAAAATATTTAGTGCCCTTCTTTGGGTTTGTATAACATTGTTGTTATTAAACATATAATGTAAAAAATGTTCATACTGATGCTAGAGAGTGTAGACAACAGGAATATGCAAGTGAAATAAAGATCAATTTAAAGGAAAAGAATTTATAATTAACTTAACTAAGCCTAATTAAGGTGTGTGGTGCAGTTCTACAATGATTGTCACAAGTCACTTTTCATACTGCATATCTATGTTGTTACTGATGATATAAAGATAAAACTTAGCACATAGATGCTTAAGGATGTTGGAAATAGAAACTTTTAAGTTTAACCATTAATGTCCCGTAACGCCTGCTGCCGCCCGACACCTTTTATGTCCCGTAACTCCCGCTTACAATACGCATAGAAAAATTACATTTGTTTCATTAAAATTTGGCCTACAAATCCTAATTTTTAACTAAACAGGAAGTCGGATAGTTTCAGCATCTTTTTCCGGTCTTCTAATTTCAATGGCGCTTTTGAAAGATAAAAAATAATAGTTTCTTTCCATCTTGAAATTTTAGACTCATCTGTCCAATTTTTAGTTGATTTAATATTACAAATAAAATAAAATAATGCCTCTAAACGTATCTAGGCATGTATTTTATGAATTATATATCTTAAAGATAATCAAATTGATATTTATCTGTTAAATTCGATGCATAGTTGTTTAGACAAAAATAAACAAAGTTGACTACCGAAAATGACCTGTTTTGAATTTTCTCCGACATTTTTTATTTTTATTCTGTACTTGTAAGCCTACCGAATATAATATATTCTATTTAATACTGTTGGAAAGCCAGGTTTATTCCCAACATTAAGCAGTAGTTTTTATCTTAATTTTCAATTTCATTTAGACAAAAACAAATATTTTGTGAAACTATTCACTTGATCATACAGAGTTATGCTCCTTACATTGGGCCGTCATGGGTGGGGTTTTGGTAGAATGAATGGGACATTAATGGTTAATACATTGTCATGCTAGAAGAAAAAGAAATTTTGCATCAATAATACCTGGGTATTACACTCATACTGAAATATTATATGTTTAGGATTATGTTGAAGTATCTAAATATTAGTAGCATTAGTTGTAGGCTACTCTAATAAGTATCCAAGGATTGCTAATCAATAAATAGTGTAACAGAAACTAGACGAGGTGTGTGGCAACCGAAGGATATACACTACAGCTGCCTTATTTGCTGATCTGAACCTACTAGATCTATATAAAAAACATTTGGCCTGCTGTTGTTTAGTTTGTTATTTTTAAGTAAAATTATATTACATTGTTCAAAGTGTAACTGTTTCTGTTTTCTGTTTTACTTTAAAAAAAATGTAGTACTGTTGCTTTAGATTTTTAGATCATATTGTTAAAGTGCTAAATGTTCCTATTTTATTTTATCTTTGACTTAGTTTTTTTTTTTTTAAATTTCCATTGCCTCTATACTGTAGTACTATATTTTAACTATTAGGGTATTTCTATTTGATTTTTATATTACTCATTGGTTAGGCTATAGACTACTAATAAAAAGTTTAAAATTTAAATGGCATGGAATTAGTTTAGACTTTTGTCACTTTCGACTGGACAGCAATATTTATTTAGATCTAGATAGAGGAATCTAGGACCTATTTAAAATTTTAATTATTATTTCAATATTTAGGCCTACCCTATTGACTAATATGGAAGATTATTAATGAATGGGACTAGATCTAGATCTATTAATTCCACAGCTTTAAATTTTATTTAATCCATAAAAACCTATTTTATAAGCTTAGATCTTGCCAATCCAATAAACACTGTTAAACATCAATAATAATAATGTGCGAATTTTCTATTTCATGCCTAGTCTATGGGCCGTCATGAAAATTCTAACTCGGCCGCCATTTTTAAAATTGCGTCTAGAAAGTAGAAGACTATATCACTTCACGCAAGAAGCATTATCTCGTATATAAAGAGCTCTAAAGCCCATAAAACCAACATTTCCATCCATCAAAATGGTTTGGCATTACTTACTTACTAGGTTCCTGTACTTATTCTCTTTTTTTAAAGCCGAAATTTCGTTCCGAAAGTAGCGGTTCGGTACTGCGCGGTTTCCATCGATTTTCGCTATCATCGTTAGGTCGCTTTCAGTATCGAGTATTGTAAACAGCTACTTCTATCAATGAAACATTTAAATGATAAAATTCAACGCATATGATAGTATCGAATATATTTAATTTTTCGATTCTGATGGCTAGAATTGGCATTCATCGGAATGGCGAATTTTTTTTAAGTACGCATGAAAAAGTCCGGATAAAGTTTGGATCGCAAGATGGCGGCGAGTCGAAAAGCCTACTACTAGATCTACTAGATCTAGATCTACATCTAACAACCCAACACACCTATTTTATGGATGAGTCTATTATCGGACATCAGTATCTAAAATCATCCTGAATGAATATTACCGTGCAAGCGCCAGATAATAAAATAACAGCTTAATGGATACGTTTTTCTGAATTACGCAATCTCAACATCATCTGAAAAACAGCTGCCATCTTTATTTTAAAATGGGCTGTATTTTTCAGAAAACGCCGGTAGGTGGCGCCACAAAGAATGGTCAATATTGCTACGCAGAGTAGCCACCCTTGACACTAGGTGGCGACACGTACACCAAGGTTAAACCATTTGTAAACAAACATGTATGCTGATATTTAAATACATAAATAGTATTGTACTATTTACTGGATAGCTTTTCTAGTTATTGTACTCCCAATTATTGTACTCTTTCCAAATAAAATTTAGAGTAGTTTCCCTTGATAAAAATGTCTATTCGTACGTATATTGTGTTGATTTTGTTGTTTAATATGCATAGCTGTCTTGTTTAATGTAAGTAGTACAGAGGGCCGTCTTCTTATCTTTAATTTCAATTGAAATGAAGGCTATGTATGTATGTACATCCAAGATCTCAAAAACTTTTGGGAGGTCCATCATTTATTAAACCCTTTTGTACTGATGAACTTGTCAATTATTAGGTCGTCCATATTCTTCATAAATGACGTTGGACTCAAAATATGGGACGGGTAAAATATTTTTTTTTAAAATGATGAACAATATATTCGTTTTCGTTAGAAATTGTGGTTACGCGTTCGGGTATAGTAGAACTGCGATATGATATTAAATCATCATCTCGCTTTTAGTGACGATTTGGGGAAAGGGAATTCGTCGGGAAAAGTATGATGTCATTTATGGACAGGGCCGGCGCTACCTATAAGGTGAACTAGGCTGTCGCCTAGGGCGCTGTTCGTAGGGGGGGGGGGGGGGGGGACGCAGAAATGGGTTGGAAAAACAAATTGAAAGTTTGAGGGGGGGGGGTTGCAAATCGTAAGCTTGTCCCCGGGCGCTGGAAGGGTCGCTACGCCTCTGATAGTACGGGGGCATGAAAAAAATTGCGGGGGGGGGGGGGGCGCTTTTAATAAGTTTTGCCTATAATAATCTGGCGCCGGCACTGTTTATGGGTGATCCATTTAAGCCTAGTTGTTTATTTTGTCTGTAGACATTAGTCTTAAGCCTACACTTTTTCTGAATTAAGATTATTGTGTTTATAAAAATAGTTTTAAATTTTAATTAGTTACATTTGAATACCACATGGTTTTTTATTTGTTCAATAGTCGTTGTTTACCCCTCCCCACCATCCATTATTACAAAAACAAAAACCACTCAATATATGGTGATATCTCCATCTAGAAAAAAAAAACTAGATCAACCTATGGTTCGTAGGAGAATTAGAATCTATCACTTATTCGTCTGTTAAAAAAAGAAACACGTCATTTTTCTCAACCCCGCCGTTTCATCCACCACTTAGCACAACGTCACCAAGTTCTCGGCGCGCGTGACGTCATTAGTCATTAGGCTAATGTTAAAGAAAGAGATACCGCGTAATTAAAAAAAAATCAAAACAGGCACTATGGAGTTGAGACTTGAGCGACGTTTAGCCTGACGAATAGATCTAAATGACTTTAGTTCGGTAAATTAAATTGGTGTTTAATTTATTACAGTGGCATGCGGTGCTCCCTCTACTATACAAATTCACGTGCTTTTAATTTCTGCAACCTGCTGCCCTGAGACGTTCGGCTGTAAAATGCCCGTGACACAGCGGCTTCCGTAAATGCATTTAGGCTCCCAGTCCCACCTATAAACTTCGTCTGCCCATTAAGCTCCACGTAAAACTTGAGATTGATATGTGGACATAAGCGGCGATAGTGGTGGTGTCAAAAGGGACCCCCCCCCCCCCCTCCCCAAGCTCAGCTCTTAAAGGTGCTCCGCACTTTATAAAAGACAAAATTGATGTTCAGACATCGTCGGACTCGAGCGTTTAGCCGACTGCCGTATTCCTAATGCACCGTCCTCTGCTAACACTATTTCTATATTAAACTCAAGCCTATACTGAGCTCTGGCTTTTTACATTAGCTGCTTTCGAATTAAGGGTTGATCTTTTGTTATGCCCCATGTCGCGAAACTTGCTGTTTTGTCCAATTTTACCTGCAAGCCAATAATTGTCTTGGATTCTTGTCGAATATCGTTGCCAGGAGCTAGTTGGTTTGAGCCTTATTGTCAGAAGTTATTACATTTGGAGTCAATGTAGTGCGGCCTATTTTCGTCGGTAGGCATTTAGTGGCAGGCCCTTTTTGGCGGGGATGATGTGCTGAGGTTGTTTAACTTTAACACCGCTTAGGACAACAGGCTTGCAATAGTTATGATCATTCGTTATGAGCAAAGGCATGCATGAAAACGAACGCTTTATGTTCCTCATTTTCATTGAGCACAGCTTTATAGAAGTCTTCCATAATTGACGTCACTCATTCCCCCCCCCCCCCCCGATCACCCCTTCATTATAGGTCATAAATTGCAGTCCTACGTAACTTGACGTCACATTAGAATAGCATATGTGACATCGTTTATGGACAACCCCATATAACTCATTTTGGGTATTTGGTATCAACATTTTGACAACAAAGGTTGTTCAAAATGTGTATTGGAGGTTAGGACTTGACATTTATCATAAATGACATCACGCACTTAAGGGATGGGGTAACTGATTTTGAGACGACGTTTTACGCGGGAAAGGGGAGGGGTAAGAAACGGGAAACATTAAGTATTTCGCCTAATACAAAAATGCTGAAAAAAAATTCTTTTTCGTTTGAATTATGGCTTGACTTTTTAACAGGCAGGGCAAAAAGGTAATTTTCGACATTACGACTATTTCGTGACGGCGAAAATGGGGGGAGGGGGGGGGGGGGGTTAAGGTGAAGATAGGTAAAAAAAAACGTGACGTCATTTATGATTTAATAACTAATCAAAGGAAAAAAGCATGAAAATATGAAATGAAAATAGCAAACAAACAATGACACAAGCAATAACAATTAACTCAAACTAATATTTAAATAAACATTAGATATGTAGTGGTAGCTCTATAAAAATAGGGAGTTTCTTATGCATAAAAATTGCATATCATAATAATAATTGTAGAACTGATGTTTATTGTCAGGCAATTAAATTGTTTAAAGGGCAGAATTAAAAAAAAACGCATGCTTTGTATTTAAACACAAGACAAACGTATTTAATAGCAAACATAAATACATTTCCATACAAATAGAAATGAAAGGGAAATGACTCAAAATAATATTTTCTTAAGATGGCTGCTGTTTTTAATAGCAAATTTAGTATCTGGAACATCGTTGTTAAACCTTAATTTCATGACATTTTTATTGATTTAACCCTTAAATGTGGTTTAATATTCAATTATCTTTAGTATTTTAGTAGAATATGCAAAAATATATTCATATTTAAGCCATATTTATTAGTTACCTTATCCCTACATTGCTAGTGACGACCGAATTGATTACGCTAAAACGATAGATTACCTAAAAGTGTATAAGTCTGAAAAATGGCAGCATATTGCGCTGCACCAAAGTGTAGGGGAAAAGGTGGACACCTATTCCCCAAAAATAAAGAACTTCGTTCCAGATGGATCGCATCTATCTAGGCCTGCCTATTTCATTTACTATTTATTAATGGCTATTATTAACAGTTTAAAAGCTATTAAAAATTAATTCTGTCTAATACTAATTCAGTAATTCTAATCATTCTAATCTAATACAAATAGTATAGGGCCTATGTGTTATATATATCATATGTCAGAATCGTAGGCCTTGAACTAAGTGTTGCCTGTACTCTTAGTCTAATCACCAATCGTAGTCTTACATCTCTATCTAGACTACTATTACCACGCTACTCAATAATCTATAGGCCTATACTCTCAAATAAATATTACCATTTTATAGACCCTAGGCCTATTTATTTTAAATTTAATAATAGGTCTTTAATTTTAGATTAGGCATAAATTCTGGTAATTTATTAAGTAGGTCAAATTATCTGATTAGGCCTACTTTATTATTCATTACAATCATTCATTATAATCTAGGTCCGCCATTCGATTTCTATTACTTTAGACCTGGCATAATAATAATAACAACACTAATAATTAAGAACAAAGAAGAAGAGAGAAGTAAAAGAGACCTGGCATAAATTTAAAATTACTATTTCTAAATTGAATTAACCATTGCCAGAAAAACTGCTTATATTAATTCTATGATAAAATATTTATTTCAGGCAATCCCAGAATTCTTAAATGTTTGAAAAAGATGGCAGTGCCATCTATTTTTGAATGGACAATATCCCCCAAGACACTTGAAGTGGCTAGAAAAAGAAGGCTATTAAAACGAAGAGAAAGGACAGAAACTGCGGAACCCCACCAAGAGGACAACATTACTGTGGTGAAAAGTATCTTGGGAGAAGGATCAACAGTTGAAGACCCAGGAACATCAGAAATGGTCGTGTGCAACCTAGACATTGGGGCTGAAGAAATTGTTGGTGAGTTCTGTGAAGACCCAGGTCCAGAAGTAATAGCTATTGGGTGCAGTAATACCACAGAAGAGGAGATAAATGTATTAGAATCAGTTAAACAACGTTATCTTTCATTTGAAAGGATAAAGGACAATAACAAACTTGTCAATCACTACACTGACTTGGACAGTACAGCGACTTTTTTTACTATGTTGTGGTCATTAGGGAGAGGGGTTGATAAATTAAATTACATTTATACACAGTCTTGTGAATGTCTGTGTACACATGACCAACTTTTATTAATGTTAATTAGATTAAGGCAGCATTACCCTGTAATTGAACTTGCTAGAATGTTTGATATTTCCAGTTATACTGTTCAAAATATATTTATTACATGGATTAATTTTTGTGCTGTTCAGTGGGGGGAAATAAATATGTGGCATAAAAGGAGTTCATTTCAAGCAAAAGGGTTCATGTTGAAAGGACTATTGGTATGGCAAAAGTTTACAAAATTTGTAAACAGCCTTTAAATTCAACAGAAAGTAGACTAGCTACTCAAATACTTAAGGTATGTTTTTTTATGTAACTTCAGGAAGAATATTGTATCTCCCAATGCTTAAACTTAAATTTGTATTTTGTAAAGAACTGCTGTATTCTATTAATGAACTTTTTATTGTATGTATTGACTCAATTTGTTGTTTTTCAAAATAACTTATGTATCAATGACATTGGTCGTTTTAGGTGCTGTTACTTGTGAAACATTTATCTATTTAATTAAAAATCACAACAAAACAAGTGCAGATCAAAATATTAAAATGTACCTCTATTTTGTGTACATCAAATTCAATTAAATTATGTCATATATATATATATATATGGTAAAATCTTAGTTTAGCGTCGTAAATTCGGCCAAAACTAGTAATGTAGGAGAGAGTGCATTAATGAATATGTCATTAAATATGAGTATATTTTCGTATATTTTGATAAAATATTATAAATAATTGAATAATAGATCACCATTTATGGTTAAATCAATTTAAATATCATGAAATTAATTTTTATCAACCCTGTTCGAGATAGTAAATTTGCTATTAAAAACAGCAGCCATCTTAAGAAAATGTTATTTAGAGTAGCTTCCCTTTCATTTCTATTCGTATGAAAATGTATTTAAATATGATTGTCTTGTTGTATAGTCCGTATTACAAAACATTTTTTTTTAAATTCTGCTCTTTAAAAACTGAATTTCCTAACAAACAACTTTATTAATTCTAGAAGCATTGTGAGACGCAACTTGTATCCATGTTTTAAATCACGTTTTTTTACTAATGTTTATTTGATCTTACTATTACTATATAGTTTGAGTTTTTTCTTATTGTTTGAATTTCATTATTTTCATTTCAGGTTTTTCTTTTCATCAATTAGTGATTCTATCGTAACTTATGACATTTTTTACTTCTCTTTACCTTAATTAAATTCCAACCTCCGTCATATTTTTGTTGTCAATGTCACCACAAGTCATAAGGGGTCATCCATAAATGACGTCACACTCGTAGGTGGGAAGTGGGGTCCGTAATTTTGAGACGGTGTGTGATGAGGGGGAGGGGGGGGGGGGGGTTCTGATGTTGCGACGTCACATTTAGGCATTATAAAAAAGCAATGTTAGAAAACGAATTTTAGACGCTATTTCGCGTTTTAGATAACTGTTTTAATAAATTGTAATAGTTTAGACAAGATTTTGGAAAAATATCGATGTTTAAAAAAAATTCAACTGCAATTTTGAGGGGGGTTGTAGGTTGAGGTGTGACGTCATTTTAGGGGGGGGGTCTGGCTTTTTGTGACGACGTGTGACGGAGGGGGGGGGGAGGTAAAAATCGCCAAAAAAAGCGTGGCGTCATTTACGGATGACCCCTAATGTAAAATATTACTCTTCGCTCTGCCATATCTAAGATCTCTAGCCATAATTTTGACAACAATTCAATAAATGTTTGTCATCATTTATATATACAGAGAGACAAAATGTATTATCCACCAGCTTCCCTCGTAAAACATCATCTAAAATAATCAGCCACTCCACCCCTTAAGTGCGTGTTGTCATTATGGTCGATCGCAAGTCTCTACCTGTCAGACACATTTTGGTTATCCTTTGTTGTCAAAATGTCAATTCAAGTACCCAAGTGAGTGATATGGGGTTGTCCATAAATGATGTCACATATGATTTGCTATGGGAGTGAGTGAAGATTTGTGACGTCAACTCAGGCGGTTCCGTAATTTATGACGTGTCGGTCTCATGAAAGGAGGTGAACGGGGAAAAATACCTAGGTGGTTGATGGAGAACCTCTATAATGCTTTGTTCAATCAAAATAACGATAACTAAGCATTAGTATGCGTATACCTTGCTTAAAACTAATCATCACAAATGTTGCAAGCCTGCTAGTTTAAGACATTTGGCAAAACGGCCTTAACTTAACACATTATCCCCGTCAAAAAGGCTTGCCACCAAATGCCTGCCGACGAATAAGCGGCGTCTAATGCGGGGCGTTAGGAATACGGCCATTAGCATGGGCCGCGTTAGAGCACCAGTAGGCTATCGCGCTTTGTAAGATGACGTAAATACTTAAATTCAATTTCGCTAAACTGCGCGAAAATTTAGTAATGTTCCATCGTTTGAGGACATTTTTTTTCTTGGACTTAAATTGAAATATCATGTTGACTGTCTGGCTCTTAATTTCCGAATATCACTTTTAATGTATCAAGATTCAGAACTATAATTTACTTTAATATAAGTGTAATTTTATCGTTTATTGTGCTTTTTATAAAGCGCATAGCAGCTTCAAAATCGGACGGCCATTTTCACCAAGCTTCTTTTGGAGCTTAATATGGGTAGTCTAGTTCTATACGGTGAGAGCTTAATACATTTTTAAAGGGCCGAATGTCTCAAGACAGCAAGCTTGCAGAAATAACCACGTACGTTTATATGGACTAGTGATAGGTGTGTTAGGGGCTGTTTAATGAACACCAACTTATGTAATCAAATTAAACGTCGCATAAGCGTCAAAAAGGCAGTGCTTGTTGTTTTTTTTTATATAAAATTAGCCTAACGGTCGGCGGTACCGGTACATGACGTCACATGCGAGCGTTAACTCTGTGACGATGTACTAAGTGGGTGAATGAAAAAGGTGGGGTTCAAGAAATGCGACTCAGCAAGCTTTTTATATTTCTTGACCCTTCTTAATGGTTCTATCGTCCCCACTGAGAAAATGGATCACCAATGAATGACGCGTCATACTTCTACAGCTGGTCTTTCTCCCACAACCATCCCCTGTTTTCACGAAAAAAAAAACCTGACCCGTCTCCAAAATCACATCGCTGAGTTCTACTCAACCTCTCCCCACCACAAATCACAATTTCTATCTGAAACAATATGTTCATATGTTTGTTCTGTAATAATGCACACTGTCATTACTATCCTAAGAGCGACGTCATTTATGAGCGATCTCATATTGATTTGATTACTGCAAATAAAGTGTTCAAAAGTTCGACCTCCCAACAATTGTTGTGGTCTTGGATGCACACTATTAAGTCTGAAAAGGTCTATTAGTCATTCATGTCAACTATATTGAAAAAAAATTACTATACAGGGGGGTCATCCATAAATGACGTCACGCTTTTTTTGACGATTTTTACCTCCCCCCCCTCCCCTCCGTCACAAAAACCAGCGCCCCCCCCTAAAATGACGTCACACCTCAGCCTCCCTCAAAATTGCAGTTGAATTTTTTTTAAACAGCTATATTTTTCCAAAATCTTGTCTGAACTCTGTCAAAATAGAGTATTTTAATCAATTGTTACTACAATGTATTAAAACAGTTTTCTAAAACGCAAAATAACGTCTAAAATTCGTTTTCTAACATTGCTTTTTTATAATGCAAAAGTGTGACGTGGCACCATCAGAACCCCCCCCCCCCTCCCCCTCATCACACTCCGTCTCAAAATTACGGACCCCCCTTCCTCCCTACGAGTGTGACGTCATTTATGGACGACCCCCAGGCATATATTATAACAATACTAAACAATCATATTAAACCACAAAATCAACACAAAAGACATGCGAATAGACAATTTTTCAAGGGAAACTACTCTATTATTGTTTTTGAAACATGGCCGGTGCTTGTATTTACTCATTGTCGTCTCGAACGGGATAGTTTAAAGTTTATTTCATGATATTTATGACTGGTTTGGTCTTGGATTGTGATTTGTTATTCAATTATCTGTTATATTATGTAAAATATGACATAAATATGGCTAAATTAAAGAAATATTCATTAGTTACCTTCATCGCTCATTACTCGCTACGTTGGAATTTACGACGCTAAACTAAGATTTTACCATATATATATATATATATATATATATATATATATATATATATATATATATATATATATATATATATATATATATATATATATATATATATATATATATATATATATATATATATATATATATATATAAAACAATGTATGTCTGTCTGTTTGTTTGTACCTCTATTTTGTGTACATCAAATTCAATTAAATTATGTCATATATATATATATATATATATATATATATATATATAACAATGTATGTCTGTCTGTTTGTTTGTTTGTCCTTTTGTCCTTTATGCATTACTATACCTCTCATTACATCGCGGTGAAACTTTGGGAAGTTGTTGAGAATATTCCTAGGGAGGCTTCTGCGAAAAAACAATTCAAATTCGCAGGTGTGGCGCCCCGGCGGGGCGCGATTTGTTTTTCTCTATATACGGTATATAAAAATAAAAGTTGATTTTTACTTTGACACCATTCATCTGATCGCTATCAAACTTCGATGAGTTCATTAGAACACTTTAAGGAAGGGTTCTGTAAAAAAAATCATTTTTAATTTCACAAGGGCGGCGCCACGGGAGGGTGCGATTTTTCTCTATATACCGTTTATAAAAATAATGAACGTGAATTGCAGTGACAACGTTTACACGATCGCCATGAAACTTTGGGAAGATGTTGAGAATTCTCCTGGGGAGGTTTCTGCGCTAAAAACATTTTCAAATTCGCAGGGGTGTCGCCCCGGCAGGGCGCGATTGTAGTTTCTCTATATACGGTTTATAAAATAAAAAGTCTATTTTGGTTTCACACCGTTCATTCGTGTACCATGAAACTTTGGGGAGATGATTAGATCACTCAATGGTAGGGTTCTGCAAAAAAAAATATTTTTTAATATCGCAAGGGCGGTGCCCCCGGGGGGAGCGATTCTTTTCTCTATACACGGTATATAAAAAATAAAACTCGGATGCAGTTCATCGGAATGCCATGAAACTTTAGGGAGTAGATGAGAATACTCCCGAGAATATTTCTGCGAAAAAGAAAACTAAAGTTTCTTATGGGCGGCGCCATGTAGGGTACAATTTTCGTTAATACACGGTTTGGCGCCCAGAGTTTTAGAGCGACTATGTTGGCACTTGGCATCCGTTAATCGAGCGTCCTGCGTAGCGAGTAAGGGGTACTATTATATTCAGTGGTAAAACTACAATAGGCTTCTAAAAAATAACTTGGTAACGCGAGGAAATCCTGTACAGTTTCGTCACCTTGCGAAAGATGGAAAAAAATTGTGTCCTTTCAAAACACTAGGTTTAATGCCCCAAAATTCCTCAAAGTTAAGTGTTTTGAACGGACACAAATTTTGAAAATTCATAAAAAACTAGTTTGAAGATATGCACTTAGAATTTTTAGCTGATTGCCCCAAAATATGGAAGAAGATTATGAATTGATTGTTATTGGGCTTAAAATGTAATATTTTATGAATGGTGGAAAACCTACGAAGGGGTTAATTTTTCAAGATGGCCGCAGTTGTCATAGTTACCAAGATTTTTCCACCAATTTTTTTTAGTGGAAATGCATATGCCGATGTATCTTAATAAAGCTGTAAAGAAATAACTGGTTTCTAACTAGTATTAAAAAGTTTTTTTTACCGGAGCCTTCCCCCTTAATACTCAATTATTTTAAGGGAAAAAAATTGTTTTAAAATATGAACCGAAACAAAAAATATTGAAATAAAATAAATATTATTTTTGTTCGCTTTTTACTTTCTCGTATATACGAAGTATAGAGAAAGTATTGTAATCGTGCACAAAAATAACATGAAATTTTGACAGTTTTCACCGTTTTACTCCTCAGTCCTTCATCACATCCGGAGTATAGAGGACTTATTTTAATCAGGCAAAAATTATAAATACAAATATATAAACATTTTGGCGTTTTATGCGTCATTGAGTCGTAAAAACTGGACTATGCAATTCTGTCCGTTATCTGTGTGTCCGTGTGTAAACACGATAACTTGAGTACCGTTAGAGCTAGGTTGATGAAATTTCATATATAAGTATTTTATCAAAATCGTAGATCCTGATCAACTTTTAAGCGATTTCCGATAACCGGAAGTGGTACTTTCTCTATTTTGAATTTTTCAAAAGCCTATAAGTTGCGTACTATTTTAGATAGATGCATGTAATTTCACACGTAAGTAAAAGATCTAATTCTCTACCTTCTCTCGAATTTTGAGTAATTTCCGTTGACCGAAGTACTAATTTACTCTATTTCCGATTTCTCAAAAACGCATGTAAATTTATAAAGTACTAATAATATCCCGCACATTTATACACATTTTATTAGGCGTTCACTTGGTGTGGGACGGAGTGGTCTAGCGGTAGAGAGCTGGACTGCTAACCCGTTAGTCTCGAGTTCGAATCCGAGTTCAAGTCAGTAGACCGTCCCTGAGTCCACCCAACTCTGATGGGTACCTAACTCCTGTTAGGGAAAGTAAAGGCAGCTGGGCATAGTGCTGACCACACTATCTCTTCATATGCCGAGGTCACAGAAATAAGTGAACTCTACTTCACTTGCCCCATAGACCGTAAGGTTTGAAAGGGAAACCTTTCACTTGGTGTGCAATTATTTTTTACGAGATTCTATTCTATTATAAAAAGTTTAAGTAATTAAAAATGGATAACAAATATTGTCTATGTCCTGAGTTACCATCCCTCGTAATTTTATATTAGAATATTCGAGAAAGTTTAGGGGAGATCACTACCGGTTTATTTTTTTAATTAATAAAAACTGAAATCATCATTTAGAAACAGAGTTAAGGGCATGTTTACAAGCTTTTATTTGACTTGATTGCTCGTGCTTTTTGTGTCATGTCTGGGTCAGAGTTTCTTTCAGGCATCTCTTCTGGGGGGGGGGGGGGGGGGAATAAAATGGATTTATATAGAACACATACTTTTCCAGTGTCCGCTTCCCCCCCCCCCCCCACTCGGACAGTAAAGGTATGTTTTCTATTAAAATCCATTAATTCTCCCTTCCAGGTGAAAAAACGTCTGTAAGAAACACTGGTCTGGGTGAAAACTTTGCTAACAAAATTACACCCGAACCGATGTGTTTTAAACTTAAATTTCACTTAGGTTAAGATCTGATAATGCAATGTACCACGAACTTTGACATAATTAGGGATGTTTCGATCCTTTTTAAAATTTATTATATATCCCTATGGCCTATAGTGCACACTTGCTTATAATGTAAGGCCTATATATAATACATATAGACCTTTTTTAAGAAGAAATACGTAAATAGTCACAAAATATATATGCGTGCACTAAACAGATGTAGATCTAGAATCTAGTTCAAACACATAATGACAAAAAATTATTAGCTTTCACATATCAATGCACCATATTTACATAACTGCTCGTGACTATATACACACCCTTCTCCCATGCAAAATATACAGCGACCCATTCTTTATTTTATATAGCTGGTTTATATAAAATTTGGTGAATTTATTATTATGTTTAAAGCTGAGATTAGGAATTCTCCGACCAAGTTTAAACTTAGAAATCTTTTTATTTTTTTAATAAAATATAATTAGTAAAAGGAAAAGAAGAAAAATCTGTTAGGGATTCTACGCGATATCGCACTTCTAGCGTGAAGGGTTGAGAAATCCTAATTTGAAGTTAGTTCTAGGTGACGATTTGTAAAATATTACAGTTAAAATCTCTGTTGGTGTTGTGTTAGGCGGGTTAGGTTTCGCTAATCGTATGTTAGAGGCAGTCAATAAATTACTATAGATTACATATTCTAGTTTAATTTAATTCAGTTGAGTTTAGTTCAGTTTAGTTAAATTTAGTTTAGAGTAATTTATTTGTTTATATTAGTTTGTGATTATCTATGTTAGATCTATGTTTATTTTATTCATACGCGTTGATATATTAGCTGGGAGTTGTATTAGATTATGGTTTTGATTATAAGCATTGTTTAGTAAATTTAAAGTATGGGTTGATTTTGCTTTCAACGTTGTATAAGGTCGTCCATAAATCTTTTTTATATTTGGTCACATAATTAAGTGAACAAAAAATGTCTATGTGTGTGTGGGGGGTGTCGTTTATGCATTATTACACCTTTCATCGAATCGACATGAAATAAAAAACGATGTAAATATTGAGCATACTCAATCGATCAATGGGAGGTTTCCCTGAAATGCTGCCTGGAAGCTCTGGGTTCATCGCCGGCCTAAGTATAAAACTTGCCAACCCTCGGCGGCTTCGTTATTTTTTAGTTGAACATGCATACGAAATCTAATGCCTTTACCCAGAGCGCCCCAACAGCAGGCGAGTCAGTTAGTGCTTAGATGTGAATGATTCAGCTCCGAGAACCTCACTACAATTAGCATAATTTATAGAGTACACCTACCATTTTAAGCGCCTGCAAATTTCGTTTATCTATAGCTTAAAGAGCGGAAAAATGAATTTTTGTCAGTTGTAAAAAATGTAATTTATGAATTCATTGAAACACACACGAGTTGGAAACAAAATGAGAAATTTTTTTTTTTCGCCATCCATTTATTAAGTATTTCACTTAGATCTAGTCCCTTCTTCTGTTCTCAATCTACCTTTGCAATTAATGCGTAGCAAACATCGCAAATACTCCCTCTATCTAGCAGGTCAAATGACGTGTGTTACTACCTCTATCTCGCAGGTCAAATTACTTATATTAAACGTAGTGCTGGGTGTGTGCTGGTGTTAATTCAATGCTATATGTTAGATAATTCACATCCGCTTAGAATACACTTAATAAGCAAACAGTATTTATGTCATATTGGATTTTGCTTACAATTGAAATATGTTAAACTGTTGTGTTTACTGCCATAAACACTAATTTCTTCTAACCATGTGGTTATTGTGAAAGCACATATTTACTTTTGTTTTATCAAAAATAATTAGTCAAGACAACGGTTCGTATTGAGACTTTGGCCGATTCATCTAAAACAATAAATATTAAGCTAACGTTCCCGAAGTCTACATATTAATATTTAATACAGTCAACTCTTTAATTTTTAAATTATAGTAACAGGCGATGTTATATTACTAAATATCAAAAAACTATTAGGATATACCCCATAGACAGCAATTATGTATTTTATCATGAAAAACAATTGTTGTGACTTTCATTGTTTTACTTACCCTGGCCACTCCAGATGACTTTAAGAAGGAGTTGAGAGTAGTTGTTATAAATTTTTGAGTTTATAAAACAATTCTAAACGGCTTTTCAACGGTTTATAATCGATACAAAAATATGGCGTCGTTGTGAACACACGAAGAAACAGCATATAAGACAAAACAACTACCAAGAAGTTACAAAACGCGAGTAAATAAAACAAAGGCTCAATAACAATACATCAGTTTAATAATATCTACAACTATAGGCTATTCTAAATACACACGCTAGTACACAAAGAAATATGAAAGTGCAGGACTAACCTACACAAACCTTGTTTGGAGAACCCAACTAAACTGAGACAATCGTTCTCACTCACCTTAAATACCGTTAGAGAAATCAGGTACTAACTGGTTGTCAAAACTCATGGCACGAGTTTGAAAAGGAACGAACGGGAATAGGGTACAAAGTATAAACTTCATTCACCCCAACCTCACTCATTAACTACACCCATATTTTTTAAAGATTGTATTTTAAGTTTAGTAAGATTACCTAGACTTTTCAAGCCTATGATGTTACATTTTAAACACAATGAAATTTCCCTTCAAAAAACAATTGGAAGCTAGTTTGCATAATATTAATAAACATGAAAATATATATGAGAAAAAAAAAACGGATTAGGCCATAAATAGATATTTTTCAGGGGGGGGGGTTGACACTATTATGTGCCGCACGCCGGTTACATTTGACCCAGCGAATAGAAATATACATTTAGATATAGAATTGCAATTGGTATTATATATTTGACATGTAAATAACAAGTAAGATTAAATAAATACATAATGCAAAGACCATTTTAATCATATTTGTTCTAATATGAGTAAAAAAAGATTCATTTGTTTGTATAATAGTAATAGACTAGCCATCGGTATCCGTTTCACGTGAATTATAGGCCTATATATTTTAAAACATCAGTTTGGTTATTGAAAATCTGGAAATAGGCTATAATAAACAAATACTATATGTTTATTATTCTTTTAAATGATAATGTAATAGAATATCTGAACATAATTAACCAAATATCCTTACCTATAAGTACTGTGACTGATGTGCTGTAAAATTGTGTGATTGCGGCGTGCTACTGCGTTTTCCACGTAATGACAAATATAGCGATATTCGTTTTGCGCCGAGATTTTTAATTAGCACTTGAAATAATAGGCGGTTTGTTCAAATGATTATATCTCGATAATAATTCTACAGATTTCTCTAATATTTTCAGGCATTATGGGGAATCATACTGGCTTTTGATTTATGTAAAAAAAAAGGAAATCGAATTTTTTTGAGTTAGACGGTTTGCGACCGAGACCATTGATATGCTACAGGTCCTTCGCCAAGGCCGTAAAAAGTGCCGGTAATAAACGAATGCTTTTTTTTTTTTTAATTGGCAACTGCGCTACAGAGGCTTTCGATTGATACTTACTTGGAATTTGTATTTTTAAATTGTTAATTTATATTCACCGTGCTATTTTGTGATGGCGTGGTTGTTTGGTTGAGCGTTATGCTGCTAGTCAGTGCGGCTCGAGTTCGGATCCTAGTTCGGACTTGTGAGTATATGATATAAAGTAAAGGCAGCTGCATGTGGTGCATCTCTACATCTGACCAGGTCAAAAAACATAAGAACTATAATTTATATACCCTATGGGTTGCTAGGTTTGAAGAAAAATATGTACTACTTTGTTTTTACCTTAGCACTTTGTAACCATTTATAATTCATGAAATGGGTATTCAATATGCTTTTTTATATTTAGCAAATAAAGCGACCGTAAAAATAAACAAGTTAATAAAAAGTCTAGTGACAATTTAAGCGCAATTTCCTTATGTTATCCATAAAAAATTTAAATCGAGATAAATCATATATTCAGGAACGGAAATAGTTTTATTGTAACGTGTAGGCCTACACGATGCTCAGTTTAAAAAAGTAGTAAATATTTCTTAATTAATTTTTTGTGACCGAACGAAAGGATATATTTGAAAACTTTCTTCGGCAATATTGTTCTAAATGATGGCAGGAATCGATTGGTAAATGTTTCAAGTCGCTAAGTGGTCTGGGTTGTTTTGTGCTATTTTGGCTTTTCCGGGAAATCCAGGAAGGAATTCCGGTAATTTTTTTGGGCCCACAATCATCCTTGGAACTTGCTTAACATATTTGCTTTGGAACTAGTCCTCGATATTGCTTCGTTGAGGAGGAGATACGACTTGAAGCTGCGGACACACATCCATCCATCCATCCAGAAATGACACATTATTAAACGCAATTGCCAGTATGGAAATTGCGCTATGAATTGAAAAAAACTTAAGCCTAAAATTAGTTCAGAAATTTTATACTTTTAGAATCAATGCTATAAAAGTGTTTATAAAAAAAGATTGTCTGCTCAGAAGTTTTGATGTCACTGTACCTGTTGGCCAGATGCCACTGTGACTGCTGGCCTGATGTCATTGTACTTGTCTAATGCAGGTTGTTTTACCTGTCAACCTGATATTCTGTCATGTTGCTGTATGTCTGACTGAGCTGTTTGTGAATAGTGTAAATGTGTTAAGTTATGAATTAGGATTGTGTAACAGTAGGGCCTACATATATTGTAAACATCTAGTAAATGTAAATGAATGAATTGAACTTTGTGTTTTATTTTAGTTAGCTTCTGTTATTGTTAATAATGTAAACAAAACCATGCGGGTATAAAAATAAAACCCTGGGTTTCTAAAAGTTATAGCTTACTTCTCCTAACATACACATTTACAGATAACACTCATAAAAAGTAGGCTACATAGAGAAAAAAATGTACACATGCAGCTGACAATAGAATGCTATTTCCTTTTACAGTCAGAATACAATTTCTTTTTGAGTATGTATAATAATTGACATGGTATACTCTTTGACAAAAGAACCTTTTCATAATACAAATATTAAAATTAATAAACTATGGCCCACTATTCGATGACCCTAGTTAAAGTTATGTGAAGAGAAAAAAGTATAACAAGATATGTAATAATAATTTGCTCTAAAATAAATTATTTATGTTAAAAATTGTTTTTTTTAGTCATGATGAATTTCCTGGCTTACCTCTAGAATGAATTATTTATGAGTATTTAAATTAGATATTTGACAAAATTTTTTGTGACAAACATCACATTCATGTGGCTTATCTCCTGAATAAAATCTTGTATACATACATATGGCTTACAACCTGTAAAAACACATATATCATAACAAATTATTATTCTGAGTCAACTTTTTGTGACAAATATAACAGTTATGTTGTTTCTCTCTATAATAATTTTTTTTTGGTGTAAAAATAAACAAGAACTTTGAGAAAACCTTGGATGTCAAACATTACATTCTTGTGGCCTTTCCCCTGAATGAATCTTTTTATGACTTAATAAATTAGAACTTTGAGAAAACCTTTTGTGACAAATATCACATTCATGTGGCCTTTCTCCTGAATGAACCTTTTTATGACTTAATAAATTAGAACTTTGAGAAAACTTTTTATGACAAACATCACATTCATGTGGCCTTTCTCCTGAATGAATTTTTTTATGTGTTCTTAAATTAGAATTTTGAGAAAACTTTTTATGACAAACTTCACATTCATGTGGCCTTTCTCCTGAATGAACCTTTTTATGTGTTCTTAAATCACAACTTTGAGAAAACCTTTTATGACAAACATCACATTCATGTGGCCTTTCTCCTGAATGAACCTTTTTATGTATTTTCAAAGTAGAATTTTGAGAAAACTTTTTATGACAAACATCACATTCATACGACTTATCTCCTGAATGAACCTTTTTATGTGTTTTTAACGTAGAACTTTGAGAAAACCTTTTAAGACAAACATCACATTCGTATGGCTTTACTCCTGTATGAATTTTTTTGTGATTACTTAAACCAGAACTTCGAGTAAACCTCTTATGACAAACATCACATTCATATGGCTTATCTCCTGAATGAAAATTTTTGTGTTGTAATAAATTTATCTTCTGACCAAACTTTTTATGACAAACATCACATTCATATGGCTTATCTCCTGAATGAACATTTTTGTGTTGTAATAAATTTTTCTTCTGACCAAACTTTTTATGACAAACATCACATTCATATGGCTTATCTCCTGAATGAACATTTTTGTGTTGTAATAAATTTTTCTTCTGACCAAACTTTTTATGACAAACTTCACATTCATGTGGCTTATCTCCTGAATGCATTTTCACATGTGTATATAATTTAAATTGATAAGAGAACCTTTTATTACAAACATTACTTATATATGGCTTATCTCTTGAGTGCTCTTTTTTATTTTGACTGAAATTACAACTTTGAGAAAGATTCTCATGGTAGCTTTCATAATCAACTTGCTTATTTCCTTCTTGATCTGTTTTATGTTTCTTTAAGTTAGAACTTTGATAAAACCATTTCTGTTTGTGACTAGAAACAATTTGATATCTTTTGTCTCTAGAAAACTGGAGATTTTCTTGAACTTGAAGTTCAAGCCTTTTTTGTTGTTTATTCTCAAAACATAAAAATCCTGTAAATAAATCTGGATTTGAATCTTTACTACTTGATAAAGTTGTGACTTCTGATTTGTTATCTTCAGATGTTGATAATGTTGATACAGCAGGCTTTTTATCTTTACAAATTAAAAACTCAGTTGTAACATCAGGTTTAACATCTTGCAAGCTTATAAACGTTTTGTTGGGTGTAAATTTATCAAGAGATGAAAAACTTGAAAATTCTGTTTCTGTGTCATTAGAAGATGAAAATTCTGTTGTAGTATATGGTTTAACATCTTGAGAATATGTGAATGTCAAGTTGGGTTTTGCATCAACCATAGATGAAAATGTTGAAAATTCTGTTTTTATATCTTGAGAAGATGAAAATATTGTTGATAGATCTGGTTTCAAATCTTCAGAGTTTAAAAATTCTGTTAATTTGTGTGACTGTTCATCTACAATAGACAACATTGCAGCTAAATGCTCTGTTTCCTCTTCCATTCTTGACTGCTTTTTTATAAATCAACTGATGATTAAAAATGTTATAAATGTTAAATTGAAAAGTGGTGATTATAAAGTCAGAATAAAGTATTATTATAAAAATGGCAAAATTAATGGCAGAAGGTCTGTTAATCTTTTCTCTCAGTCTGATGTGATCTAAAAATAGATTGCTAGTAATGCCAAGGTCATAAGATTAGGACTGCATATTAATATTTTCTAAATATTCTTTAAAAAACCCACAAATTTGTAATCCAGTACTGCTTATTTTGGCTAACGATTGAGGAATTACCAAATGTGCTTAGATCCTCTTACATCCAGTTGAGGTTAAATATATATTGTCACTTGGTTGAGAGAAATAAGAACAGTGTTTATTTCTTTGAAAGGATGAGAGAAGATATTGCATATTTCTTCGAACATAAGACTTAAATCGAAGATGAAAAACAATGACATTTTTAATGTCAAAAGATACTTATTTCATTAATTAAGCTAAAATTCTTAATATTTGTATTGAAAAAAAAATTAATATTTTCTTAGACTATTTCTAGCCCTGACCTTTTAACCTAGCCTTAACCCAAACCTTGACCCTAAACTTAATTAAGATATAATGAATTAAAAACATAAAATATTAATGTCATTAGCACTAATAACAAAATAAACTCAATTAAAACAAGTTTTAATTGCAAAACCCATACTTGATATTTCTTCACACTAGTGATTCTACCATGCAGCACTCAAAATAATTAGTAAAAAAAATAATAAAATATTAAATTAAATAAACTTCTCTTGAAAATTCTAAAATATACACTTCAATTAAAAAATTCTAAAAATATGTAAGCCTACAAATAGAAGCAAAATATAACCACAAGATATGAGAGGATATATGAATGATGCATTTTCACTATTGTTCGTGGCTATAAAAAAAGTATTTCCATATAATACATTATTCATGTATCTAAAAAAAATATTAATAATTCCTAAATATATACTTGCATGGTCAACAGTCTTGTAATCTGTTTGTCTTTTTTTGTGCTTTATAACAAAGCTTTTTAGGTGCAAAAAACTATTGAGCAAAAAAAATAATTACATATCTTCTCATTAGTTCCCCATTTATTGACCATAGATAATTCTTCTAGGCCTGTCAGCATTGTTTATAGTTACAGCCTCTAGATCTATTCTTGGTCTAGTAAGTTACAAACTGACGCATGACCACGTGACACAAAGGAAAGTCCATTAAATTATAATATAAAAACAAATTTAAACAAAAAATTCAATTTAAATAAGCCTAGGTCTATAAATCTAGATATTAAGAGATAATAGTTTATTAATAGTAAATTCAGATCTAATTGAATGAAGGGGGAATTTATATAGGCCTACCAGTGTCCGATTATACAATTTTCTTTAACAGGGGGTGTTAGGTTACTGGTAGTAGGCATTTTGATGAAAATTTCAAATGATTTATTTTTTTTATAAAAAATGTAACAATAGTAGCTAGCACACTAGTAAACTAAGCCAATATAGCAATATTTTAACTTTCTGTGCAAAGTCATTATTACTGAAAAAAATTCCAGTCAGGTCAGCCTGTGTCACCCTCCACTGAACTTGACTGAAAAATAAAATACTTGACCTGTGACCTTCATTAAAACAGAATTTACTGATGTTTTTTTTTTAAATTAGTATTAAAAATGTGCTTAATCTTACCCAAATAAGTAATAAAAATTAGAACATTTATTTTAATTACTATTGTTAATTTAGATAAACATTTAATAAATCACGAGTTTTTTAAAGGGGGTATGGCACATTGCTATTGGAACTTTATATTTCTGATTTTTATGACTATATTTATTATTTATACACAATCAGCATGCTATGCTTTTGAAAATTGATAAAGGGGAAGTATACCAAGTTACAAAATATGCAACCTAACTAATAATTCATAATTTTAGTTTAAAAAATAATAAAAACGATCATCAATGAAGAAAGCGTAAACATTCTATTTTTAGGTATGATAAAAAACAGACATAAATCTAGATATAAATCAGACATAAATCTATCTTGCGCAGCACACATTTTCCGGCGCCTTGTTTTCACCAAAAAAGATTATAATAAAATGGCATAAATTATTACCAGTTAATTGTAATGTGTGTTAAATTAATACTTTAAAGCTTATGATTCGCGTAAGCTGGTTTATGATTAAAGCAATACTTCAGTTATTTGATTTAAAAGACAAGATTACATAGAGCTATTTTCACTTACGCGCTGCTTGCGAGAAAAACAAAAAAAAAATAGGTCAAAAGTACATCTGAGAATTCTTAAATAACAGACTGAAATTGAAACGGATAGTTCTGTTTCCTAAAATTAACGCTAGCCTAGTAATCGATAGTTTTATCCCTCTACCCTTTAATAAATGCGAAACTGGTCGCCATTTTAATAAGCGCATGAGCCGTGAGGTGCCACGAAAATGAATCAAAGCGTTGAATCGAACGGCCTACTGGTAGTTTTCTAAATAAACACATAGCTGGCTGATGTCAATGCTAACCCTGTCGTTAACCCAAACCCCAGTTACTATGAGTAGTTAGTCCTACCGTCGTACGCATACGCCTAACATTTCTAATCATTCATAAAATAATAATTATAAGAATAATTCACATGATGGAATTAGATTTATTTCTAGAATTTTTTAATATTTGATTTAATTTTTTTTAAATGGAAGGGTGTTTAAAATGGAAAACTAAACCCAAATTAATGAAAAACATGTTTAAGAATATATAGTATAGATCTAATCTTTTTAAAGATATTCAATCGCATGCATGTTTTATTAACTAGTGTAAGTGTTTTAGCAATGCTTAATTAGGGCAATTCATAAAATATAGTTATGTCATTGTAAAATGAATCTGACCCTCCTCTCTCACTTGACTTGGGACAGGTGTGTTATTTACAAAGTTTTGTCGTTGCTCAGTTTAAAATTTTGTTAAGATTTGATTTATTTAAAAAAAACTGCAATAGCATTAAAATTGATCAAGTCAGCGAGAAATGCCTTCTAAACAGCGTCACGGGCAGTGCGCGCGACAGACATCTCGCTCGCATAGTTTTGTCAACCAGAAAAGTTAGCCTATCAAATACAATGAATCAGGCCTATAAAATAAAAAGAGGCCAATCGCATTAAAATGATCACATGTGAGCGAAGATAGGCCCTATGTGTAAATTACAAACATAGCCAGCCCGCTTGCGTTCTTTTGTCAACCAGCGGAAGAAAACTCACAGCACAGTGTGAGCATGCGCTAAATCTAGTCCAAGTACTTTGTTATCTGAAGTTATAATTAGTATTGTAGGCCTAGATTAATATAAAGTTCAAATTAAATGAATTTAATTAAGATGTGTGTCTATTTGATTTTTAAAATGTCAGCACATTAAATTAAATTGATCACCCAAGAGCGTTAATTAGGCCTATGCCTATGCATTCCAAACATCGACACAGGCCAAGTGTGACACACGACTCACTTGCTCGCGCTGTTTTTTTCAGCGAGAGAGGCACCGCCCGCCACAACGCGGGCACATCACATACATGTCCTAGTCCATGCGTACTTGGTTTACTAAGTACTAATTAGTAATGTAAACTTAGACCCAACGCTAAAATCATTTAATTTATCAGGCCTCTAAATTCTTAATAATATAAATATTATTAAGCCTAAAAAATGTTTCAATGAAGACCAGTGAAAATAATATTATAATTAGCCTAATTAAAATTTAGGAAATCAATACGAAATAAGACAAATTAATTAAGCTATAACAAATTTGAAAACAAATAATTAGGCCTAAATAAGCACACAAAGACCAATGCTCACTACAAAGTCCAGGGATCAACACAAAATAAAAAAATAAAATAACAGATCGTTGTGGTTTAAGGGCTTTTAGAGTCATAGTATAATGAATAAGCCAGGTGAAATATCCATAAATTATTAATTAGGCTTAATTAATCTAATTACGCTAGCAAAATAAGCTGAAAAAGAGTGTCAAGTGAAAAGAAAACACAATTATATAAGCAGCGAGAGGATACTACTGTACAGCTTCCGTAACAATAGCGATGACATCACAATAAAAAAATTACGTGCTTTCAGTGACCGTTTTGGGATGCCGATTTCTTAAAATGGATACAAAATAATTACAATATTTTTTCACTAAACGATTAATCTAATAATACCCTACCTTACAGTGCCATTTGGACACCTTACAGACCATTATTTAAAGTTTTTAAACAACTCAAACTATACCCATGTTTACGTTTGACCTACATTGTCGGTAGCAAATTTACTTTTTTTTCAGGCAAAAATAGCTTTGTCATCTTCAGATAGCTTAAACTACGCCATATTTCGCATGATAATTATTTTTAAAGTTAGTGTTAAGGTGGTCTCTCGAACAGAGCAGAAAAAATTGCCCAATCGTAGGCCAAGGTGTGGTAGCCATGTTCTGGTTAGCAACCAAGGGTAAAATCACGAAATAGCTTCGGTTATTATTCTGGAATTGTACAGCAGTAAAAAACAGTAAAACCATGGCGTAGTCTGTCGAGCCGTTCCGGAAACCACCAGAAATACTGTAAACCATCATTTATTTGCTGCCATATTATTTTTATATCTATATATACAATTCTCTTCTTGTAGACGTTAGAAAACAAGCTGCAAGCGCTCCTAGCAGTCCCCTCTCTTCCTCTCTATAGCTACCACCCCCCTCACATAGTCTGGTGAGCTGTGGTTCACGCTAAATGTTTACATTCGTAGAGCCGGGTTTAGTGACGGCTGTTAGGGGCAGATAATTTAGTATGAAACGATTTTAAACTGAGAGGAGGTAACTAAGAGGAGGTTGCTTTCACTTGGGGGGGGGGGGGGGGTTAGTGTTTTAAAGCAAATATTTTTAGTGGCAGCATTGGTACTGTCGCATTCACAAATTATGAATTACTGAAAAGTAGAAAAAACAACAACTTAATACTAAAAATAGCAGCGTATGACCGCGGGTCGGCGCGTTAGTTTTATTACATAATGTTTAAAAATGTGCAAGGATTGCTTTTAGTTGCATTTTAAATATTGTTTTGCTAATTATTTTATATTTCTAATCATTTTAAGTGTATGTGCTAATTATTGCTGCTACTAAACATTATTCTAGTTCTTCTTACTACTTTAGTAAACTTTACTTAACTTTAGTAAATCTAATCATCTTATTTATTTTACTAACAGAACTAGACTACTAGAGCTGGTTGTGGCAAATCTTCTGCAGGTTTTTTCCCACGTTTTCTTTAACTTGCTTTCGCGTCTTTCAAATCAAACGTTGCGATCGAAATTTCGGGCACTTCCCAGGTAGCTAGCGCGCTGAAATCTTTAGGGAAACTTTGTTTCCGATGACAATAGAATATTCAATTGTTATTATTACTAAATTGATCCATATAAACATTTTATTAATTATTTTAGACCGCTATATAATTGTACAAAAACCGTGGGGGGAAAAGGGACATAACCCAGTAATTGTAATTTGATGAAAACAAGGTTCGGTACTCTCCCTCTTTTTGCTTACTGAGTAGTTGTCACGCGGTGTTTGTGTACAAACAACCAGAACGTAACAACTGGTGGCCAGTATGGGGGAGACGATATGGTCGAGTGGTTGGGCACACGATTGGTAAACCACTCGACACGGATTCAAGGCACGTGTTTTTTACGAGTTGTCTTCGTTTACCCAAAAAAAAGTGAACGCGAAAAGATAAAATCGATAGCAAGATTTTAAAGCAAACAAACAGACAAAGACTAAAAAGTAGAAAATAATTATCATTAAAAAAGTTTTTAAAAACCCACGTTTTCTGATTGAACTAAAAAGTAGAAAATAAATGCTATACATCACAATAATGCAAGCGATCACTCTACTATAAGCGATGAAAAACGTGGGGCGCCGTGATTTTCTTACAGTTTCTAATACTGTTGACTCTCTACAAGCTCCTTAATAAAAGTCAATAGTATTATCTAATCAATAGTAATATAACTTTTACATCTTATATTAACAATGACCGATAAAAAACTTTTACTTCGGCGCCCCACGTTTTTCATCGCTTATAGTAGAGTGATCGCTTGCATTATTGTGATGTATAGTATTTATTTTCTACTTTTTAGTTCAATCAGAAAACGTGGGTTTTTAAAAACTTTTTTAATGATAATTATTCTGTGTTTCTTAAAAAAACATTAATTACTACACTCGACTTTATTAATAATATTTAGATTTTAGATTTACTAATTGTTGCTTATTTTTTGTCAGTTAAACATTAAATTAAGTTAAAACATAAATTTAATGCACTTGACTTTATTTTTCTTTCAACAGTCAAATAAAGTATGGTTTACAGTAACGAATGTTACCGAAACTCAACGAACATTACCCAATAATTTCCAACGCTATATCGTGAATTTTATCCAACCAAGGACGCTTTCAAGTTAGTGAGCATCGCTAGAGTATAGGCATTTTGGTAAAAATGTTTCTATTTAACACAGAATGATAAAATTTACATAGAATCAAGAAGAGGATCTGCCATTTAATAAGCTACAAAAATTATCATTCTAGGCTTAGTAGTTTTTTTTATATGAATTTTTAAAGTGTTAGGTAAAACAGCTTATATGTTCAAGTAAAGTTGCAAAATATTTAGTGCCCTTCTTTGGGTTTGTATAACATTGTTGTTATTAAACATATAATGTAAAAAATGTTCATACTGATGCTAAAGAGTGTAGACAACAGGAATATGCAAGTGAAATAAAGATCAATTTAAAGGAAAAGAATTTATAGTTAACTTAATTAAGCCCAATTAAGGTGTGTGGTGCAGTTCTACAATGATTGTCACAAGTCACTTTTCATACTGCATATCTATGTTGTTATTGATGATATAAAGATAAAACTTAGCACATAGATGCTTAAGGATGTTGGAAATAGAAACTTTTAAGTTTAATACATGCTAGAAGAAAAAGAAAATCAAATATAATGAAGTCTAACTAAGGGGGTGGAACTGAAATTTTGCATCAATAATACCTGGGTATTATACTCATACTGAAATATTATATGTTTAGGATTATGCTGAAGTATCTAAATATTAGTAGCATTAGTTGTAAGCTACTCTAATAAGTATCCAAGGATTGCTAATCAATAAATAGTGTAACAGAAACTAGACGAGGTGTGTGGCAACCGAAGGATATACAGCTGCCTTATTTGCTGATCTGAACCTACTAGATCTATATAAAAAACATTTGGCCTGCTGTTGTTTAGTTTGTTATTTTTAAGTAAAATTAGATTACATTGTTCAAAGTGTTACTGTTTCTGTTTCCTTTTTTACTTTTAAAAAAATGTAGTACTGTTGCTTTAGATTTTTAGATCATATTGTTAAAGTGCTAAATGTTCCTATTTTATTTTATCTTTGACTTAGTTTTTTTTTTTTAAATTTCCATTGCCTCTATACTGTAGTACTATATTTTAACTATTAGGGTATTTCTATTTGATTTTTATATTACTCATTGGTTAGGCTATAGACTACTAATAAAAAGTTTAAAATTTAAATGGCATGGAATTAGTTTAGACTTTTGTCACTTTCGACTGGACAGCAATATTTATTTAGATCTAGATAGAGGAATCTAGGACCTATTTAAAATTTTAATTATTATTTCAATATTTAGGCCTACCCTATTGACTAATATGGAAGATTATTAATGAATGGGACTAGATCTATTAATTCCACAGCTTTAAATTTTATTTAATCCATAAAAAACCTATTTTATAAGCTTAGATCTTGCCAATCCAATAAACACTGTTAAACAGCAATAATAGTAATAATGTGCGAATTTTCTATTTCATGCCTAGTCTATGGGCCGTCATGAAAATTCTAACACGGCCGCCATTTTTAAAATGGCCGATTCTAGTCGGAATAAGATACGCATGCGATACGCATGCGCAATGGAGAGAAACTACGACTTAGCGGCGATGTTTTCGATGGTACTTCGCATGCGTGTGTTTACAACCGCAGAACCCTAATACCAACCCTAATCCTATCTTTAACCCTATCCCTAATCCTATCCCTAACCCTAATCCTACCCCTAACCCTAATCCTATCCCTAACCCTATCCCTAATCCTACCCCTAACCCTCATTCTATCCCTAACCCTATTCCTAATCCTACCCCTAACCCTCATTCTAGCCCTAACCCTAGACATAGGTCACTGCGCATGCGCAGAACTATCTTTTGCCGAAAAATCTTATTCCGAGTAGACACTTCGTTTTAAAATTGCGTAGATCTATTTCTAGAAAGTAGAAGACTATATCACTTCACGCAAGAAGCATTATCTCGTATATAAAGAGCTCTAAAGCCCATAAAACCAACATTTCCATCCATCAAAATGGTTTGACATTACTTACTTACTAGGTTCCTGTACTTATTCTCTTTTTTTAAAGCCGAAATTTCGTTCCGAAAGTAGCGGTTCGGTACTGCGCGGTTTCCATCGATTTTCGCTATCATCGTTAGGTCGCTTTCAGTATCGAGTATTGTAAACAGCTACTTCTATCAATGAAACATTTAAATGATAAAATTCAACGCATATGATAGTATCGAATATATTTAATTTTTCGATTCTGATGGCTAGAATTGGCATTCATCGGAATGGCGAATTTTTTCAAGTACGCATGAAAAAGTCCGGATAAAGTTTGGATCGCAAGATGGCGGCGAAACGAAAAGCCTACTACTAGATCTAGATCTACATCTAACAACCCAACACACCTATTTTATGGATGAGCCTATTATCGGACATCAGTATCTAAAATCATCCTGAATGAATATTACCGTGCAAGCGCCAGATAATAAAATAACAGCTTAATGGATAAGTTTTTCTGAATTACGAAATCTCAACATCATCTGAAAAACAGCTGCCATCTTTATTTTAAAATGGGCTGTATTTTTCAGAAAACGCCGGTAGGTGGCGCCACAAAGAATGGTCAATATTGCTACGCAGAGTAGCCACCCTTGACACTAGGTGGCGACACGTACACCAAGGTTAAACCATTTGTAAACAAACATGTATGCTGATATTTAAATACATAAATAGTATTGTACTATTTACTGGATAGCTTTTCTAGTTATTGTACTCCCGTTTTAATTATATAATAATAAAAGTGTATAAGTCTGAAAAATGGCAGCATATTGCGCTGTACCAAAGTGTAGGGGAAAAGGTGGACACCTATTCCCCAAAAATAAAGAACTTCGTTCCAGATGGATCCAGAGTTTCTTCAAGAATTTTTACCGCCCCCCCGAACATAATGAAATTTATATAATTTATATAGAAAATATATACTTTTAACAGTGTCCGCCCCCCCCGAAGAAAGTTTACCGCCCCCCCGAAGATTTCAAGTGCCCCCCCGGAGAAAAAAGTCTGGAAGAAACACTGGATGGATCGCATCTATCTATCTAAGCCTGCCTATTTCATTTACTATTTATTAATGGCTATTATTAACAGTTTAAAAGCTATTAAAAATTAATTCTGTCTAATACTAATTCAGTAATTCTAATCATTCTAATCTAATACAAATAGTATAGGGCCTAAGTGTTATATATATGTGACGAGCGAACATTTACCCTGCTCGCAGCGCCAATTGTGACGAGCGAACATTTATCCTGCCGACAACGCCAATTGTAACGAGCCAACAGTTACCATGCTCGCAACGCCACATGTAATGAGACCTAATTGCCTGTAGTGCCACGTGTTAACGAGTTTAACCACTCATTCTAGACAACATTGACCACAGTATAGATACTCAAGATGCAGGTTCGCTATTGATCCTTTATTACATGAATCAAGAAATGCTTCATAATAACACAATAAATCAACAGGAATGCTTCTCAATAATAGTCTGAATCAACTGACCCCTAACAGTCCTTCACTAGGCTTCATATAACTGAATCCACATGTCTATAATCCTCCTTAACACAATACGGCTAACCCGTTCTATAACCGACTTGAACTAGTCACACAGACTGACTGATCTAAGCGAGCGATGAAAGAGGCAAGAGGGGAAAAGGGTCGAGCTCCGCCGTCCCCCCCCTATTTATCCCTTGAAATCGTAGTCGTACTTGTATCCATTTCCGTAATCGATACTTGTAATCGATGTCTCCGAATACTAGTTGCGCAGTTCTACGTACAGTCCGACTAATAAAACACCTGCATCCTATCCATCAAAGTTGACAGCTCGTCTGAAACTTCTCGTACCGTTTCCCAAAATAGCACGCGTTGGCTTTGAGATTGTTATCAGACCGATCCAATAAGCCACCTGTTATAGTTGCGTCAGATTTCATACTGCGTCGCGGCTTCTCGTTCGTTATCATTTGTAACTGGTAGTTAGGCCTACCCCAGTTACATCCACCCCTGCTTTTTTTGTGTGTTTCAACCACAAACAACGCCTGGCAGGTGCACTCCTCCAAAGTCAATCGCACAGTCGTAAAAAAAAATATTTATTGTTCCACTCCCTGTCCACGACGTTCCATTCGTATACGATTGACAGTTCTACCTATTTCACATATCAACTGTGTCTACATCATCTTCCTGAGACACAAAACAGTTCTAGAATTCACATCCACCCTTTCCATTTGGTGCCTTCACCAGTTCACTTCTATAGCTCTTTGAACAGTCTGTTTTCATACCAGCGCGACCATGAAAGAATTGATGGTTGCTGACAAAAAATTTCGTATTCCTTCTGTTCCTTAAACTTCTCCGCGGACCACTTATCTGATGGTCTACTGTCTCTCTGCTTCTGGAGGAACCGGGATCCTCATTGTTGCCGGTATCCTCCCCTTGCGTATCGCGGTTGTTCTGTTGATGGTGATATGGTTCCGGAATGGGTATGTGAATTTCCGTTATAACTTCCGGTTCCCTAATTGTCTTGGGTTTCTCTGTGTGTAACTGCTCTTCTTGCCTATTCCAATATTTCTTTAATTGAGCAATATTCGCCCACCGATCCGGTTTGGCGTGATCGATGGGTCTTATCTTAAAGGGGCCACCTGCTGCTTTAGGCATCTCCACGACTTGCCATATCTCCTGTCCCCAGAGATCGTGGATTTTGTTTCTGCCTAACGGGTGGCTACGCAGTAATACCCTGTCATTCAGTTTGAGTGGCGGGTCCTTCGTCTGTATCGGCGGTTCCCTTCGCCGAGATTCATGTTCTAGTCTTTCCTGTACTACCCTGTACATTTCTCTAATTCTTCTCATATGTTCATTCACATATTCCAGTGCGGTGTATGAGCCAGTCATACTCTCCCTTTTTCCTAGGAACAAATCAAGAGGGAGTCGAGCCTCTCGTCCGAACAGCAACATGTATGGCGTAAAGCCGGTTGTGGCATGGGGTGTGCAGTTGTATAGATATACCAACTCTGGGAGAAAATCAGGCCAACGTTTTTTCTGTTCAGGTTCTAGCGTACGCAGCAAATCATGCATGCTGCGGTTGAACCGTTCACACTGTCCGTTTCCCTTCGGATTAAATGTGGTTGTTCTAGATTTGTTGATCCCGTAGTGGCTGCACAGTTGGTTAATTACTTCTGACTCGAAAGCCCTTCCTTGGTCAGAGTGTAATTGTCTTGGTATGCCATATTTGATGAACCAATGTTCTATTAATACCTTTGCCACTGTTTTGGCAGTCTGATCTCGTGTGGGCACCGCCACAGTCCATTTGGTGAATACATCAGTCATTACCAACACATGTTCCGTCCCATCCGATGATTGCTCCAACGACGTAAAGTCCATCGCCACAATCTCTAGTGGTTTTGTCGCTAGTAGGTGTCCTGATGGCTGTCTCATTTTGACAACTGGCATTTTCGCATGCTGACACCTCACACAAGCCTCACAATGGCGTTTGACCTCCATTTCCATATTGGGCCAGTAACACCTCCGTCGTAATATTTTGTGCGTCCTGTCCTGACCCTGGTGTCCTGCCCTGTCATGTGCCAACCTTAGCACTTCTTCTCTTAACTGTCCAGGCACCACCACCTGGTGTATTGTCCCATCAATTTGGTCATGAATTCTCCGTATGAGAACACCATCCTCTATACTGAGACGGTCCCACTGACTCAGTATTTTCTTTGTTTCTCGACCAAATTGTTCTCTTTCCCTTCTTCCTGGGAATTTTTGTTCCTGGACGTATTTCAATAGCGGTTGTAAGCCACTATCCGTTCTCTGGGCATCTCTTATCTTTTTGTGATTAAGGCAAATAAAATCACTACTGTCCATATGTTCGGGTTCCGTGGATATGTGCTCCACCCCGGTCTGCCCGTTCTGCATCACTTGTACCCCATGAGGGATATCTGTTGACGCTCTGACCTCACATATTCCTGTCAGTGTTTCTTCCTCATCACCCGGTCTCTCGTAAGGATTCCTTGATAACGCGTCAGCATTACCATTGGACTGCCCTGGGCGATATTTTCTCTCCAGGTCAAAGAGTGCCAATTCTGCTGCCCATCGCTGTTCGATGGATCCCAACTTTGCTGTAATTTGAAGTTCTTTTTCAATATCTGATAATTTTTCTAGTTTGCCAACACTGTTCTGTTGTCCACTATTTTTATTTACTTCTTCCGATAACAGACACTCTAAAGATGAACATTTCTCCTGTGCTTTTAATTTGCATGAACTTTTCCTATCCAGTTTCCTGGTTAGACTTTGAATTCCTTTATTAAGTCTACCAATTTTCTTCTTATCATCATTTTTCTCTACCAACAAATTGTTCACTTGAAACTTTTCAACATCCCAGTTCATTTCACAGTTCATTTTTTTCATTAGTTGTGTTTTATCTTTCTTTTTCTCCTTACTGTGTTTCTGTGTCATTTTGTTTACTAAGTCATTACCTCGCCGCTCTGTAGCCTTGACCTGCCGTACAGAGGGCGATCGTTTCACCGGACAGTACCGTGCCATATGTCCGGGTTGTGAACAAGACAAACAAATTGGTCGACCGTCTGCCGTCCATTGGAGTGATGGCTTGGCAGGACGCGGCCGTCCAACCCGTCCCTGTTTTGTCCCGTTCTTTTCCTGATTCTCAGCTGTTGACCTGCTTTCCAACCTCTCCAATCGTTGGTCAACCTTCTCTAGGTGGGCCAACAGTTGAGCCATCATGGTCTCCATCGTGTCGGCCCCTGTGGGTGGGGATTGTCTCTGTTCAGGCACAGAGACTTTGTCCACCGAACAGTTCGATTGGTCCTCATCCTCGGACCTGCGGATCGCTGAGTTCCTGACCTGAAGGAAGGTCAACTGCTGGTCTCTGTGGACCTCCTCTTTCAACTCTCTCCTTAAGATCGGGGTTGCTAGCCCCTCGATGAAATGGTCCCTCAGTAGGCGTACATCAATGTCCGGTGATTTGCCCTTTACCAAATCAAAGGCCCTGTTCATCCTGTGTGAGTACTCCATCACACTCTCCGCCATTCTCTGCTTTAAGCCCACGAATCCCGATAGCAGTTGCACTCCCGACCGTCTCTCCCCAAAGGTCTCCATAATCAGATCTAGCACCTTATCTGGATCTGATTGGACGGTCCTATCGTGGCACTTAACCTCTGCCCTAACCGTTTCACCTATACTGCCCATCAGCAGTCTTAATCTTTCCTCTGGTGACATATGTCTCGAGGCCCAGGCCGCTTTGACCTCTTCACTGAACCTGTTGGTTAAAGTTGGATCTCCGTCCCCGTAAAATTTGTTAATATGGGACTCTCTGGGTAGGACCACTATATGGGTCTGCTTCTCGTCCAGAGTAGATATTTTCTTCCTTAAGTACTAAAAAAAAGAGTTCTTTCTTACCGTGTGTGTATGAAAATTTTTTCCTCGTTCCTCAATTTTCACAGTTCCTGAATGTCCGAATTCACACACACACTAAACACAGTTATGCACAAGGTTGACTATAGGTGCCTTAAACGGCAAGTCTAGTTGAATTCATCCTGATAAGGCGTCCGCATTAACACGACGCCTGCCCTCAGTGCGGCGCCACATGGTTCTATCATCACATCACCATTCACGCTTCTATCACCAATTTGTAATGTGATTGCCTTGACCGTGTTTGCCGGGACTGCTGTCCTTCCTCTGGTCTTGGCAAACCTGGCCAACTTGGATCCCCGACCTGGTGTGGTCGATCCGACAATATTTGTAAGAAATTCTGGCAACTGGCCAAGAATATTCATGCCCAACAGGCAAGGTATATTTGACACATTTGTCTCTAGGTTGTGTTTCGTAACGAACACCCCAACCTGCTTCAACCTATGTCCTGCCACCACGACATCCGCCAGAAAATAACCACAGTATGGAATGGTTAGTCCATTAGCCGCCGTCAGGCGCATGCATGTGTCAGACCTCAACCTATGGTCTTTTCCTTTCATCCTGATCGCAGCGCCAATTGTGACGAGCGAACATTTACCCTGCTCGCAGCGCCAATTGTGACGAGCGAACATTTATCCTGCCGACAACGCCAATTGTAACGAGCCAACAGTTACCATGCTCGCAACGCCACATGTAATGAGACCTAATTGCCTGTAGTGCCACGTGTTAACGAGTTTAACCACTCATTCTAGACAACATTGACCACAGTATAGATACTCAAGATGCAGGTTCGCTA
Organism: Physella acuta; assembly: GCF_028476545.2. Lineage (NCBI taxonomy): Eukaryota > Metazoa > Mollusca > Gastropoda > Physidae > Physella > Physella acuta. The sequence continues at coordinate 800,397 of NW_026731973.1, forward strand.
TTGATCCTTTATTACATGAATCAAGAAATGCTTCATAATAACACAATAAATCAACAGGAATGCTTCTCAATAATAGTCTGAATCAACTGACCCCTAACAGTCCTTCACTAGGCTTCATATAACTGAATCCACATGTCTATAATCCTCCTTAACACAATACGGCTAACCCGTTCTATAACCGACTTGAACTAGTCACACAGACTGACTGATCTAAGCGAGCGATGAAAGAGGCAAGAGGGGAAAAGGGTCGAGCTCCGCCGTCCCCCCCCCTATTTATCCCTTGAAATCGTAGTCGTACTTGTATCCATTTCCGTAATCGATACTTGTAATCGATGTCTCCGAATACTAGTTGCGCAGTTCTACGTACAGTCCGACTAATAAAACACCTGCATCCTATCCATCAAAGTTGACAGCTCGTCTGAAACTTCTCGTACCGTTTCCCAAAATAGCACGCGTTGGCTTTGAGATTGTTATCAGACCGATCCAATAAGCCACCTGTTATAGTTGCGTCAGATTTCATACTGCGTCGCGGCTTCTCGTTCGTTATCATTTGTAACTGGTAGTTAGGCCTACCCCAGTTACATATATATATGTCAGAATCGTAGGCCTTGAACTAAGTGTTGCCTGTACTCTTAGTCTAATCACCAATCGTAGTCTTACATCTCTATCTAGACTACTATTACCACGCTACTCAATAATCTATAGGCCTATACTCTCAAATAAATATTACCATTTTATAGGCCCTAGGCCTATTTATTTTAAATTTAATAATAGGTCTTTAATTTTAGATTAGGCATAAATTCTGGTAATTTATTAAGTAGGTCAAATTATCTGATTAGGCCTACTGTATTATTCATTATAATCATTCATTATAATCTAGGTCCGCCATTCGATTTCTATTACTTTAGACCTGGCATAATAATAATAACAACACTAATAATTAAGAACGAAGAAGAAGAGAGAAGTAAAAGAGACCTGGCATAAATTTAAAATTACTATTTCTAAATTGAATTAACCATTGCCAGAAAAACTGCTTATATTAATTCTATGATAAAATATTTATTTCAGGCAATCCCAGAATTCTTAAATGTTTGAAAAAGATGGCAGTGCCATCTATTTTTGAATGGACAATATCCCCAAAAGACACTTAAAGTGGCTAGAAAAAGAAGAAATTGTTGGTGAGTTCTGTGAAGACCCAGGTCCAGAAGTAATAGCTATTGGATGCAGTAATACCACAGAAGAGGAGACAAATGTATTAGAATCAGTTAAACAACGTTATCTTTCATTTGAAAGGATAAAGGACAATGACAAACTTGTCAAGCACTACACTGGCTTGGACAGTACAACGACTTTTTTTTACTGTGTTTTGGTCATTAGGGAGAGGGGTTGATAAATTAAATTACATTTATACACAGTCTTGTGAATGTCTTTGTACACATGACCAATTTTTATTAATGTTAATTAGATTAAGGCACCATTACCCTGTAATTGAACTTGCTAGAATGTTTGATATTTCCAGTTATACTGTTCAAAATATATTTATTACATGGATTAATTTTTGTGCTGTTCAGTGGGGGGAAATAAATATGTGGCATAAAAGGAGTTCATTTCAAGCAAAAGGGTTCATGTTGAAAGGATTATTGGTATGGCAAAAGTTTACAAAATTTGTAAACAGCCTTTAAATTCAACAGAAAGTAGACTAGCTACTCAAATACTTAAGGTATGTTTTTTTATGTAACTTCAGGAAGAATATTGTATCTCCCAATGCTTCAATTTGTATTTTGTAAAAAACTGCTGTATTATATTAATGAACTTTTTATTGTATGTATTGACTCAATTTGTTTCTTTTCAAAATAACTTATGTATCAATGACATTGGTCGTTTTAGGTGCTGTTACTTGTGAAACATTTATCTATTTAATTAAAAATCACAACAAAACAAGTGCAGATAAAAATATTAAAATGTACCTCTATTTTTTGTACATCAAATTCAATTAAATTATGTCATCTATATATATATAAAAAGCAATGTATGTGTGTGTCTGTGTGTGTGTCTGTCTGTCTGTGTGTCTTTTATGCATTACCACACCTCTTATCACATCGCCGTGAAACTTTGGGAAGCTGTTGAGAATATTCCTGGGGAGGTTTCTGCGAAAAAAAAAATTTCAAATTCGCAGGGGTGGCGCTCCGGCAAGGCGTGATTTGTTTTTCTCTATATACGGTATATAAAAATAAAAGTCTATTTTGATTTCACACGGTTCATCCGATAGCCATGAGACTTTGGGGAGTTCATTATAAAACTCTAGGGAAGGGTTCTGAAAAAAAAAAATTTAATTTCGCAAGGGCGGCGCCACGGTAGGGTGCGATTTTTCTCTATATACGGTATATTTTTTAAAAAGTCGATTTTGGTGTGAAACCGTTATCCGATAGCCATGAGACTTTGGGGGAGTTGATTACAACAATTCAGGGAAGGGTTCTGTAAAAAAAAAAATCCTTTTTTAATTTCGCAGTGGCGGCGCCACGGTAGGCTGCAATTTTTCTCTATATACGGTTTATAAAAATAAAAGTCTATTCGTTTGCACATCGTTCATCCGTGTACCATGAAAATTTGGGGAGAAGATTAGATCATTCAATGGTAGGGTTCTGCAAAAAAATATTGTTTAATATCGCAAGGGCGGTGCCCCCGGGGGGAGCGATTTTTTCTCGATACACGGTATATAAAAAATAAAACTCGGATGCAGTTCATCGGAATGCCATGAAACTTTAGGGAGTAGATGAGAATACTCCCGAGAATATTTCTGCGAAAAAGAAAACTAAAGTTTCTTATGGGCGGCGCCATGTAGGGTACAATTTTTGTTAATACACGGTTTGGCGCCCAGAGTTTTAGAGCGACTATGTTGGCACTTAGCATCCGTTAATCGAGCGTCCTGCGTAGCGTGTAAGGGGTACTATTATATTCAGTGGTAAAAGTACAATAGGCTTCTAAAAAATAACTTTGTAACGCAAGGAAATCTTGTACAGTTTCGTCACCTTGCGAAAGATGAAAAAAAATTTGTGTCCTTTCAAAACACTAGTTTTAATGCCCCAAAATTCCTCAAAGATAAGTGTTTTGAACGGACACAAATTTTGAAAATTCATAAAAAAACTAGTTTAAAGATATGCACTTAAAATGTTTAGCTGATTGCCCCAAAATATGGAAGAAGATTATGAATTGATTGTTTATTGGGCTTAAAATGTAATATTTTATGAATGGTGGAAAACCTACGAAGGGGTAAATTTTTCAAGATGGCCGCCGTTGTCGTAGTTACCAAGATTTTTCCACCAATTTTTTTTAGTGGAAATGAATATGCCAATGTATCTTAATAAAGCTGTAAAGAAATAACTGTTTTCTAAAGAGTATTAAAAAAGTTTTTTTTACCGGAGCCTTCCCCCTTAATACTCAATTATTTTAAGGGAAAAAAATTGTTTAAAATATGAACCGAAACAAAAAATATTGAAATAAAATAAATATTTTTTTTTGTTCGCTTTTTACTTTTTCGTATATACGAAGTATAGAGAAAGTATTGTAATCGTGCACAAAAATAACATGAAATTTTGACAGTTTTCACCGTTTTACTTCTCAGTCCTTCATCACATCCGGAGTATAGAGGACTTATTTTAATCAGGCAAAAATTATAAATACAAATATATAAACGTTTTGGCGTTTTATGCGTTATCGAGTCGTAAAAACTGGACTTTGCATTTATGTCCGTTGTCTGTGTGTCCGTGTGTAAACACGATAACTTGAGTACCGTTAGAGCTAGGTTGATGAAATTTCATATATAAGTATTTTATCAAAATCGTAGACCCCGATCATATTTTAAGCGATTTCCGATAACCGGAAGTGGTACTTGATCTATTTTGAATTTTTCAAAAGCCTATAAGTTGACCGGAAGTACTAATGTACTCTATTTACGATTTCTCAAAAACGCATGTAAATTTCTAATAATATCCCGCACATTTATACACATTTTATTAGGCGTTCACTTGGTGTGGGACGGAGTGGTCTAGCGGTAGAGAGCTGGACTGCTAACCCGTTAGTCACGAGTTCGAATCCAAGTTCAAGTCAGTAGACCGTCCCTGAGTCCACCCAACTCTGATGGGTACCTAACTCCTGTTAGGGAAAGTAAAGGCAGCTGGGCATAGTGCTGACCACAATATTCTTCATATGCCGAGGTCACAGAACCAAGCGAACCCTACTTTACTTGCCCCATAGACCGTCAGGTTTGAAAGGGAAACTTTTCACTTGGTGTGCAATTATTTTTTTATGAGATTCTATTCTATTATAAAAAGTTTAAGTAATTAAAAATGGATAACAAATATTGTCTATGTCCTGAGTTACCATCCCTCGTAATTTGATATTAGAATATTCGAGAAAGTTTAGGGGAGATCACTCCCGGTTTATTTTTTTAATTAACAAAAACTGAAATCATCATTTAGAAACAGAGTTAAGGGCATGTTTACCTGGCTTTTATTTGACTTGATTCCTCGTGCTTTTTGTGTCATGTCTGGGTCAGAGTTTCTTTCAGGCATCTCTTCTGGGGGGGGGGGGGGGGTGGAGGTCGGGGGGGGGGAATAAAATGGATTTATATAGAAAACATACTTTTCCAGTGTCCGCTTTCCCCCTACTCGGACACAGTAAAGGTATGTTTTCTATTAAAATCCATTAATTCCCCCTTCCAGGTGAAAAAAAGTCTGTAAGAAACACTGATTTTGCTTTCAACGTTGTATAAGGTGGTCCATAAATCTTTTTTTATATTTGGTCACAGAATTAAGTGAACAAAAAATGTCTATGTGTGGGGGGTGTCGTTTATGCATTATGTAACGTTTACCTATCTATCAGCCAGATAGAAGGTGAACGTCCCCGGATTCTTTTTTCGGGGTTATATGCAAATGCCTTACGGCCTAAATGGATGAACACTAACACAACGACACACTAGGGCTCGAATTCGATGTCTAGGGAAAACTAGTGATACTATTGTAATTAACACTCATCCAATCTGCATACAACCTTTAATAAGCGAACACAGTTGTGGCAGAACACAAGGTTAAACTAGATAAAATATTTAATGTATAAAATATCAAAACCCAACTTACAAAATGTAAGAAAAAACACTATCACAGATTTCACCACTGTAAAAACTAGCCACAGGCCACACAACACTGCTATAGCTTCAAGAATTACTTGGCGACAAGTAATATTATACTAGAAGACTAAATCAACTTAAGAAAGCAAGGCACACACAGGACTTAAGTTCTCTCACGTTCAAATGGTCAGAATCTATTGCCGGACAATATGGACGGCTTGGTCGTAATGGACCGTTTGTTCCAGGTAGACTCTTGATCAAGGTAAAACTGCCACGTGTGGCGAGTGTGCGGGGCAATTAAAGACTTCTGCCACAGGGGAGGTCATCCTCAACTCATGTAGCCATTGGTTGGGATAGTCATCTGATCAGAATCATTCAATCAGATCTTAATGGAAAATTTCTACGTCTTAGACACCCTTGGTAAGACAGTGGAAAAACCCCAGGAGTTACACAATCATTCCATATAAGGTATTATACAATGTCAAAATAAAAGTGGAACCTGACTCGACCTAAGTAGGTCACAATTATTACACCTTTCATCTGATCGACATGAAATAAAAAACGATGTAAATTTTGAGCATACTCAATCAATCAATGGGAGGTTTCCCCGAAATGCTGCCTCGAAGCTTTGGGTTCATAGCCGGCCTAAGTATATAACTTGCCAACCCTCGGCGGCTTCGTTATTTTTTAGTTGAACATGCATACGAAATCTAATGCCTTTCCCCAGAGCGCCCCAACAGCAGGCAGGTCAGTTAGTTAGTGCTTAGATGTGAATGATTCAGCTCCGAGAACCTCACTACAATTAGCATAATTTATAGAGTACACCTACCATTTTAAGCGCCTGCAAATTTCGTTTATCTATAGCTTAAAGAGCGGAAAAATGAATTTTTGTCAGTTGTAAAAAATGTAATTTATGAATTCATTGAAACACACGAGTTAGAAACAAAATGAGAAAAAAAAAATTTTCGTCATCCATTTATTAAGTATTTCACTTAGATCTAGTTCTCAATCTACCTTTGCAATTAATGCGTAGCAAACATCGCAAATACTCCCTCTATCTAGCAGGTCAAATGACGTGTGTTACTACTTCTATTTAGCAGGTCAAATGACGTGTGTTACTACTTATATTTAGCAGGTCAAATGACGTGTTACTCCCTCTATCTCGCAGGTCAAATAACCTATATTAAACGTAGTGCTGGGTGTGTGCTGGTGTTAATTCAATGCTATATGTTAGATAATTCACATCCGCTTAGAATACACTTAATAAGCAAACAGTATTTATGTCATATTGGATTTTGCTTACAATTGAAATATGTAAAACTGTTGTGTTTACTTCCATAAACACTAATTTCTTCTAACCATGTGGTTATTGTGAAAGCACATATTTACTTTTGTGTTATCAAAAATAATTAGTCAAGACAACGGTTCGTATTGAGACTTTGGCCGATTCATCTACAACAATAAATATTAAGCTAACGTTCCCGAAGTCTACATATAAATATTTAATACAGTCAACTCTTTAATTTTTAAATTATAGTAACAGGCGATGTTATATTACTAAATATAAAAAAACTATTAGGATATACCCCATAGACAGCAATTGTGTATTTTATCATGAAAAACAATTGTTGTGACTTTCATTGTTTTACTTACCCTGGCCACTCCAGATGACTTTAAGAAGGAGTTGAGAGTAGTTGTTATAAATTTTTGAGTTTATAAAACAATTCTAAACGGCTTTTCAACGTTTATAATCGATACAAAAATTTGGCGTCGTTGTGAACACACGAAGAAACAGCATATAAGACAAAACAACCACCAAGAAGTTACAAAACGCGAGTAAATAAAACAAAGGCTCAATAACAATACATCAGTTTAATAATATCTACACTATCTACAACTATAGGCTTTTCTAAATACACACGCTAGTACACAAAGAAATATGAAAGTGCAGGACTAACCTACACAAACCTTGTTTGGAGAACCCAACTAAACTGAGACAATCGTTCTCACTCACCTTAAATACCGTTAGAGAAATCAGGTACTAACTGGTTGTCAAAACTCATGGCACGAGTTTGAATAGGAACGAACGGGAATAGGGTACAAAGTATAATCATCATTCACCCCACCATTACCTACACCCATATTTTTTTCCCCACGTTTTCTTTAACTTGCTTTCGCCTCTGTTTGTTTGTTTGTTTGTTTTTCCAATCAAATCTTGCGATCGAAATTTCGAGCACTTCCCAGTTAGCTAGCGCGCTGAACTTTTCAGGGAAGCTTTGTTTCGGATGACAATAGAATATTCAACTGTTATTATTATTAAATTGATCCATGGAAACATTTTATACCCCTATATAATTGTACAAAAAACGTGGGGGGAAAAGGGACATAACCCAGTAACTGTAATTTGATGAAAACAAGGTTCGGTACTCTCCCTCTTTTTCTTACTGAGTTGTTGTCACGCGGTGTTTGTCTACAAACAACCAGAACGTAACAACTGGTGGCCAGTATGGGGGAGACGATATGGTCGAGTGGTTGGGCACACGATTGCTAACCCACTCGACACGGGTTCAAATCTATGTGTTCTAGTCAGTAACGTATTCACACAACGTGTTTTTTACGAGTTGTCTTTTTACGAGTTGTCTTCGTTTACCCAAAAAAGGGGCAGAAAGTTTTTACATATGGTCTGTATGAGTTATACATTGCAGACAGTAGAGTTTGATCATATGATTTAAGATTCTATACCTCTCAATATAATGATTAAGGTCATTTAGCAAAAGATGAAAAAGTGTTTATAAAAAAAGATTGTCTGCTCAGAAGTTTTGATGTCACTGTACCTGTTGGCCAGATGCCACTGTGACTGCTGGCCTGATGTCATTGTACTTGTCTAATGGAGGTTGTTTTACCTGTCAACTTGATATTCTGTCATGTTCCTGTATGTCTGACGGAGCTGTTTGTGAATAGTGTAAATGTGTAAAGTTAAGAATTAGGATTGTGTAACAGTAGGGCCTACATATATTGTAAACATCTAGTAAATGTAAATAAATGAATTGAACTTTGTGTTTTATTTTAGTTAGCTTCTGTTATTGTTAATAATGTAAACAAAACCATGCGGGTATAAAAAAAAAACCCTGGGTTTCTAAAAGTTGTAGCTTACTTCTCCTATCTTACACATTTACAGATAACACCCATAAAAAGTAGGCTACATAAAGAAAAAAAATTGTACACATGCAGCTGACATTATAGAATGCTATTTCCTTTTACAGTCAGAATACAATTTCTTTTTAGAGTATGTATAATAATTGACATGGTATACTCTTTGACAAAAGAACCTTTTCATAATACAAATATTAAAATTAATAAACTATGGCCCACTATTCGATGACCCTAGTTAAAGTTATGTGAAGAAAAAATTATAACAAGATATTCAATAATAATTTGCTCTAGAATTAATTATTGATGTTAAAAATGATATTAAATTTGTTTTTAGTCATGATGAATTTCCTGGATTACCTTTAGAATGAATTTTTATGAGTATTTAAATTAGATAATTGACAAAATCTTTTGTGACAAACATCAACATTCATGTGGCTTATCTCCTGAATGAACTTTGAGAAAATCTTTTATGACAAATACCAGATTAATGTGGCTTGTCTCTTGAATGACTTTTTCAAGAGCACTTAAATAAGAGCTTTAAGAAAATCTTGTATACATACATATGGCTTATAACCTGTAAAAACACAAAAATCATAACACATTATACTTCCAAGTCAACTTTTTGTGATAAATATCACTATCATGTGGTCTCTCTCTTTAATGAATTTTTTTTGTGTGAAGATAAACAAGAAATTTGAGAAAACCTTGGATGTCAAACGTCACATTCACGTGGTCTTTCTCCTGAATGAACATTTTTATGTCTTAATAAACTAGAACTGCAAGAAAACCTTTTATGACAAACATCACATTCATGTAGCCTTTCTCCTGAATGAACTTTTTTATGGGTTTTCAAAGTAGAACTTTGAGAAAACCTTTCATGACAAACATCACATTCATGTAGCCTTTCTCCTGAATGAACCTTTTTATGTGATTTTAAATTAGAATTTGTAGAAAACATTTTATGACAAACATCACATTCATGTGGCCTTTCTCCTGAATGAACCTTTTTATGTGATTTTAAATGAGTACTTTGAGAAAACCTTTTATGACAAATATCACATTCATGTGACTTACCTCCTGAATGAACCTTTTTATGTTTTCTTAAATTAGTACTTTGAGAAAACCTTTTATGACAAACATCGCATTCATATGGCCTTTCTCCAGAATGAACATTTTTATGACTTAATAAATGAGTATTTTGTGAAAACTTTTTATGACAAACATCACATTCATGTGGCCTTTCTCCTGAATGAATTTTTTTATGTGTTCTTAAATTAGAATCTTGAGAAAACTTTTTATGACAAACTTCACATTCATGTGGCTTATCTCCTGAATGAACCTTTTTGTGTGTTCTTAAATAAGTACTTTTAGAAAACCTTTTATGACATACATCACATTCATGTGGCCTTTCTTCTGAATGAACCTTTTTATGTATTCTTAAATAAGTACTTTGAGAAAACCTTTTATGACAAACATCACATTCATATGGCCTTTCTCCTGAATGAACCTTTTTATGTTTTCTTAAATTAGTACTTTGAGAAAACCTTTTATGACAAACATCACATTCATGTGGCCTTTCTCTTGAATGAATCTTTTTATGTGCTCTTAAATTAAAACTTTGAGAAAACCTTTTATGACAAACATCACATTCATGTAGCCTTTCTCCTGAATGAACCTTTTTATGTGATTTTAAATTAGAATTTGTAGAAAACCTTTTATGACAAACATCACATTCATGTGGCCTTTCTCCTGAATGAACCTTTTTATGGGTTTTCAAAGTAGAACTTTGAGAAAACCTTTCATGACAAACATCACATTCATGTGGCCTTTCTCCTGAATGAATTTTTTTATGTGCTCTTAAATTAGATTTTAGAGAAAACCTTTTATGACAAACATCACATTCATATGGCTTTACTCCTGTATGCATTTTTTTGTGATCACTTAAGCCAGAACTTCGAGTAAACCTTTTATTACAAACATCGCATTCATGTGGCCTTTCTCCAGAATGAACATTTTTGTGAGTTGATAAATTTATCTTCTCACTGTCTTGAGCTGTTTTATGTTTTTTAAAGTTAGAACTTTGATAAAACCATTTCTGTTTGTGACTAGAAACAATTTGATATCTTTTGTCTCTAGAAAACTGAAGATTTTCTTCAACTTGAAGTTCAAGCCTTTTTTGTGTTTTATCCTCAAAAAAAATAAATCCTGTCAATAATTCTGGTTTTGAATCTTTACTTTCTGATAAAGTTGTGACTTCTGATTTGTTATCTTCAGATGTTGATAATGTTGATACAGCAGGCTTTTTATCTTTACAAATTAAAAACTCAGTTGTAACATCAGGTTTAACATCTTGCAAGCTTATAAACGTTTTGTTGGGTGTAAATTTATCAAGAGATGAAAAACTTGAAAATTCTGTTTCTGTGTCATTAGAAGAAGAAAATTCTGTTGTAGTATATGGTTTAACATCTTGAGAAGATGTGAATGTCAAGTTGGGTTTTGCATCAACCATAGATGAAAATGTTGTAAATTCTGTTTTTATGTCTTGAGAAGATGAAAATATTGTTGATAGATCTGGTTTCAAATCTTCTGTTAATTTGTGTGACTGTTCATCTACAATAGACAACATTGCAGCTAAATGCTCTGTTTCCTCTTCCATTCTTGACTGCTTTTTTATAAATCAGCTGATGATTAAAAATGTTATAAATGTTAAATTGAAAAGTGGTGATTATAAAGTCAGAATAAAGTATTATTATAAAAATGGCAAAATTAATGGCAGAAGGTCTGTTAATCTTTTCTCTCAGTCTGATGTGATCTAAAAATAGATTGCCAGTAATGCCAAGGTCATAAGATTAGGACTGCATATTAATATTTTCTAAATATTCTTAAAAAAACACAAATTTGTAATCCAGTACTGCTTATTTTGGCTAACGATTGAGGAATTACCAAATGTGCTTAGATCCTCTTACATCCAGTTGAGGTTAAATATATATTGTCACTTGGTTGAGAGAAATAAGAACAGTGTTTATTTCTTTGAAAGGATGAGAGAAGATATTGCATATTTCTTCGAACATAAGACTTAAATCGAAGATGAAAAACAATGACATTTTTAATGTCAAAAGATACTTATTTCATTAATTAAGCTAAAATTCTTAATATTTGTATTGAAAAAAAAAATTAATATTTTCTTTGACTATTTCTAGCCCTGACCTTTTAACCTAGCCTTAACCCAAACCTTGACCCTAAACTTAATTAAGATATAATGAATTAAAAAAATAAAATATTAATGTCATTAGCACTAATAAATAAATAAACTCAATTAAAATAAGTTTTAATTGCAAAACCCATACTTGAGATTTCTTCACACTAGTGATTCTACCATGCAGCACTCAAAATAATTAGTAAAAAAAATAATAAAATATTAAATTAAACAAACTTCTCTTGAAAATTCAAAAATATACACTTCAATTAAAAAATTCTAAAAATATGTAAGCCTACAAATAGAAGCAAAATATAACCACAAGATATGAGAGGATATATGAATGATGCATTTTCACTATTGTTCGTGGCTATAAAAAAAGTATTTCCATATAATACATTATTCATGTATCTAAAAATATATTAATAATTCCTAAATATATACTTGCATGGTCAACAGTCATGTAATCTGTTTGTCTTTTTTTGTGCTTTATAACAAAGCTTTTTAGGTGCAAAAAACTATTGAGCAAAAAAAAATTACATATCTTCTCATTAGTTCCCCATTTATTGACCATAGATAATTCTTCTAGGCCTGTCAGCATTGCTTATAGTTACAGCCTCTAGATCTATTCTTGGTCTAGTAAGTTACAAACTGAGGCATGACCACGTGACACAAAGGAAAGTCCATTAAATTATAATATAAAAACAAATTAAAACAAAAAATTCAATTTAAATAAGTCTAGGTCTATAAATCTAGATATTACGAGATAATAGTTTATTAATAGTAAATTCAGATCTTATTGAATGAAGGGGGAATTTATATAGGCCTACCAGTGTCCGATAATACAATTTTCTTTAACAGGGGGTGTTAGGTTACTGGTAGTAGGCATTTTGATGAAAATTTCAAATGATTTATTTTTTTTATAAAAAATGTACCAATAGTAGCTAGCACACTAGTAAACTAAGCCAATTTAGCAATATTTTAACTTTCTGTGCAAAGTCATTATTACTGAAAAAAATTCCAGTCAGGTCAGCCTGTGTCACCCTCCACTGAACTTGACTGAAAAATAAAATACTTGACCTGTGACCTTCATTAAAACAGAATTTACTGATGTTTTTTTTTTATTAGTATTAAAAATGTGCTTAATCTTACCCAAATAAGTAATAAAAATTAGAACATTTATTTTAATTACTATTGTTAATTTAGATAAACATTTAATAAATCACGAGTTTTTTTAAGGGGGTATGGCACATTGCAATTGGAACTTTATATTTCTGTGTTTTATGACTATGTTTATTATTTATACACAATCAGCATGCTATGCTTTTGAAAATTGATAAAGGGGAAGTATACCAAGTTACAAAATATGCAACCTAACTAATAATTCATAATTTTAGTTTAAAAAATAATAAAAACGATCATCAATGAAGAAAGCGTAAACATTCAATTTTTAGGTATGATAAAAAACAGACATAAATCTAGATATAAATCAGACATAAAACTATCTTGCGCAGCACACATTTTCCGACGCCTTGTTTTCACCAAAAAAGATTATAATAAAATGGCATAAATTATTACCAGTTAATTGTAATGTGTGTTAAATTAATACTTTAAAGTTTATGATTCGCGTAAGCTGGTTTATGATTAAAGCAATACTTCAGTTATTTGATTTAAAAGACAGACAAAGACTAAAAAGTAGAAAATAATTATCATTAAAAAAGTTTTAAAAAACCCGTTTTCTGATTGAACTAAAAAGTAGAAAATAAATGCTATACAATACTATACATCACAATAATGCAAGCGATCACTCTACTATAAGCGATGAAAAAGGTGGGGCGCCATGATTTTCTTACAGTTTCTAATACTTATTACTGTTGACTCTCTACAAGCTCCCTAATAAAAGTCAATAGTATTATCTAATCAATAGTAATATAACTTTTACATCTTATATTAACAATGACCGATAAAAAACTTTTACTTCGGCATAAAACCAACATTTCCATCCATCAAAATGGTTTGGCATTACTTACTTACTAGGTTCCTGTACTTATTCTCTTTTTTTAAAGCCGAAATTTCGTTCCGAAAGTAGCGGTTCGGTACTGCGCGGTTTCCATCGATTTTCGCTATCATCGTTAGGTCGCTTTCAGTATCGAGTATTGTAAACAGCTACTTCTATCAATGAAACATTTAAATGATAAAATTCAACGCATATGATAGTATCGAATATATTTAATTTTTCGATTCTGATGGCGAATTTTTTCAAGTACGCATGAAAAAGTCCGGATAAAGTTTGGATCGCAAGATGGCGGCGAGTCGAAAAGCCTACTAGGCCTACTAGATCTAGATCTAGATCTACATCTAACAACCCAACACACCTATTTTATGGATGAGCCTATTATCGGACATCAGTATCTAAAATCATCCTGAATGAATATTACCGTGCAAGCGCCAGATAATAAAATAACAGCTTAATGGATAAGTTTTTCTGAATTACGCAATCTCAACATCATCTGAAAAACAGCTGCCATCTTTATTTTAAAATGGGCTGTATTTTTCAGAAAACGCCGGTAGGTGGCGCCACAAAGAATGGTCAATATTGCTACACAGAGTAGCCACCCTTGACACTAGGTGGCGACACGCACACCAAGGTTAAACCATTTGTAAACAAACATGTATGCTGATATTTAAATACATAAATAGTATTGTACTATTTACTGGATAGCCTTTCTAGTTATTGTACTCCCATTTTAATTATATAATAATAAAAGTGTATAAGTCTGAAAAATGGCAGCATATTGCGCTGTACCAAAGTGTAGGGGAAAAGGTGGACACCTATTCCCCAAAAATAAAGAACTTCGTTCCAGATGGATCGCATCTATGATCTATCTATCTAGGCCTTCCTATTTCATTTACTATTTATTAATGGCTATTATTAACAGTTTAAAAGCTATTAAAAATTAATTCTGTCTAATACTAATTCAGTAATTCTAATCATTCTAATCTAATACAAATAGTATAGGGCCTATGTGTTATATATATATATATATATATATATATATATATATATATATATATATATATATATAAATATATATATATATATATATATATATTATATATATCATATGTCAGAATCGTAGGCCTTGAACTAAGTGTTGCCTGTACTCTTAGTCTAATCACCAATCGTAGTCTTACATCTCTATCTAGACTACTATTACCACGCTACTCAATAATCTATAGGCCTATACTCTCAAATAAATATTACCATTTTATAGACCCTAGGCCTATTTATTTTAAATTTAATAATAGGTCTTTAATTTTAGATTAGGCATAAATTCTGGTAATTTATTAAGTAGGTCAAATTATCTGATTAGGCATACTGTATTATTCATTATAATCATTCATTATAATCTAGGTCCGCCATTCGATTTCTATTACTTTAGACCTGGCATAATAATAATAACAACACTAATAATTAAGAACGAAGAAGAAGAGAGAAGTAAAAGAGACCTGGCATAAATTTAAAATTACTATTTCTAAATTGAATTAACCATTGCCAGAAAAACTGCTTATATTAATTCTATGATAAAATATTTATTTCAGGCAATCCCTGAATTCTTAAATGTTTGAAAAAGAATGGACAATATCCCCCAAGACACTTGAAGTGGCTAGAAAAAGAAGGCTATTAAAACGAAGAGAAAGGACAGAAACTGCGGAACCCCACCAAGAGGACAACATTACTGTGGTGAAAAGTATCTTGGGAGAAGGATCAACAGTTGAAGACCCAGGAACATCAGAAATGGTCGTGTGCAACCTAGACATTGGGGCTGAAGAAATTGTTGGTGAGTTCTGTGAAGACCCAGGTCCAGAAGTAATAGCTATTGGGTGCAGTAATACCACAGAAGAGGAGACAAATGTATTAGAATCAGTTAAACAACGTTATCTTTCATTTGAAAGGATAAAGGACAATGACAAACTTGTCAATCACTACACTGGCTTGGACAGTACAGCGACTTTTTTACTGTGTTTTGGTCATTAGGGAGAGGGGTTGATAAATTAAATTACATTTATACACAGTCTTGTGAATGTCTGTGTACACATGACCAACTTAATTAGATTAAGGCACCATTACCCTGTAATTGAACTTGCTAGAATGTTTGATATTTCCAATTATACTGTTCAAAATATATTTATTACATGGATTAATTTTTGTGCTGTTCAGTGGGGGGAAATAAATATGTGGCATAAAAGGAGTTCATTTCAAGCAAAAGGGTTCATGTTGAAAGGATTATTGGTATGGCAAAAGTTTACAAAATTTGTAAACAGCCTTTAAATTCAACAGAAAGTAGACTAGCTACTCAAATACTTAAGGTATGTTTTTTTATGTAACTTTAGGAAGAATATTGTATCTCCCAATGCTTCAATTTGTATTTTGTAAAGAACTGCTGTATTATATTAATGAACTTTTTATGTATGTATTGACTCATTTTTTTTCTTTTCAAAATAACTTATGTATCAATGACATTGGCCGTTTTAGGTGCTGTTACTTGTGAAACATTTATCTATTTAATTGAGAATCACAACAAAACAAGTGCAGATAAAATATTAAAATGTACCTCTATTTTGTGTACATCAAATTCAATTAAATTATGTCATCTATATATATCTATATATATAAAAAGCAATGTATGTGTGTGTCTGTCTGTCTGTCTGTGTGTCTTTTATGCATTACCACACCTCTTATCACATCGCCGTGAAACTTTGGGAAGTTGTTGAGAATATACCTGGGGAGGTTTCTGCGAAAAAAAAATATTTCAAATTCGCAGGGGTGGCGCCCCGGCAGGGCGCGATTTGTTTTTCTCTATATACGGTATATAAAAATAAAGTCTATTTTGATTTCACACGCTTCAACCGATAGCCATGAGACTTTGGGGAGCTCATTATAAAACTCTAGGGAAGGGTTCTGTAAAAAAATAATTTTTAATTTCGCAAGGGCGGCGCCACGGGAGGGTCCGATTTTTCTCTATGTGCGGTATATAAAAATAATAAAAGTGAATTGCAGTGACACCGTTCATCCGATAGTCATGAGACTTTGGGGAGTTCATTATAAAACTCTAGAGAAGGGTTCTGTAAAAAATCATTTTTAATTTCGCAAGGGCGGCGCCACGGTAGGGTGCGATTTTTCTCTATATACGGTATATTTTTTAAAAAGTCGATTTTGGTGTGACACCGTTATCCGATAGCCATGAGACTTTGGGGGAGTTGATTACAACAATTCATGGAAGGGTTCTGTAAAAAAAAAAATCCTTTTTAATTTCGCAGTGGAGGCGCCACGGTAGGCTGCAATTTTTCTCTATATACGGTATATTTTTTAAAAAGTCGATTTTGGTGTGACACCGTTATCCGATAGCCATGAGACTTTGGGGGAGTTGATTACAACAATTCATGGAAGGGTTCTGTAAAAAAAAAATCCTTTTTAATTTCGCAGTGGAGGCGCCACGGTAGGCTGCAATTTTTCTCTATATACGGTTTATAAAAATAAAAGTCTATTTCGGTTTCACATCGTTCATCCGTGTACCATGAAACTTTGGGGAGAAGATTAGATCATTCAATGGTAGGGTTCTGCAAAAAAATATTGTTTAATATTGCAAGGGCGGCGCTTTTTTTTTCTCTATACACGGTATATAAAAAATAAAACTCTGATGCTGTTCATCCGAGTGCCATGAAACTTTTGGAAGTAGATGAGAATACTCCCGAGAATATTTCTGCGAAAAAGAAAACTAAAGTTTCTTATGGGCGGCGCCATATAGGGTACAACTTTCGTTAATTCACGGTTTGGCGCCCAGAGTTTTAGAGCGACTATGTAGGCACTTGGTATCCGTTAATCGAGCGTCCTGCACAGCGATTAAGGGGTACTACTATATTCAGCGGCAAAACAACAACAGTCTTCTAAAAATAACTTTGTACCGCGAGGAAATCCTTCTGTACAGTTTCGTCACCTTGCCAAAAGATGAAAAAATAACTTTTTGAATTTGATGAGCCTACTGTAGAGTTTTGCCACTTTGCGAATGATGCAATAAGCATCTACTATTAGACAATCCAGTCAGAAATTGAGATCGAGCATCTAATAATAGACCATTAGTAACACTAGCATATCGCATCAGTCACATTGATGTTTAAAACATGTCAAATTCTTTTTTACGTGTTAAAGAAAAAAAGCCTGTTCATTTGTGTCACTTTAGCGAATGACGAAATCTGCATCTTTATTGTTAGTTTTAAGGAGCCAGGGGTCGTATGCCGCGCCTATGCGGTAGTGTAATCGGGGGGTGGGGGCCCTGAGAGCGCCCTTCTACGTCTCTGACACAGAGGCGGTCACCGAAGTGTGTTCTACCATATTATTTCGGTGAGTGATTAATGTACACTCAAGGTTTTTATGCGGTAGTGTAGGTAAACCCGTGTCCTGATATTTATGATCCAAGAACAGGCATTGTTTACATTTAAATAACTCATTTTTAGTAAAGAAGTTCACGCGTCTAAGAACATATAATTATAATTGATAACGCGTTGGTGAAATCCTAATATATTTCGTCAAACTTTCTTCTATCCCAGCGGCAACGCGCGGGGGTCGGGTACGCTAGTATATATATATATATATATATATATATATATATATATATATATATATATATAAAACAATGTCTGTGTGTCTGTTTGTCCTTTATGCATTACTATACCTCTCATTAAATCGCGGTGAAACTTTGGGAACTTGTTGAGAATATTCCTAGGGAGGTTTCTGCGAAAAAAAAAAATTCGAATTTTTATTTTGACACCATTCATCTGATCGCTATCAAACTTTGGTGAGTTCATTAAAACACTTTAAGGAAGGGTTCTGTAAAAAAAGTCATTTTTAATTTCACAAGGGCGGCGCCACGGGAGGGTGCGATTTTTCTCTACATACCGTTTATAAAAATAATACAAGTGAATTGCAGTGACAACGTTTTCACGTTCGCCATGAAACTTTGGGAAGATGTTGAGAATTTTCCTGTGGAGGTTTCTGCGCTGAAACACTGACGACAGAAACCAGGCTGTTTGTATATAGAACTTTATTCAGCCTCAGCCACCATGATGGAAACAGTAGGAAGTGACGAGACAATAATATATATTTTAACAAGGGATATCACTCAAAATAACATTATAAATATAAGACTAATACAAGAAGAGTGAGTTCCCTTGACTTCACAATTCTCAATATATTAAATCCCTTTACCCTTAGTAAACAACAACACATTTCTCAATAGAACAAATTATTGTATCTTAAAATCACCAAATATATTGCAACATGAACATTATATGATTTGAATCATTTGGTAGATTACACCCTTACAAACAAATGCATAATATGCCACAGCATAATTAAAATACAAAACAATGATGTCAAAGTCCTTTTGACCTTTAAAATCATAGGTCTAACTTATCTGGGACTTTGATTGTCCTGTTTGACCTTCTCAGTGGCTTTTGATTTAGTGACTCAAGATTCTGACTATCTGGATTCTCTATCTCAGGAAGTCTAGGATCTAAATCATTAATTCCAGAATTTACATTTTCTGACTCTAGACTACTTGTTTCACTCATATCAACAGAACTTGGTTGTGGAACAAACTGAGTTGGTGTGAACTGTTCAGATTTGGTGGGATTGACAGATTCACACTTATTATCTGCACAAGTTATTTTTAACTGGTCTGCATGTCTACGGACAACAAGTCCATTTGTTTTTACTTTATAAGACACAGGTCCTGTACATTGAACAATTTGACCTGGTATCCGTTTTTCCCTTCTCCCATAATTTCTCAGATACACATTATCATTAATTGCAAATTCTCTTTCAATGGATGATATGTCATGATTTAATTTTTGTGTATGTTGATGTTGGGAAACAGACCTTTGAACAGTTGGATGTAGTAGGTCAAGATGAGTTTTAATTTTCCTACCACATAACAATTCGCATGGTGCAACACCTGTTGTTATATTAGGAGTTGTGCGGTATTTGGCTAAGAACCTGTTTACTCTTTCTCTGAGAGAAAACTTGTTACCGGTACTCATTTTTACCATAGCGGTTTTGAATATGCCTATCGCTCTTTCAGCCAAACCATTCCCAGCAGGATGATAGGGTGATGTGGTTATATGCTCAATACCATTTGCTACACAAAACAGTTTAAATTCATAAGCAGTCAAACTAGGACCATTATCTGAAACAATTTGATCTGGTAATCCATGAGTTGAAAATATTTCCTTACGTTCTATAATGGTATCATTTGCAGTGATTGTGTTCATGATTTTAACTTCTAACCACTTAGAATGTGAATCAATAACAATTAAGAACATTTTGTTCATGAAGGGTCCTGCGAAAGCTATATGTATACGTTTCCATGGTTCGATTGGCCAATCCCAATTTTGCAAAGGTGCTGTAGCTGGTTGATTTGAATGTTGTGCACATCTTGAACAAAGCTTTACATATTTTTCAATATCAGCACCCATATGTGGCCACCAGAACCACGATCGTGCAAGACTCTTCATTTTGGAAGAACCAAGATGAGTATCAAGTAAAGTTCTTAAAACTTCTTTTTGTAACATTTTGGGGATAATAACTCTTGACCCCCATAGTACACATCCATCTTCTAGACTTAACTCCATTTTTCTTATTTTATATGGCCTAAGTCATCATTCACTGACTCTTCAGGCCAACCATTCTTACAGTACTCATATACTTTTATCAAGCACTCATCTTTTTGTGTTTCTCTTTTAACATCATTCACATTTATATTGGAGTTATCCGTGATAGTGAACAGAACAAATACACCTTCTGGTACATAACTAAGGCTTTGGTTTCTTAAAGGTAAACGACTAAGACTATCTGCACTGTTATCAGATCCAGGTTTGTATATATGCTCAGGCAGGGGTTTGTTTTCCCCAAACAAACCTAGCAATGGCTTATGATCTGTAAAGATGCTGAACTCCCTACCAAACAGAAACTTGTGAAATTTCTTAACACCAAAAATGATGCCTAAGCCTTCCCTATCTAGCTGAGAATAATTTTTCTCAGCCTTGTTCAAAGATCTACTGGCAAAAGCAATGGGTCTGTCACCCTTTTCATCTATGTGGGATAAGACTGCTCCTACACCATCTGGTGAAGCATCACATGTTAAGATAAGTCTTTTCCCTGGGTCATAGTGAGTTAGTAAGGTGTCAGAAGACAAAGCTTCTTTTGCTGCATTAAAAGCAGCATCTTGTTGTATACCCCAGTGCCAAGTTGCATTTATCTGCAGCAGCTTGTACAGTGGTGATAGTTTACCAGACAGATTCCCTATGAACTTTGCATAGTAATTTATCAAGCCCAAAAAAGCTCTTAGTTGTTGGGTATTTTCAGGTTTGGGTGCTTCTTTAATGGCTTTTGTTTTCTCAGGTTGAGGTCTGATGCCTTGCTTGCTTAAAATATAACCAAGAAAACTAATATCTGTCAGCATGAATTGACATTTATCTTTGTTTATCTTTAAACCCTTTTCACCAACTATTTTCAAGACTTTATCAAGTGTTTTAAGATGTTCAGTGTCATTCTTACCAGTTATGTACACATTGTCAAAGTAAACACAAACATTTGGAATATCCTTAAAAATACTCTCCATGACAGCTTGGAAAATTCCAGGGCTAGATGATATACCAAAACATAGTCTTTCATATTGGTAGAGTCTTTTATGTGTGTTTATTGTCGTATAGACTTTTGAATCTGGATGCAGTTCTAGTTGAGTGTAAGCATGACTAAAGTCTAATTCAGTGAATTTGTCTCCTCCTGCCAAATTCAAAGAAATTTCCTCAATATTAGGAATAGGGTACCTATTTTAGTATTTAGCTCTATTTGCTTATTCATTGTAGCTTTATAGTCTCCACAAATTCTCACAGAACCATCCTTCTTTAATACTGGCACAATGGGCGTTGCCCAATCGGAATAGTCTACCTTCTTTATGATGCCATTAAATTCCAATCTACTTAGCTCATTTTCAATTGTATCCCTCATTGCATAAGGTGGAACTCTAGCTTTGCAGTATCTTGGATTTGTGTCTTTAATGCTTATCTTCACCGTTCTATCATTTAGTAATCCTGAATTACCAAAGACACCTTCATTTTCAGATATTACTTTATCTATTGAAGTAAAACTAGAATCTCTTGCCTTGTTCACTGAAAATATACTCCCCCAGTCTAACTTAAGATCAACTAACCAGTTCCTACCTAGTAACGGTGGTCCATTTCCTTCAACCACAATAAGAGGAAGTTTAACACTTTGACCATTATAACTTACATGAACCATACACTCTCCTATCACTGGAACATTGTCACCTGTGTATGTTGTTAGGTACTTGTGACATGGTTGTAGAGGCACTGATCCTCCTGTGACAGCGTCAAAGTCCTTCTTTGTGATGACAGTTAGAGATGCTCCAGTGTCAAGTTGGAAGATAATGCTCTTACCGTTTATACAAACTGGTACATTGATGGGAGCATGTCTTTTTGATTTCACAGAGAACAGGTTGAACTCCGGCTGCAAATCAGTTTGAGAATTTTCACAGATAGAGTGGTTCATTGGTTGGGTTAGGTTGTCTTGGTTAGAGTTAACATAGTGCTGCCTTTGGTTGCGGTACTGTCTTGACTGGCTAGATTTAGCAACAGACGAAGACTTTGCAAAGCAGGCCTTAGCAATGTGACCTTGCTTACTGCACTTATATGTGAGCGGCTGGAGTGTAATATTATTATTTGTAACTTAGTATCGTTTCGTTTCATGTCGTAAATTGTTCGTAGTTTTTAGTTGTGTAGTCCCGTATTATGGCGCCGCTGTCTCACTGTTTATGTCCCTGTTTATAGCTAGTTTGTATATATTTCGTTTATATTGTTGTCATTGTTTATATTAAGTGTCTTTTTATATATTTCTGTTGCATGTTTCGTGGCGTATGGTTTGTTATCCGTGAATTAGGGACTATTTGTTTACGTGTAGTGTGTGAGGTGTGTGGAAGTCGATTTTCGGCTAGTTCGAGTCTGTCTTTTGGTGTGTGGACAGGGAGGGACATTCAGCGGGAATGTCGAGGCCTGTGTGTTAAGTGTTTCTGTAACACATGTATATGGTGTATGGTAACGTAGAGCTATTTTTATACTGTTTTATTATGGTTTCCTTTTAATGGTTTTCTTATTTTATATACGAAGTGACTACATACTATTTAGTCACTTCGACTTTGAGAAATCTCAATGGTTGATGTATCTAGACCACGTGGTAGTATGGTGGTCTGTGTTTAGATTTTAGTCATGGATCTAGAATCTATCTCTAGATTTTACTTACATATTTTATGAGAACCTCTTGATGAGGCTGATTATTGTGTGCACTGAACTAGTAGTTTTATGCTCAGTGACCTGATATTTACGTTTAAGTGTGTTCTTTGTACTACTTTCATTTGAAAGTTCATTTTGTACAATATCCATTTTATTTTCAATTGTGTCAACTTCTTAGTGCCTTGTGTATATCTGTTTTTACATTTTGAATTGATTTGTCTATTTTTCCTCTTTCTAGGACGGTGGTCCGAAATTGGGTGTTTTGTTCCGTTGAGTTCTGTTTCTGTTTTGTATGTCTCCAGTGTTCTGTTTTACCTAAATTCTAGTTTGTTTATAAGCTTGGTTCCATATTTTTTTTGTTAAATAAATTTTATTATATTGTTAAAGTTTTTGTTTTATTTTTAGTAGTTTTATTATTGAGACTAAGGTTAGGTTATTAACCAGTCTGGGTTTAGCCGGACTTGCACTGACCGGACAGTAGTTAGATAAGCCTAGAAGGGTAGATTTTAGGTATCCCCCCCCCCCCTAGCAAGGCTTACATATAGCAAGTTGCTGACTTGAACTTGCATCGATGAGATGCATGGGGACCATTGCATCGATGCCATTTTTGATAATTATTACTAGATTTAGATCTAAGATTTGAACGTGCAGGCTGTTTAGCATAAGTTGAAATGCTCTGATGGGGTTGGTGTTTGTTGACTAACCTGCTGTTTACTGCATGGATCCCTGAGGGCGTTAGAGATCTTGCCGCCTCGGATGACTGCTGGAATGAAGTTGCAAGTTGTATTGCTTTTTCCAATGTTAGATCTGACTCGAGAAGCAACTTTCTTTGAAGATCAGGGCTGTTTACGCCTGTCACAAACTTTTCACATAGTCTGTCAGACAGCGTGTCCCCGAATTCACAAAATTCACTTCGATGACGTAAAGCAGCAACATATTCTGATATTGATTCGTTTGGTTGACGAGTCCTACCGTCAAATCTGGCTCTACACAGGAACTTGGGTGGTGTGGGCGCATGGTGGTCTGTTAGCAGTTTGCTCAGCTCGTTAATTAAAGCTCTTGGTAGCTAGACTAGCTAGTGCGCATAAGTCCTTTAATAGCATAAATTGTTGAGGCCCTATGACTGTTAACAAAACAGCTCTCTTTTTGGCTTCTATCGTCACGTCGTTAGCTTCAAGGTAAAACCTTAACCTATCTAGATAATCATGAATCAAATTCTTTTATTTGGCCATACAGCGCCATTATCCTAGAAATATGCTCTAGCAAGCTTCTTTTTAAGTAAGCAGGTGCTCTTTCTAGTGGATTGATCCCATCCTCGTCGCCAGTTGTAATAGAATGAAACACTGACGACAGAAACCATGCTGTTTGTATATAGAACTTTATTCAGCCTCAGCCACCATGATGGAAACAGCAGGAAGTGACGAGACAATAATATATATATTAACAAGGGATATCACTCAAAATAACATTATAAATATAAGACTAATACAAGAAGAGTGAGTTCCCTTGACTTCACAATTCTCAATATATTACAAAAACATTTTCAAATTCGCAGGGATGTCGCTCCGGCAGGGCGCGATTTTGGTTTCTCTATATACTTTTTATAAAATAAAAGTCTATTTCGGTTTCACACCGTTCATTCGTGTACCATGAAACTTTGGGGAGATGATTAGATCACTCAATGGTAGGGTTCTGCAAAAAAAAATATGTTTTAATATCGCAAGTTTCCTATGGGCGGCGCCATGTAGGGTACAATTTTTGTTAATAACGGTTTGGCGCCCAGAGTTTTAGAGCGACTATGTTGGCACTTAGCATCCGTTAATCGAGCGTCCTGCGTAGCGAGTAAGGGGTACTATTATATTCAGTGGTAAAACTACAATAGGCTTCTAAAAAATAACTTTGTAACGCAAGGAAATCTTGTACAGTTTCGTCACCTTGCGAAAGATGAAAAAAAAATTGTGTCCTTTCAAAACACTAGTTTTAATGCCCCAAAATTCCTCAAAGTTAAGTGTTTTGAACGGACACAAATTTTGAAAATTCATAAAAAACTAGTTTAAAGATATGCACTTAAAATGTTTAGCTGATTGCCCCAAAATATGGAAGAAGATTATGAATTGATTGTTTATTGGGCTTAAAATGTAATATTTTATGAATGGTGGAAAACCTACGAAGGGGTAAATTTTTCAAGATGGCCGCCGTTGTCATAGTTACCAAGATTTTTCCACCAATTTTTTTAGTGGAAATGCCGATGTATCTTAATAAAGCTGTAAAGAAATAACTGTTTTCTAAAGAGTATTAAAAAAGGTTTTTTTTACCGGAGCCTTCCCCCTTAATACTCAATTATTTTAAGGGAAAAAATTGTTTAAAATATGAACCGAAACAAAAAATATTGAAATAAAATAAATATTTTTTTGTTCGCTTTTTACTTTTTCGTATATACGAAGTATAGAGAAAGTATTGTAATCGTGCACAAAAATAACATGAAATTTTGAGTTTTCACCGTTTTACTCCTCAGTCCTTCATCACATCCGGAGTATAGAGGACTTATTTTAATCAGGCAAAAATTATAAATACAAATATATAAACGTTTTGGCGTTTTATGCGTTATCGAGTCGTAAAAACTGGACTTTGCAATTATGTCCGTTGTCTGTGTGTCCGTGTGTAAACACGATAACTTGAGTACCGTTAGAGCTAGGTTGATGAAATTTCATATATAAGTATTTTATCAAAATCGTAGACCCCGATCAACTTTTAAGCTATTTCCGATAACCGAAAGTGGTACTTTATCTACTTTGAATTTTCCAAAAGCCTATAAGTTGCATACTATTTTAGATAGATGCATGAAATTTCACACGTAAGTAAAAGATCTAATTCTCTACCTTCTGTCAAATTTTGAGTAATTTCCAATGACCGGAAGTACTAATTTACTCTATTTCCGATTTCTCAAAAACGCATGTAAATTTATAAAGTACTAATAATATCCCGCACATTTATACACATTTTATTAGGCGTTCACTTGGCGTGGGACGGAGTGGTCTAGCGGTAGAGAGCTGGACTGCTAACCCGTTAGTCTCGAGTTCGAATCCGAGTTCAAGTCAGTAGACCGTCCCTGAGTCCACCCAACTCTGATGGGTACCTAACTCCTGTTAGGGAAAGTAAAGGCAGCTGGGCATAGTGCTGACCACACTATCTCTTCATATGCCGAGGTCACAGAAACAAGTGAACTCTACTTCACTTGCCCCATAGACCGTCAGGTTTGAAAGGGAAACTTTTCACTTGGTGTGCAATTATTTTTTACGCGATTCTATTCTATTATAAAAAGTTTAAGTAATTAAAAATGGATATCAAATATTGTCTATGTCCTGAGTTACCATCCCTCGTAATTTGATATTAGAATATTCGAGAAAGTTTAGGGGAGATCACTACCGGTTTATTTTTTTAATTAATAAAAACTGAAATCATCATTTAGAAACAGAGTTTACAAGCTTTTATTTGACTTGATTGCTCGTGCTTTTTGTGTCATGTCTGGGTCAGAGTTTCTTTCAGGCATCTCTTCTGGGGGGGGGGGAGTGGGAAAATAATGGATTTATATAGAAAACATACTTTTCCAGTGTCCGCTTCCCACCCCCCCCCCCCCCCACTCGGATAGTAAAGGTATGTTTTCTATTAAAATCCATTAATTTCCCCCTTCCAGGTGAAAAAAAGTCTGTAAGAAACACTGGTCTGGGTGAAAACTTTGCTAACATAATTACACCCGAACCGATGTGTTTTAAACTTGAATGTCACTTAGGTTAAGATCTGATAATGCAATGTGCCACGAACTTTGACATAATTAGAGATGTTTCGTTCCTTTTTAAAATTAATTAAACATTCCTATGGCCTACAGTGCACACTTGCTTATAATTTAAGACCTATATATAATAAATATAGGTATTTTTTTAAAAAAAGAAATACGTAAATAGTAACAAAATATATGCGTGCACTAAACAGATGTAAATCTAGATCTAAAACTACATAATGATAAAAAAATTATTAGCTTTAAACATATAATTGCGCCATATTTACACAACTGCTCGTTATATAACTATACGTACACCCTTCTCCCAAGCATAATATACAGCAGCCCATGCTTTATTTTATATAATCTAGTTGGTTCATATAAAATGTGGTGCATTAATTATTTATATATATAATTCTCTTCTGGGAGCCGTTAGAAAACAAGCAGCAAGCGCCTCCTTGCAGTCCCCTCTCTTTCTCTCTATCACTATCACTACCACCCCTATCCCACCCCCACATTGTCTGGTGAGTTGTGGTCACGCTAAATGTTTACAAAGCTAAATGTTTACAAATCGTAGAGTCGTAGAGCCGGGTTTCTATTAGGGGCAGATAATTTAGTTCCATTTTAAACTTACAGGAGGTAACTAAGAAATAACTATTAGGAGGCTGCTTTCACGGGGGGGGGGGGGGGGGGGATGTAGGGTCGGGGTTAGGGGAAAGGGGGGGGTTAGTGTTTTAAAGCAAATATTTTCAGTGGCAGCATTGGTACTGTCGAATTCACATATTATGAATTACTGAAAAGTAAAATAATAATCATTAAAAATGTTTTAAAAAACCCACGTTTTCTGATTAAACTAAAAAGTAGAAAATAAATACTATACATCACAATAATGCAAGCGATCACTCTGCTATAAGCGATGAAAAACGTGGGGCGCCGAAGTAAAAGTTATATTACTATTGATTAGATAATACTATTGACTTTTATTAGGGAGCTTGTAGAGAGTCAACAGTATTAGAAACTGTAAGAAAATCACGGCGCCCCACGTTTTTCATCGCTTATAGTAGAGTGATCGCTTGCATTATTGTGATGTATAGTATTTATTTTCTACTTTTTAGTTCAATCAGAAAACGTGGGTTTTTTTTAAACTTTTTTAATGATTATTATTTTCTACTTTTTAGTCTTTGTGTGTTTGTTTGCATTGAAATCTTGCCATCGATTTTATCTTTTCACTTTTTTTTGGGTAAACGAAGACAACTCGTTAAAAGACAACTCGTAAAAAACGAGAGACCCTTTCTTCTTCGGTCTCAATCGCAAGTGAATGATTGTCAGAGGTTAGTTGATAGCGGTTAGGACGAGGGCTGGTTACTGACTAGAACACATAGATTTGAACCCGTGTCGAGTGGGATAGCAATCGTGTGCCCAACCACTCGACCATATCGTCTCCCCCAAACTGGCCACCAGTGGTAATAGTTACCTCCTGTAAGTTTAAAGTCGGTTCAAACTAAATTATCTGCCCCTAAGCCTGTCGCGATGTGGGATCGTTCGCTTCACTGCGCGCGGCAAGAGAGAGGCGAGCTACGCGTCGCTCGTTTTTTTTCTAATGGCTCGCAGAGGAGAATTATATATATAGATTATATAGCGGTCTAAAATGCTCAATAAAATGTTTCCATTGATCAATTTAGTAATAATAACAATTGAATATTCTATGGTCATCCAAAAGAAAGCTTCCCTGAAAATTTCAGCGCGCTAGCTAACTGGGAAGTGCCAGAAATTTCGATCGCAAGATTTGATTGGAAAGACAAACAGAGAAAGCAAGTTAAAGAAAACGTGGGAAAATAAAACAACTAAATAGCGGCGTATGATACGCTGCGGGTCGGCTCGTTATGTTTAAAGCTGAAATTGGAATTCTCCGAGCAAGTTTAAACTTAGAAATCTTTTTTTAAATTTTTTAAATAAAATATAATTAGTAAAAGGAAAAGAAGGAAAATATGTAAGGGATTCTAAGTGATGTCGTACTTCTAGCTTGAGGGGTGGGGCGGTGGGGAAATCCTAATTTGAAATTGACGATTTGTAAAATATTACACTTAAAATATCTGTTGGTGTTGTGTTAGGGTAAGGGTTAGGTTACTGATGGTTTTGATTATAAACATTGTTTAGTAAATTTTAAGTATGGGTTGGTTTTGCTTTCAACATTGTATAAGGGGGTCGTCCATAAATGACGTCACACTCGAAGGGTGTTATAAGGCAGTTGAAGGTTAGATAGAAATAGGTTAGAATGGTCTAGAATTAGGGGAGAGTGCGTGTGTGAGTTAAGTTTACCCTAGAGTATTGTTAACCCCGGTGTGTTTATATATTATTATCCCAAGGCGGTCAAGGTCGAATGCGGTATAAAAGCTGGAGTGAACGGTTGTAAAGAGTTAGTTGGTAGCGGTTAGTTGAACTAAACCCGGACGCAACAGAGGGGGGACCGTAATGATGAGGGGGAGGGGGGGGGGGGGTTCAGATGGTTTGACGTGACTATAAAAAAGCAATTGTAGAAAACGAGTTTTAGCCGTTATTTCGCCTTTTAGAAAACGGTTTAAATAAATTGTAATAGGAATTGATAAAAATGCTCTATGTTAAAAGAGTTCAAGTCTAAAACGTTGTTATCTTTGTCCATGTGTCTGTCCTTTTCCTGTCTCCATGTTGAGAGAAGATGAAGATTAAAGCTTTGAAAGTAGTAAAAATTTAAATAAAGTGCTTTGGTCTAAGGCTCAATACCATAGCTAGATCGGGTGTCACCCAAATAACGATGTGTATCTTTAGTCTGTTAATAATACAGTTGGAACTTGCATAATATTATTTTTGTTTCATCACAAATGCATTTAGTGCATCTCTACATCTGACCAGGTCAAAAAACATAATAACTATAATGTATATACCCTATGGGTTGCTAGGCTTGAAGAAAAATATGTACTACTTTGTTTTTACCTTAGCACTTTGAAACCATTTATAATTCTTTAAATGTGTGATCAATATGATTAAGCTTCTTTTAAGTATATTAAATAGACTCTAGTTCTTTTTCATTTAACTTTTTTTGAAAATAAGTATCAATACGTTTTAACAATATTTAAACAGTATTTAACTACAGGCCGTAAACTGACGCCTTTGAATTGTCTCTTAGTCAATAGACCTGTTTTATTTTCCGGCCCAAAACCCTTGTTGAGTGTTCATTTTGCCTGGTTGTAATAAATTGTTTTATTCTGTAAACTAACCTCAAAGAGTGTAGCCTAGTCATCGGACTTTTATGCTATTATAAAGCAAACTAAGTGTTGTTATGGTAATGGTATAAACTTATATAATAGTAATAGTCTGGATTGTGCACTTTTTGTAGTCTATTTATAGAAATTTTTGACACAACCATCATTTTTTGGAGAAAACAACTCAAGACTGCAGGATAGTCATTCATTTTTTTTTTATTTTACTTATTGTTGGTAAAAAAAAATAATTAGTAAAACAAGTGTTTGAAATTAGAAATGTTTCCCTAACAAGCATAAGTTGACTGACACTGACCATCACATACCTGGCACGTACAGGCTTTGGAGCATCACAAGAGAGAAAAACATACCCCAGCATCCAAAACACATTGGCCTCATTGGAATTTTAACATGCAGGAAGTGTTGATAAAAAAATAACAATAACAATAAAAAAAAAACAATTTAGCTATTTTATTTTATGAAATTTTCATGTTATAATTTCTAATGATTCACTACATTAGATTTAGAATTTTCATTAAGCCCTACGATGTTTGTTTTTTAAATAGTAAAGAATACAAAATTAAATAATGATTAATCAACAATAACTATGTTGAAACTAAGATACCAAAATGTAACAATTGCAGCTTAAGTCTTTCTTTTCTTCAAATTGATAATTTTTATGCTGTTTTAAAAAATTTCAAAGTTTATTTATAAAATTGTTATGTGTGGTTAATATCTAAATTCTATAGCTCATGTGAATATGTGAAGAAAATTATTCTGTACTCTTGTTAAACACATTGCATGTAGCGAGGTGTCTGAGGTTTGGCATAAAGTTCATATTGAGAAGGCGTGCAGAATGATAAAATCTATAGGCTTATATAACATATTACAAATGCATTTAATTTAACTGAATAAAAAACATTCATCTATCAAAAGTAAGGAAGTGACCATAAGCCTTAGCAATGGTTGGACCAACTTGAAACTTAAGGTTAGTTCCATAAGACATGTAAATGAGGGGGAGGAAGGAGGAGGGATTCTTAAATGGGATGAATAAAATAATGTCAAACAATTAAAGTAGAAGTTTTAAATTTATTTTCACCAAATAAGTTTGTATAGAAAGTTATTTGCATCATTTTACTGATCGGAACAGAAACTTGAGTACAAAGCAAGCATTTGTAAATGGAACAATAATGAGCATCTTGTTTATACATCTTTATGCTATTAATTGATTTGAGATTCTATACCTCTCAATATAAGGTGTTTACAAAAAATATTTTGTCTGTTCAGAAGTTTTGATGTCACTGTACCTGTTGGCCAGATGCCACGGTGACTGCTGGCCTGATGTCATTGTACTTGTCTAATGCAGGTTGTTTTACCTGTCAACCTGATATTCTGTCATGTTGCTGTATGTCTGACTGAGTTGTTTGTTAGTAGTGTAAAAGTTTCAAGTTAAAAATTGTTTAACAGTAGGACCTACATATATTGTAAACATCTTGTAAATGTAAATGAATTAATTGAACTTCATGTTTTATTTTAGTTAGCTTCTGGTATTGTTAATAATGTGTGTAATTGGTTTGAGCATAATTAGTTCACTTCCTTGTCCCAATGAATGTTCATTGTCAATTTTATATAATTTGAAAAGAATGGGCAAATTAACTGTGTGGCCTGAACAAAACCATGCTGGTATAAAAAGAAAACCCTGGGTTTCTAAAGTTATAGCTAACTTCTCCTAATATACACATTTACAAATAACACGAAAAGAAGAAGGCTACATAAAGAAAAATTGTACACATGCAGCTTACATAATAGAATACAATTTCTTTTTAGAGTATGTATAATAATTGACATGGTATACTCTTTGACATAAGAACCTTTTTATAATACAAATATAAAATTTAATAAACAATGGCGCACTATTGGATGACCACTAGTTAAAGTTATGTGAAGAGAAAAAAAAACCAGATATTAAATAATAATTTGCTCTAGTATTAATTATTTATGTTAAAAATGACATTAAATTGGTTTTTAGTCATGATGAATTTCCTGGCTTACCTCTAGAATGAATTTTTATATGTATTTAAATAAGATGATTGACAAAATCTTTCGTGACAAACATCAACATTTATGTGGCTTATCTCCTGAATGAACTTTGACAAAATCTTTTCTGACAAATACCAGACTAATGTGGCTTGTCTCTTGAATGAATTTTTCAAGAGAACTCAAATAATAGCTTTAAGAAAATCTTGTATACATACATATGGCTTATAACTTGTAACAACACATAGATCATAACAAATTATTCTTCTAAGTCAACTTTTTGTGATAAATATCACATTCATGTGGCCTCTAACTTTAATGAATTTTTTGCGTGTGAAGATAAACAAGAAATTTGAGAAAACCTTTTATGACAAACATCACATTCATGTGTCATTTCTCCTGAATGAATCTTTTTATGTTTTCTTAAATTAGAACTTTGAGAAAACCTTTTATGACAAACATCACATTCATGTGGCTTATCTCCAGAATGAACATTTTTGTGAGTTTCTCTTCTCACTAAACTTTTTATGACAAACATCACATTCATGTGGCCTTTCTCCTGAGTTTTTTTTATATGTTCTTAAATTAAAATTTAGAGAAAACATTCTATGACAAACATCACATTCATATGATTTATCTCCTGAATGAACCTTTTTATGTGTTTTTAAAGTAGAACTTTTAGAAAACCTTTTATGACAAACATCACATTCATGTGGCCTTTCTCCTGAATGAACCTTTTTATGTGTTTTTAAACTAGAATTTTGAGAAAACTTTTTATGACAAACATCACATTCATATGACTTACCTCCTGAATGAAGCTTTTTATGTCTTCTTAAATAAGTACTTTGAGAAAACCTTTTATGACAAACATCACATTCATGTGGCCTTTCTCCTAAATGAACCTTTTTATGTGTTCTTAAATAAGTACTTTGAGAAAACCTTTTATGACAAACATCACATTCATGTGGCCTTTCTCCTGAATGAACCTTTTTATGCGTTTTTAAACTAGAATTTTGAGAAAACTTTTTATGACAAACATCACATTCATGCGGTCTTTCTCCTGAATGAACCTTTTTATGTCTTTTTAAACCAGAACTTTGAGAAAACCTTTTATGACAAATATTACATTCATATGGCTTATCTCCTGAATGAACATTTTTGTGTTGTAATAAATGTATCTTCTGACTAAATTTTTTATGACAAACATCACATTCATGTGGCTTATCTCCTGAATGCACTATTTTATGTGTAGTTAAACTAGAATTTTGAGAAAACTTTTTGTGACAAACATCACATTCATATGGCTTTTCTCCTGAATGAACATATTTGTGATGTGATAAATTTATCTTAAGTAAAAAACGTTTTTGACAAACATCACATTCATGTAGCCTATCTCCTAAATGAACTTTTTTATGTGCTATTAAATTAGATTTATATGCAAACTGTTTAAGGCAAACATCACATTCATGTGGCCTTTCTCCTGAATGAGCCATTTTATGTAAATTTAAACTACAACTTCGAGAAAACCTTTTATGACAAACATCACATTCATGTGGCTTATCTCCTGAATGCATTTTCACATGTGTATATAAGCTACATCGATGAGAGAACCTTTTATTACAAACATCACATATGTATGGCTTATTTCTTGAGAGCACTTTTTTATTTTTACTGAAATTACAACTTTGAGAAAGATTCTCATGGTCACCATCATATTCAACTTGCTCATTTCCTTCTTGACCTGTTTTATGTTTTCTTAAGTTAGAACTTTGAGAAAACCTTTTGTGTTTGACACTAGAAACAATCTGATATCTTTTGTCTCTAGAAAACTGGAGATTTTCTTTAACTTGAAGTTCAAGCCTTTTTTGTTGTTTATCCTCAAAAAATAAAAATCCTGTCAATAAATCTGGATTTGAATCTTTACTACTTGATAAAGTTGTGACTTCTGATTTGTTATCTTCAGATGTTGATAATGTTGATACAGCAGGCTTTTTATCTTTACAAATTAAAAACCTAGTTGTAACATCAGGTTTAACATCTTGCAAGTTTATAAATGTTTTGTTGGGTGTAAATTTATCAAAAGATGAAAAAATTGAAAATTCTGTTTCTGTGTCTTTAGAAGATGAAAATTCTGTTGTAGTATAGGGTTTAACATCTTGAGAAGCTGTGAATGTCACGTTGGGTTTTGCATCAACAATAGATGAAAATGTTGTTAATTCTGTTTTTATGTCTTTAGAAGATGAAAATATTGTGGATAGATCTGGTTTCAAATCTTCAGAGTTTAAAAACTCTGTTAATTTGTGTGACTGTCCATCTACAATAGATAACATTGCAGCTAAATGTTCTGTTTCCTCTTCCATTCTTGACTGCTTTTTTGTAAATCAGCTGATGATTAAAAATGTTATAAATGTTAAATTGAAAAGTGGTGATTATAAAGTCAGAATAAAGTATTATTATTAAAATGGCAAAATTAATGGCACAAGGTCTGTTAATCTTTTCACTCAGTCTGATGTGATCTAAAAACAGATTGCCAGTGATGCGAAGGCTATCATTAGATTAGGACTGCATATTAATATTCTTTAAATATTCTTAACCCTTTGAGCCCGGGTCTCCCTGGCCTAATTTCTCCCATTTCCTGAGCTCCCAGGCCCAAAACTATTTTCACTTACCTGTTTCTAGCTTTGCCTATAACTTTTGTATTGTTTGAGATAATCAAACCACATCTGATATCAAGGCTCAGTATCAAACAACAATTCAGCAAGATTCTGAAATCCAGTAATTCCTAAAAATATATTTGAATGGCCACCGGTCATGTGATCTGTTTGTCTTTATTGTGATTTATAACAAGGCTTTTTAGGTGCACAAACAATTGAGCAAAAAAAATTAAACATATTTTCTCATTAGTTCCCCATTAATCAACCATAAATGATTCTTCTAGGCCTATAAGTACTATAAGTTATAAAAAAATGTTGCTGCCACAAAATATAGTCTAAATTTGGTGACTTTTCCAATGTCATTGTCCGCTTGGAACATGTTTGTAAAAAAAAAAAAAATTCTGCCTAATGTTAAAGCCAGTTTACCGGCTTGTCTGGCTCAAACGGCTAAAAAACACAAATTTGTAATCTAGTACTGCTTACTTTGGCTAACAATTGAGGAATTACCAAATTTGCTTAGATCCTCTCACATCCAGTCGAGGTTATATACATTGTCACTTGGTTGACAAAAATAAGAACAGTGTTTATTTTATTGAAAAGATGAGAGAAGATATTGCTTATTTCTTCAAACATAAGACTAACTTGGCAGATGAAAAACAATAACACATTTTAAAATATACTTATTTCATTAATTCAGCTAAAATTCTTGATATTTGTATTGAAAAAAAATTAATATTATTTTCTTAGACTATTTCTAGCCCTGAACTTTTACCTATCAATTAAACCCTAAATCCATCCCATGACCCTAAACTTAAATAAGATATAGTGCATTGTAGAAATAAAATATTAATATCATTAGCACTAAGAACAAAAAAAAAACTCAAAACAGGTTTCAAGTGCAAAACCCATACTTGATATTTCTTCACAAAAGCGATTCTACCATGCAGTCCTCGAAATAATTAGTAAACATATTAATAATATATTAAATTAAACTAACCTCTTGGAAATTCTAAAATATACACTTCAATTAAAAAATTCTAAAAATATGTAAGCCTACAAATAGAAGCAAAATATAACCATAAGATGTGAGAGGATATAAGAATGATGCATTTTCTCTATTGTTGGTGGCTATAAAATAAGTATTTCCATATAATACATTATTCATGTATCTAAAAAAAAATCCAGTCATTCCTAAAAATATATTTGAATGGCCACCGGTCATGTGATCTGTTTGTCTTTATTGTGATTTATAACAAGGCTTTTTAGGTACACAAACAATTGAGCAAAAAAAATAAAACATATTTTGTCATTAGTTCCCCATTTATCAACCATAAATGATTCTTCTAGGCCTATAAGTACTATAAGTTATTAAAAAAATGTTGCTGCCACAAAATATAGTCTACATTTAGTGACTTTTCCAATGTCATGTCGGCTTGGAACATGTTTGTAAAAAAAAAAAATTCTGTATTTCAATTATTTACATTTAACTCTTGCACATAGCAATCGTTTTTCAAGGTAGAGACTAAATAGTAAAGGCCAAGGCTATTCCCAGCTGGTTAGGCATAGCACTATTTGGATTATTTCAAGCAGACTAGGAATAGTACCCAAGGCTATTCACAGTCAGCTGTCATTTTTGCTATATATGACTGGGAATGGGCCTAATATTTTAAGATAACAAAAGCATTTATTGTGACTGGGGAATGAAGTATAAATTATGAGAGCAGTTCAATTTTACAAGCTTTTATTTAACTCACTTCCTCTGTCGTCAGTTTGTCGACAGTCTGTCTAGATAGAAACGCAGGAGTGAAAATTCGGACAGTTCTACTTGACCAACACGATTCACAGTTGGCACGTGGGTCAAGACATGAAGACAATGCAATCTGAAACTAAATTTGACTTAATTGGATGCCTAATTAATTTTTTATTAATTAATTAAAATTTGGACCGAATTAGCAGGCATGTCTAGCCAACCACACCACACGCGTCATCACCTTCAATAGCTTCAATGGCTGCGTTCAAAAACCATTGCGCGCCTACTGAACGTGATGTTCAGTAGGCGCGCAATGGTTTTTAGTCATGTAACTCTATTGTAAATAAAACATGTAAAGTACTGAAAACAAAATTCATAAAAAACGTTTTAATAACAAGCTTTTATGTAATGATGCACTAAAAAGTAGAAAATAAATTATAGACTACTATTTAAATAACTATAAAGAAAAGCGTGGGTGTCTTCCTTAACATTAGTAAAGGTATCCAATAGATACTAAAGTGACCCACGCTTTTCTTTATAGTTATTTAAATAGTAGTCTATAATTTATTTTCTACTTTTTAGTGCATCATTACATAAAAGCTTGTTATTAAAACGTTTTTTATGAATTTTGTTTTTTTATTATGTTATAGTTTTAAAAAACAAAATTATTATTAGTTAAGCCTTTGGGTTATATCAGCTGCATAGTACATAGGTCTTAGTCTCAGTGATCAATTATACACTCTAACTAAATCTATACTAATCAATCAGGGTTTTCTAAATTGAAAATATAAAACCCTATCATTAACAATTGCAAAAAATACAATTTGGACAACAGGTGGTCTACATCACATGCCATCAATAAAAAAGCATTTGATGGGTTCAAACCCACACTATCATGCTCATTCGACCACACTGCTTCATGAACATTTGGGGGTTTTTAACATTATAAAACAAAAGTCATGATGGTGAATAGCCTTAATACGGCTATTCCAAGTTCAACAGTTGTCTGGAGATAGACACTTTGAATAGTAAATAGATTAGATCAACATAAAAATATTAAATCAATACTAACCCTATCACTGACTGTCAGTGATAGTCTTTCAAGCAAGAAACAATTTAAAAATTGTTTCCTTTAATTTTATCATGATTTGTGAGCAGATCTAGAATAGATCTAGATGCTTCATAGTACAGTGTTAATAAATTCAAAGAAATTAAAATTTTGTAAAAGTATTGAAAATATTGGAGTTGTAATAAAGGAGAGATAGCGAGCATTGGCTGTGTTTATACTAGTAACATCCGCTAGATCTATTCTAGATCTAGTAAGATACAAACCGAGGCAAGACCATGTGACGCAGAAGGAAAGTCCATTAAATTATAATATAAAAACATTTTAAAACAAAAAATTCAATTTAAATAGGCCTAGAGCTATAAATCTAGATATTACTAGTTTACTAGATAATAGTTTATTAACAGTAAATTCAGTTCTAATTGAATGAAGGGAGACCTTATAATATATACCAGTGTCTGAGAATAGAATCTTCTTTAAAAGGGGGGTGTTAGGTTACTGGTAGTGGTTGTTATCTAAATACACACATT
Source organism: Physella acuta (assembly GCF_028476545.2). Classification (NCBI taxonomy): domain Eukaryota; kingdom Metazoa; phylum Mollusca; class Gastropoda; family Physidae; genus Physella; species Physella acuta. The sequence continues at coordinate 838,289 of NW_026731973.1, forward strand.
GCTGGCTGATGGCAATGCTAACCCTGTCCTTAACCCTAGCCCCAACCCTAGTTACTATGAGTAGTTAGTTAGTCCTACCATACGCCATACACGCCTAACATTTCTAATCATAAAAATAATTAAAATAATAGCCTAATAAAATTAGGGTAATCTATCGTTTAGGTATGTAAAATCGCCCGTGGCTAGTAATGGGAAAAACAGGTGACTCCTTAAATTTTATTAATTATTTCATATTTTGTCGAGGATTTATTTTTTGAAAAATACAAAAATGTTTCCTTTTTTCATTTATGTAGAGATCTACCTGTTTTTAAACAATTGAATTAGCCTAAAACTTTTCAGTAGCATAATAAATGAAGACTAGCGATGTTTCCATCAGATGCAACCATGCTCATTTACTATAGCAGCCATCTTGCTTAAGTTTTTTTTTGTAAACTTATAGCGCGAGATTCAGGGGAAGCCACTCTATTTTACAAATGGCTGCTGTTTATAAAGCAAATCTTGCTGGTAAAGACTGCTGTTCAAAGTTAATTTCTGGCCTATTTATTTTAAATTACTAAAAATTAGTCGAGATTACAATACTAAATACTAGGTTGAATTATGGATTTTTTAAAATAAAATATTCTGTTATTTCAAATACACCATTAAGTTCCTTACCCCTTAAGAGAACATTTGACACCACATTTAAATATCTAGCTTATTCGGTTGACGAGAAAAGAGAGAATTTGAAAATTTAGCTAGAATGGAAAATGAACGACAAAACAAGAATCTTGCTCCTGGACCGGCATAACATGACGCCGTGGACTTGTGTGCACGAGCTTTTAATTCCCGCCATGGTAATTGCGTCAGCTTAGGTCATTTACTCACCGGAAAATAACAAAAACCAACTGGTTGATAATAAAACTAGATCTAGTTATTTTATTATTTATTAAATTCTACTCTACGTGTTATTCATAACATTTTAAGAAATAATGAACACCTACATAAATCAAACGACCATAATAAATATTTTTTATTTCAAATTCTAATTTTAAATAATAAATATGCATAAAATAATATGATAGTAATAGTTTAAATAGTTTATAAATGCAAATACATTTTACACTCAATCACATTATATTGAGTCAACAGTGTGGCAGCTGAGGTTCATACATGGTATTAATGTCTTTTTTTTTACATTACATTTTTTTCTTCTTGAAAACATGACGTATGTGATTTTTTTAAAAATAAAATCTCCAAACATCAACACTCGCGTGATTGCTTGCTTATGTTTACTATCCTGTGGATGAAAAATCCCACCACGGTCGCGGGGTCACCGTGACTTCAGCAGGCCTATAGTACACGTCATAGAATGAACACGCGTACACGAGATGGTCGGTGTCTTCACTTCTCTCTCTCTCCCCCCCCCCTCTTCTTCAAGCAAATTGAAAAAGAGACCTACTTCCCTACTTCTGGTCATTTTTTTTTTTAAAGTTCGGTCAATTTTTTTTTTAGTTCACATATCAGGCATGCTAGACAGCCAGCTGTATAAAAAAAATATTTTTTAAACTAGATCTAGATGATCTACGTCTAGCTTAAAAAAAATTAATAAATAAACGCTTAAAATGCCCGTAAACAGATTATTTAGCGGCAAAAAAAAAAGGCCCCTGAACGAGCATTTTTTACAATACGCAGCAATGAAAAAGGCTAACGGCCAATAAATTAAGTCTAAAAATCGCCCGTAATTAGGCCTAGCTCTGAAAAAGGCCACTGAACGAGCATCACTGATTATATAAACGAATAGGCCACGCAGCGTTGACGAGGTCAACCACCGGTCACGAATGCAGCAACGGTCGGCCCACAGTGAAGAAAAAAATTAATATACTAATAAAATTACTAATACAATAATAATGTCTATAATTTTACTATTTCCACACATGCTACAATTGAATTATAATTAAAATACTAGACTTAACAGTTCATTCCGTAAAAAACAAAAACTAGTTGTTTCAGTCTGGCAACTAGCGTAACAATGACGTCATGATACTAAAAATAGCGGATAGAAATGTCAGCGTGGGTACCTCATCCTCGAGGAAGATTTTAGAAAAAGTAATCAAAAATACTGTAAATATACATGATAAATATATCAATTATATATTAATGTACAGTTAGTCGAGCCGTTTTCCCCGTTAGTCGGTCGTTTTTGGCGGCGGTTCAGTTTTTACGGAGAGTGCTCCACTAGAAATCCTCTCATTATTTACAACCACGAATCTTGCGATTTTTTCTGACATTCTAAGGCATATTATCCATTTTATTAGCAATTTGCATTAAAATAATGATGAGAATTTGCGATATAAACAGTTTTTTCGGTAATCTATCGTTTTGGGTACGTAAAATCGCCCGCGATTTGTAATGTGAAAAACAGGTGACTCCTTAAATTTTAATAATTATTTCACATTTTGAGGAGGGTTTATGTTTTAAAAAATTCAAAAATGTTTCCTTGATTCATTTATGTACCTGTTTTTAAACAATTGAATTAAAACTTTTCCGTAATAAATGAAGACTAGCGATGTTTCCAAAAGATGCAACCATGCTCATTTACTATAGCAGCCATCTTGTCTAAGTTTTATTTTTATAAGCTTTTAGCGCCAGATTCAGGGGGAAGCCACTCTATTTTACAAATGGCTGCTGTTTATATAGCAAATCTTGCTCTCAGACACTGCTGTTTAAAGTACTTTAAAGTTGATTTCTGGCCTATATCGATATATTTAGCCATTGATTTAGGTTTATTATTCATTTATCTATAATATTTGACACAAAAGTATGACAATATACTTCTATTAAAGTAATTTAAAGCCTTGACAATGAGGTAACGTTTTCGTACATAAATAGCCGCGGGCGATTTTACGTACCCAAAACGATAGATTACCATATATATATATATTATTATATATATATGTCAGAATCGTAGGCCTTGAACTAAGTGTTGCCTGTACTCTTAGTCTAATCACCAATCGTAGTCTTACATCTCTATCTAGACTACTATTACCACGCTACTCAATAATCTATAGGCCTATACTCTCAAATAAATATTACCATTTTATAGGCCCTAGGCCTATTTATTTTAAATTTAATAATAGGTCTTTAATTTTAGATTAGGCATAAATTCTGGTAATTTATTAAGTAGGTCAAATTATCTGATTAGGCCTACTGTATTATTCATTATAATCATTCATTATAATCTAGGTCCGACATTCGATTTCTATTACTTTAGACCTGGCATAATAATAATAACAACACTAATAATTAAGAACGAAGAAGAAGAGAGAAGTAAAAGAGACCTGGCATAAATTTAAAATTACTATTTCTAAATTGAATTAACCATTGCCAGAAAAACTGCTTATATTAATTCTATGATAAAATATTTATTTCAGGCAATCCCAGAATTCTTAAATGTTTGAAAAAGATGGCAGTGCCATCTATTTTTGAATGAACAATATCCACAAAAGACACTTAAAGTGGCTAGATAAAGAAGAAATTGTTGGTGAGTTCTGTGAAGACCCAGGTCCAGAAGTAATAGCTATTGGGTGCAGTAATACCACAGAAGAGGAGACAAATGTATTAGAATCAGTTAAACAACGTTATCTTTCATTTGAAAGGATAAAGGACAATGACAAACTTGTCAAGCACTACACTGGCTTGGACAGTACAGCGACTTTTTTTTACTGTGTCTTGGTCATTAGGGAGAGGGGTTGATAAATTAAATTACATTTATACACAGTCTTGTGAATGTCTTTGTACACATGACCAATTTTTATTAATGTTAATTAGATTAAGGCACCATTACCCTGTAATTGAACTTGCTAGAATGTTTGATATTTCCAGTTATACTGTTCAAAATATATTTGTTACATGGATTAATTTTTGTGCTGTTCAGTGGGGGGAAATAAATATGTGGCATAAAAGGAGTTCATTTCAAGCAAAAGGGTTCATGTTGAAAGGATTATTGGTATGGCAAATGTTTACAAAATGTGTAAACAGCCTTTAAATTCATCAGAAAGTAGACTAGCTACTTAAATACTTAAGGTATGTTTTTTTTATGTAACTTCAGGAAGAATATTGTATCTCCCAATGCTTCAATTTGTATTTTGTAAAGAACTGCTGTATTATATTAATGAACTTTTTATTGTATGTATTGACTCAATTTGTTGTTTTTCAAAATAACTTATGTATCAATGACATTGGTCGTTTTAGGTGCTGTTACTTGTGAAAAATTTATCTATTTAATTAAAAATCACAACAAAACAAGTGCAGATCAAAATATTAAAATGTACCTCTATTTTGTGTACATCAAATTCAATTAAATTATGTCATATATATATATATATATATATATATATATATATATATATATATATATATATATATATATATATATATATATAACAATGTATGTCTGTCTGTTTGTTTGTTTGTCCTTTTGTCCTTTATGCATTACTATACCTCTCATTACATCGCGGTGAAACTTTGGGAAGTTGTTGAGAATATTCCTAGGGAGGCTTCTGCGAAAAAACAATTCAAATTCGCAGGGGTGGCGCCCCGGCGGGGCGCGATTTGTTTTTCTCTATATACGGTATATAAAAATAAAAGTTGATTTTTACTTTGACACCATTCATCTGATCGCTATCAAACTTCGATGAGTTCATTAGAACACTTTAAGGAAGGGTTCTGTAAAAAAATCATTTTTAATTTCACAAGGGCGGCGCCACGGGAGGGTGCGATTTTTCTCTATATACCGTTTATAAAAATAATGAACGTGAATTGCAGTGACAACGTTTACACGATCGCCATGAAACTTTGGGAAGATGTTGAGAATTTTCCTGGGGAGGTTTCTGCGCTAAAAACATTTTCAAATTCGCAGGGGTGTCGCCCCGGCAGGGCGCGATTGTAGTTTCTCTATATACGGTTTATAAAATAAAAAGTCTATTTTGGTTTCACACCGTTCATTCGTGTACCATGAAACTTTGGGGAGATGATTAGATCACTCAATGGTAGGGTTCTGCAAAAAAAAAATATTTTTTAATATCGCAAGGGCGGTGCCCCCGGGGGGAGCGATTCTTTTCTCTATACACGGTATATAAAAAATAAAACTCGGATGCAGTTCATCGGAATGCCATGAAACTTTAGGGAGTAGATGAGAATACTCCCGAAAATATTACTGCGAAAAAGAAAACTAAAGTTTCTTATGGGCGGCGCCATGTAGGGTACAATTTTCGTTAATACACGGTTTGGCGCCCAGAGTTTTAGTTTTAGAGCGACTATGTTGGCACTTGGCATCCGTTAATCGAGCGTCCTGCGTAGCGAGTAAGGGGTACTATTATATTCAGTGGTAAAACTACAATAGGCTTCTAAAAAATAACTTGGTAACGCGAGGAAATCCTGTACAGTTTCGTCACCTTGCGAAAGATGGAAAAAAAATTGTGTCCTTTCAAAACACTAGGTTTAATGCCCCAAAATTCCTCAAAGTTAAGTGTTTTGAACGGACACAAATTTTGAAAATTCATAAAAAACTAGTTTGAAGATATGCACTTAGAATTTTTAGCTGATTGCCCCAAAATATGGAAGAAGATTATGAATTGATTGTTATTGGGCTTAAAATGTAATATTTTATGAATGGTGGAAAACCTACGAAGGGGTTAATTTTTCAAGATGGCCGCAGTTGTCATAGTTACCAAGATTTTTCCACCAATTTTTTTAGTGGAAATGCATATGCCGATGTATCTTAATAAAGCTGTAAAGAAATAACTGTTTTCTAACTAGTATTAAAAAGTTTTTTTTACCGGAGCCTTCCCCCTTAATACTCAATTATTTTAAGGGAAAAAAATTGTTTTAAAATATGAACCGAAACAAAAAATATTGAAATAAAATAAATATTATTTTTGTTCGCTTTTTACTTTCTCGTATATACGAAGTATAGAGAAAGTATTGTAATCGTGCACAAAAATAACATGAAATTTTGACAGTTTTCACCGTTTTACTCCTCAGTCCTTCATCACATCCGGAGTATAGAGGACTTATTTTAATCAGGCAAAAATTATAAATACAAATATATAAACATTTTGGCGTTTTATGCGTCATTGAGTCGTAAAAACTGGACTATGCAATTCTGTCCGTTATCTGTGTGTCCGTGTGTAAACACGATAACTTGAGTACCGTTAGAGCTAGGTTAATGAAATTTCATATATAAGTATTTTATCAAAATCGTAGATCCTGATCAACTTTTAAGCGATTTCTGATTACCGGAAGTGGTACTTTTTCTACTTTGAATTTTTCAAAAGCCTATAAGTTGCGTACTATTTTAGATAGATGCATGAAATTTCACACGTAAGTAAAAGATCTAATTCTCTACCTTCTGTCAAATTGTGAGTAATTTCCGTTGACCGGAAGTACTAATGTACTCTATTTACGATTTCTCAAAAACGCAAGTAAATTTATAAAGTACTAATAATATCCCGCACATTTATACACATTTTATTAGGCGTTCACTTGGTGTGGGACGGAGTGGTCTAGCGGTAGAGAGCTGGACTGCTAACCCGTTAGTCTCGAGTTCGAATCCAAGTTCAAGACAGTATACCGTCCCTGAGTCCACCCAACTCTGATGGGTACCTAACTCCTGTTAGGGAAAGTAAAGGCGGCTGGGCATAGTGCTGACCACACTATCTCTTCATATGCCGAGGTCATAGAACCAAGTGAACTCTACTTCACTTGCCCCATAGACCGTAGGTTTGAAAGGGAAACTTTTCACTTGGTGTGCAATTATTTTTTTACGAGATTCTATTCTATTATAACAAGTTTAAGTAATTAAAAATGGATAACAAATATTGTCTATGTCCTGAGTTACCATCCCTCGTAATTTGATATTAGAATATTCGAGAAAGTTTAGGGGAGATCACTCCCGGTTTATTTTTTTAATTAACAAAAACTGAAATCATCATTTAGAAACAGAGTTAAGGGCATGTTTACAGGCTTTTATTTGACTTGATTCCTCGTGCTTTTTGTGTCATGTCTGGGTCAGAGTTTCTTTCAGGCATCTCTTCTGGGGGGGGGGGGGGGGGGGGGTGGGGGTGGGTGGGGGGGGGGGAGGGGGAATAAAATGGATTTATATAGAAAACATACTTTTCCAGTGTCCGCTTCCCCCCCCCCCCCCACCCCCACTCGGACACAGTAAAGGTATGTTTTCTATTAAAATCCATTAATTCCCCCTTCCTGGTGAAAAAAATCTGTAAGAAACACTGATTTTGCTTTCAACGTTGTATAAGGTCGTCCATAAATCTTTTTTTATATTTGGTCACATAATTAAGTGAACAAAAAATGTCTATGTGTGGGGGGTGTCGTTTATGCATGATTACACCTTTCATCTGATCGACATGAAATAAAAAACGATGTAAATTTTGAGCATACTCAATCAATTAATGGGAGGTTTCCCCGAAATGCTGCCTCGAAGCTTTGGGTTCATCGCCGGCCTAAGTATATAACTTGCCAACCCTCGGCGGCTTCGTTATTTTTTAGTTGAACATGCATACGAAATCTAATGCCTTTACCCAGAGCGCCCCAACAGCAGGCGAGTCAGTTAGTGCTTAGATGTGAATGATTCAGCTCCGAGAACGTCACTACAATTAGCATAATTTATAGAGTACACCTACCATTTTAAGCGCCTGCAAATTTCGTTTATCTATAGCTTAAAGAGCGGAAAAATGAATTTTTGTCAGTTGTAAAAAATGTAATTTATGAATTCATTGAAACACACGAGTTAGAAACAAAATGAGAAAATTTTTTTTTTCGTCATCCATTTATTAATTATTTCACTTAGATCTAGTCCCTTCTTCTGTTCTCAATCTACCTTATGCAATTAATGCGTAGCAAACATCGCAAATACTCCCTCTATCTAGCAGGTCAAATGACGTGTTACTCCCTCTATCTCGCAGGTCAAATAACCTATATTAAACGTAGTGCTGGGTGTGTGCTGGTGTTAATTCAATGCTATATGTTAGATAATTCACATCCGTTTAGAATACACTTAATAAGCAAACAGTATTTATGTCATATTGGATTTTGCTTACAATTGAAATATGTAAAACTGTTGTGTTTACTTCCATAAACACTAATTTCTTCTAACCATGTGGTTATTGTGAAAGCACATATTTACTTTTGTTTTATCAAAAATAATTAGTCAAGACAACGGTTCGTATTGAGACTTTGGCCGATTCATCTACAACAATAAATATTAAGCTAACGTTCCCGAAGTCTACATATAAATATTTAAGGGGGAAGGCTCCGGTAAAAAAAACTTTTTTAATACTCGTTAGAAAACAGTTATTTCTTTACAGCTTTATTAAGATACATCCGCATATGCATTTCCACTAAAAAAAAATTTTGAAAAAATCTTGGTAACTATGACAACAGCGGCCATCTTGAAAAATTAACCCCTTCGTAGGTTTTCCACCATTCACAAAATATTACATTTTAAGCCCAATAAACAATCAATTCATAATCTACTTCCATATTTTGGGGTAATCAGCTAAAAATTTTAAGTGCATATCTTCAAACTAATTTTTTATGAATTTTCAAAATTTGTGTCCGATCAAAACACTAGTTTTAATGCCCCAAAATTCCCCAATGTTAAGTGTTTTGAACGGACACAAATTTTGAAAATTCATAAAACATTAGTTTGAAGATATGCACTTAAAATTTTTAGCTGATTACCCCAAAATATGGAAGTAGATTATGAATTGATTGTTTCTTGGGCTTAAAATGTAATATTTTATGAATGGTGGAAAACCTACGAAGGGGTTAATTTTTCAAGATGGCCGCCATTGTCATAGTTACCAAGATTTTTTCAAAATTTTTTTTTAGTGGAAATGCATGTGCGGATGTATCTTAATAAAGCTGTAAAGAAATAACTGTTTTCTAACGAGTATTAAAAAAGTTTTTTTTTACCGGAGCCTTCCCCCTTAATACAGTCAACTCTTTAATTTTTAAATTATAGTAACAGGCGATGTTATATTACTAAATATTAAAAAACTATTAGGATATACCCCATAGACAGCAATTGTGTATTTTATCATGAAAAACAATTGTTGTGACTTTCATTGTTTTACTTACCCTGGCCACTCCAGATGACTTTAAGAAGGAGTTGAGAGTAGTTGTTATAAATTTTTGAGTTTATAAAACAATTCTAAACGGCTTTTCAAATATGGCGTCGTTGTGAACACACGAAGAAACAGCATATAAGACAAAACAACCACCAAGAAGTTACAAAACGCGAGTAAATAAAACAAAGGCTCAATAACAATACATCAATTTAATAATATCTACAACTATAGGCTATTCTAAATACACACGCTAGTACACAAAGAAATATGAAAGTGCAGGACTAACCTACACAAACCTTGTTTGGAGAACCCAGCTAAACTGAGACAATCGTTCTCACACACCTTAAATATCGTGACAGAAAACAGGTACCAGCTGGTTGTCTAGACTCACAGCACAAGCTTTGAATAGGGACGAACGGGATAGGGTACAAAGTATAAACATCATTCACCCCACCCTCACTCATTACCTACACCCATATTTTTTAAAGATTGTATTTTAAGTTTAGTAAGATTACCTAGACTTTTCAAGCCTATGATGTTACATTTTAAACACAATGAAATTTCCCTTCAAAAAGCAATTGGAAGCTAGTTTGCATAATATTAATAAACATGAAAGTATATATGAGAAAAAAAACGGATTAGGCCATAAATAGATATTTTTCAGGGGGGGGGGGGGGTGTTTGACACTATTATGTGCCGCACGCCGGTTACATTTGACCCAGCGAATAGAAATATACATTTAGATATAGAATTGCAATTGGTATTATATATTTGACATGTAAATAACAAGTAAGATTAAATAAATACATAATGCAAAGACCATTTTAATCATATTTGTTCTAATATGAGTAAAAAAAGATTCATTTGTTTGTATAATAGTAATAGACTAGCCATCGGTATCCGTTTCACGTGAATTATAGGCCTATATATTTTAAAACATCAGTTTGGTTATTGAAAATCTGGAAATAGGCTATAATAAACAAATACTATATGTTTATTATTCTTTTAAATGATAATGTAATAGAATATCTGAACATAATTAACCAAATATCCTTACCTATAAGTACTGTGACTGATGTGCTGTAAAATTGTGTGATTGCGGCGTGCTACTGCGTTTTCCACGTAATGACAAATATAGCGATATTCGTTTTGCGCCGAGATTTTTAATTAGCACTTGAAATAATAGGCGGTTTGTTCAAATGATTATATCTCGATAATAATTCAACAGATTTCTCTAATATTTTCAGGCATTATGGGGAATCATACTGGCTTTTGATTTATGTAAAAAAAAAGGAAATCGAATTTTTTTGAGTTAGACGGTTTGCGACCGAGACCATTGATATGCTACAGGTCCTTCGCCAAGGCCGTAAAAAGTGCCGGTAATAAACGAATGCTTTCTTTTTTTTTTATTGGCAACTGCGCTACAGAGGCTTTCGATTGATACTTACTTGGAATTTGTATTTTTAAATTGTTAATTTATATTCACCGTGCTATTTTGTGATGGCGTGGTTGTTTGGTTGAGCGTTATGCTGCTAGTCAGTGCGGCTCGAGTTCGGATCCTAGTTCGGACTTGTGAGTATATGGTATAAAGTAAAGGCAGCTGCATGTGGTGCATCTCTACATCTGACCAGGTCAAAAAACATAAGAACATTAATTTATATACCCTATGGGTTGCTAGGTTTGAAGAAAAATATGTACTACTTTGTTTTTACCTTAGCACTTTGTAACCATTTATAATTCATTAAATGGGTATTCAATATGCTTTTTTATATTTAGCAAATAAAGCGACCGTAAAAATAAACAAGTTAATAAAAAGTCTAGTGACAATTTAAGCGCAATTTCCTTATGTTATCTATAAAAATTTTAAATCGAGATAAATCATATATTCAGGAACGGAAATAGTTTTATTGTAACGAGTAGGCCTACACGATGCTCAGTTTAAAAAAGTAGTAAATATTTCTTAATTAATTTTTTTGACTGAACGAAAGGATATTTTTGAAAACTTTCTTCGGCAATATTGTTCTAAATGATGGCAGGAATCGATTGGTAAATGTTTCAAGTCGCTAAGTGGTCTGGGTTGTTTTGAGGTATTTTGGCTTTTCCGGGAAATCCAGGAAGGAATTCCGGGAATTTTTTGGGCCCACAATCATCCTTGGAACTTGCTTAACATATTTGCTTTGGAACTAGTCCTCGATATTGCTTCGTTGAGGAGGAGATACGACTTGAAGCTGCGGACACACATCCATCCATCCATCCAGAAATGACGCATTGCCAGTGAAAATGAAATTGCCAGTATGGAAATTGCGCTATAAATTAAAAAAAAAACCTAAGCCTAAAATTAGTTCAGAAATTTTATACTTTTAGAATTAATGCTATTAAAGTGTTTATAAAAAAAGATTGTCTCCTCAGAAGTTTTGATGTCACTACCTGTTGGCCAGATGCCACTGTGACTGCTGGCCTGATGTCATTGTACTTGTCTAATGCAGGTTGTTTTACCTGTCAACCTGATATTCTGTCATGTTGCTGTATGTCTGACTGAGCTGTTTGTGAATAGTGTAAATGTGTTAAGTTATGAATTAGGATTGTGTAACAGTAGGGCCTACATATATTGTAAACATCTAGTAAATGTAAATAAATGAATTGAACTTTGTGTTTTATTTTAGTTAGCTTCTGTTATTGTTAATAATGTAAACAAAACCATGCGGGTATAAAAATAAAACCCTGGGTTTCTAAAAGTTATAGCTTACTTCTCCTATCATACACATTTACAGATAACACTCATAAAAAGTAGGCTACATAAAGAAAAAAATTGTACACATGCAGCTGACATTATAGAATGCTATTTCCTTTTACAGTCAGAATACAATTTCTTTTTGAGTATGTATAATAGACATGGTATACTCTTTGACAAAAGAACCTTTTCATAATACAAATATTAAAATTAATAAACTATGGCCCACTATTCGATGGCCCTAGTTAAAGTTATGTGAAGAGAAAAAAGTATAACAAGATATTTAATAATAATTTGCTCTAAAATAAATTATTTATGTTAAAAATTGTTTTTTTTTAGTCATGATGAATTTCCTGGCTTACCTATAGAATGAATTATTTATGAGTATTTAAATTAGATATTTGACAAAAATTTTTGTGACAAACATCACATTCATGTGGCTTATCTCCTGAATGAAATCTTGTATACATACATATGGCTTACAACCTGTAAAAACACATATATCATAACAAATTATTATTCTGAGTCAACTTTTTGTGACAAATATAACAGTTACATTGTTTCTCTCTATAATAAAATTTTTTTGGTGTAAAAATAAACAAGAACTTTGAGAAAACCTTGGATGTCAAACATTACATTCTTGTGGCCTTTCCCCTGAATGAAACTTTTTATGACTTAATAAATTAGAACTTTGAGAAAACCTTTTGTGACAAATATCACATTCATGTGGCCTTTCTCCTGAATGAACCTTTTTATGTGTTTTCAAAGTAGAATTTTGAGAAAATTTTTTATGACAAACATCACATTCATGTGGCCTTTCTCCTGAATGAACCTTTTTATGACTTAATAAATTAGAACTTTGAGAAAACCTTTTGTGACAAATATCACATTCATGTGGCCTTTCTCCTGAATGAACCTTTTTATGTGTTATCAAAGTAGAATTTTGAGCAAATTTTTTATGACAAACATCACATTCATGTGGCCTTTCTCCTGAATGAACCTTTTTATGGTTTTTCAAAGTAGAACTATGAGAAAACCTTTTATGACAAACATCACATTCATGTGGCCTTTCTCCTGAATGAACCTTTTTATGACTTAATAAATGAGAACTTTGAGAAAACTTTTTATGACAAACATCACATTCATGTGGCCTTTCTCCTGAATGAATTTTTTTATGTGTTCTTAAATTAGAATTTTGAGAAAACTTTTTATGACAAACTTCACATTCATGTGGCCTTTCTCCTGAATGAACCTTTTTATGTGTTCTTAAATTAAAACTTTGAGAAAACCTTTTATGACAAACATCACATTCATTTGGCCTTTCTCCTGAATGAACCTTTTTATGCGTTTTTAAAAGACAGTTTATAGAAAACTTTTTATGACAAACATCACATTCATATAACTTATCTCCTGAATGAACATTTTTATGTGTTCTTAACGTAGAGCTTTGAGAAAACCTTTTATGACAAACATCACATTCATGTGGCCTTTCTCCTGAATGAACCTTTTTATGTATTTTCAAAGTAGAATTTTGAGAAAACTTTTTATGACAAACATCACATTCATACGACTTATCTCCTGAATGAACCTTTTTATGTGTTTTTAACGTAGAACTTTGAGAAAACCTTTTAAGACAAACATCACATTCATATGGCTTTACTCCTGTATGAATTTTTTTGTGATTACTTAAACCAGAACTTCGAGTAAACCTTTTATGACAAACATCACATTTATATGGCTTATCTCCTGAATGAAAATTTTTGTGTTGTAATAAATTTATCTTCTGACCAAACTTTTTATGACAAACATCACATTCATATGGCTTATCTCCTGAATGAACATTTTTGTGTTGTAATAAATTTTTCTTCTGACCAAACTTTTTATGACAAACATCACATTCATATGGCTTATCTCCTGAATGAACATTTTTGTGTTGTAATAAATTTTTCTTCTGACCAAACTTTTTATGACAAACTTCACATTCATGTGGCTTATCTCCTGAATGCATTTTCACATGTGTATATAATTTACATTGATAAGAGAACCTTTTATTACAAACATTACTTATGTATTGCTTATCTCTTGAGTGCTCTTTTTTATTTTTACTGAAATTACAACTTTGAGAAAGATTCTCATGGTAGCTTTCATAATCAACTTGCTTATTTCCTTCTTGAGCTGTTTTATGTTTTTTTAAGTTAGAACTTTGAGAAAACCATTTGTGTTTGTGACTAGAAAAATTTTGATATCTTTTGTCTCTAGAAAGTTGGAGATTTTCTTCAACTTGAAGTTCAAGCCTTTTTTGTTGTTTATTCTCAAAACATAAAAATCCTGTAAATAAATCTGGATTTGAATCTTTACTACTTGATAAAGTTGTTACTTCTGATTTGTTATCTTCAGATGTTGATAATGTTGATACAGCAGGCTTTTTATCTTTACAAATTAAAAACTCAGTTGTAACATCAGGTTTAACATCTTGCAAGTTAATAAATGTTTTGTTGTGTTTAAATTTATCAAGAGATGAAAAACTTGAAAATTCTGTTTCTGTGTCATTAGAAGATGAAAATTCTGTTGTAGTATATGGTTTAACATCTTGAGAAGCTGTGAATGTCAAGTTGGGTTTTGCATCAACCATAGATGAAAATGTTGTAAATTCTGTTTTTATGTCTTGAGAAGATGAAAATATTGTTGATAGATCTGGTTTCAAATCTTCAGAGTTTAAAAATTCTGTTAATTTGTGTGACTGTTCATCTACAATTGATAACATTGCAGCTAAATGTTCTTTTTCCTCTTCCATTCTTGACAGCTTTTTTTATAAATCAACTGATGATTAAAAATGTTATAAATGTTAAATTGAAAAGTGGTGATTATAAAGTCAGAATAAAGTATTATTAATTGTATGGAGCAGAGACATGGAGAGTCTCCAAGGCAAGCACAGCAAAGATACAGACCTTCATGAATAGATGCCTTAGACAGATGCTGAAACTGAGATGGCAGGACAAAGTGCCGAACTTGGAACTATGGAGGAAAGCTAGGCAGGAGCCTATAGGTATGCAAATAAGGAGGAAGTGGATTGGGTGGGTCACACACTGCGAAAGGCTCACACAAATGTTACACGCCAAGCGCTTGAGTGGAACCCCCAGGGAAAGCGGAAGAGAGGGCGCCCAAGACAGACATGGAGGCGGAGTCTTCTTGAAGAACTGAAGCCAATAGGGATGTCTTGGGAGATGTCAAAATTAATAGCCGAGAATAGGAAGAAATGGAAGGAAATGGTGGAGGCCCTATGCTCCATAAGGAGCAAAGAGGACTAAGTCAAGTAAGTCAATAATAATACTTTATTCTTTATTTATAATTATTATAAAAATGGCAAAATTAATGGCTGAAGGTCTGTTAATCTTTTCACTCTGTCTGATGTGATCTAAATGTAGATTGCCAGTAATGCCAAGGCTATCAATAGATTAGGACTGCATATTAATATTCTTTAAATATTCTTTTAAAAACACAAATTTGTAATCCAGTACTGCTTATTTTGGCTAAGGATTGCGGAATTACCAAATGTGCTTAGATCCTCTCACATCCAGTCGAGGTTATATATATTGTGCCTTGGTTGGCAGGAAATAAGAACAGTGTTTATGTCTTTGAAAAATGAGAAAAGATATTGCATATTTCTTCGAACATAAGACTTAATTGGCAGATGAAAAACAATGACACATTTTATATGTCAAAATATACTTATTTATATTAATTCAGCTAAAATACTTAATATTTGTATTGAAAAATAAATTAATACTATTTTCTTAGACTATTTCTAGCCCTGACCTTTTAACCTAGCCATTAACCCTCAACTCAAACCTTGACCCTAAACTTAAGATATAAGGAAAAAAAAAATGAAATATTAATGTCATTAGCACTAATAACAAAAAACTCAATTAAAACAGGTTTTAAGTGCAAAACACATACTTGATATTTCTTCACACTAGTGATTCTAACCATGCAGTGCTCGAAATAATTAGTAAAAATAATAATAATATATTAAATTAAATAAACCTCTCTGAAAAATTCTAAAATATACACTTCAATTAAAAATTTCTAAAAAAAATATGTAAGCCTTCAAGCAAAATATAACCACAAGATTTGAGAGGATATAAGATTGATGCATTTTCTCTATTGTTCGTGGCTATAAAATAAGTATTTCCATATAATACATTATTCATGTATCTAAAAAAAATATTAATAATTCCTAAATAATTATCATTAAAAAAGTTTTTAAAAACCCACGTTTTCTGATTGAACTAAAAAGTAGAAAATAAATGCTATACATCACAATAATGCAAGCGATCACTCTACTATAAGTGATCGCAAACTGCGTGCGCAATATGCCAAAAAATGAAAAACTTGGGGCGCCGAAGTAAAAGTTTTTTATCGGTCATTGCTAATATAAGATGTAAAAGTTATATTACTGTTGATTATATAATACTATTGCGTTTTATTAGGAAGCTTGTAGAGAGTCAACAGTATTAAAAACTGTAAAAAAAAACCCGGCGCCCCACGTTTTTCATTGTGAGATGCCACAAAAATGAATCAAAGCGTTGAATCGAACGGCCTACTGGTAGTTATCTAAATAAACACATTGCTGGCTTATGTCAATGCTAACCCTGTCCTTAACCCAAACCCTAGTTACTATGAGTAGTTAGTCCTACCGTATGCATACGCCTAACATTTCTAATCATTCATAAAATAATAATTATAATAATTATAATAAATAGGCCTAGGCCTAATAAAACTAGATCTAGCAGAGATTACAATGCTACTAGTACTACTAAAGTTAAGTACTAGATCTAGATCTAGATCAACATCTAACAACCCAACACACCTAATTTATGGATGAGTCTATTATTGGACACCAGTATCTAAAATCATCCTGGGTAAAACTATGCTTTAGTGTATTTGATTCTCCGCTGCTTGTTTACCTCCAGTTGAGCATATTTTATTATTATAACCGAAACACACCAAAACATTAGGAAAACACAATTTATTTATTTGTATTGTATTTTTGTTTTAACAAATAGCAATGTAAACAGAAAGTGTTATTTCAACGCCAAGGGTAGACAAAGGTACAGAATATAGTCCAAGTTAAGACAGAACAGACAGACCCGACGGGTTCCGAACCTACCACTCCTCATGGCACCGAATCGCCTCGCCTTCCATGCATCAAGTCAGACGTGTAACCGATTCTGCCAATCAGCTCTACAAAAATTAAAACGGTGCCGTGAGGAGTGGTAGGTTCGGAACCCGTCGGGTCTGTCTGTTCTGTCTTAACTTGGACTATATTCTGTACCTTTGTCTACCCTTGGCGTTGAAATAACACTTTCTGTTTACATTGCTATTTCAATCACAACGCCTGCTTCCACCCCTCACCATGTTTACACAATACCCATTTAAGGAAGCTACTATTTGTCTGTATCATCGTCCCTATACTTGTGTCGCCTGAGTGGTCGAATAATGGTCCTTGTTGTGTTTGAGGCTAACGGTCAGTCCCATTCGCGGTTCAAAGGTCACGCCAGCCCGCGTCTTTCGTGCATAGGTTGTGATTGTGCTCTGCCATGAAAGCTTTATTTTTGTAGAGCTGATTGGCAGAATCGGTTACACTTCTGACTTGATGCATGGAAGGCGAGGCGATTCGGTGCCGTGAGGAGTGGTAGGTTCGGAACCCGTCGGGTCTGTCTGTTCTGTCTTAACTTGGACTATATTCTGTACCTTTGTCTACCCTTGGCGTTGAAATAACACTTTCTGTTTACATTGCTATTTCAGTCACAACGCCTGCTTCCACCCCTCACCTTGTTTTAACAAATGAATAAAAATGAATTAAAAAAAAAAAAAAGACTGACTTTGTTTTAGATTTTGATAATTTACTTTTGTCAAAATTTGAGAAAAATCCAAATTTAGAATATTGGATGTGCTATGTTCGTGTGTCAGTTAGAATTTTCATGGCAATGGTCAATGGGTGAAGGTCGTAAACGTAACTCACAATTGCAAGGTGGTTAAGTTTGTATTGTTACAAGTACATCCCAGGCATGATACTATACTATAAATAAACATTTATGAAATTAAAATGACCCCAAAACTGAGGCCAACACAATTTCAAACAACTAGATCTAGATCTATTGCCCGAGCTATGACGTATGCTGATAATTAAAGTCAATGTGAACTCACGGTGAACCCATGACCGTGATAGGATTTTTCTCCCGCTGACGATCACGATATTTAATTGGAACAGTTCTAATGATTTTTTATGTTTTTTTTTTTTACCTTTTCTAATTAAAAATCACATTCATAAAAAAATAAGATCTAGATTCTAGATCTAATCTAGTGTTTTCATAGTGACTATATTAATATTAGTATTAGTTAGGCATTTTGGTAAAAATATTTCTATTTAACACAGAATGATAAATTTTACATAGAATCAAGAAGAGAATCTGCCATTTAATAAACTACAAAAAATTATCATTCTAGGCCCAGTAGTTTTTTTTATAAGAATTTTTAAAGTGTTAGGTAAAACAGCTTATATGTTCAAGTAAAGTTGCAAAATATTTAGTGCCCTTCTTTGGGTTTGTATAACATTGTTGTTATTAAACATATAATGTAAAAAATGTTCATACTGATGCTAGAGAGTGTAGACAACAGGAATATGCAAGTGAAATAAAGATCAATTTAAAGGAAAAGAATTTATAATTAACTTAATTAAGCCCAATTAAGGTGTGTGGTGCAGTTCTACAATGACTGTCGCAAGTCACTTTTCACACTGCATATCTATGTTGTTATTGATGATATAAAGATAAAACATAGCACATTGATGCTTAAGGATGTTGGAAATAGAAACTTACAAGTTTAATACATGCTAGAAGAAAAAGACTATCACATATAATGAAGTCTAACTAAGGGGGTGGGACTGAAATTTTGCATTAATAATACCTGGGTATTACACTCATACTGAAATATGATATGTTTAGGATTATGTTGAAGTATCAAATTATTAGGAGCATTAGTTGTAGGCTACTTTTAATAAGTAGCCAAGGATTGCTAATCAATAAATAGTGTGACAGAAACTAGACGAGATGTGTGGCAACCAAAGGATAGACAACCGCCTTATTTGCTGATCTGAACCTACTAGATTCTAAATAAAAAAAACATTAGGCCTATTGTTGTTTAGTTTGTTATTTTTAAGTAAAATTAAATCACATTGTTGAAAGTGTTACTGCTTTCTTTTTGACTTTTAAAAAAAATGTATTACTGTTGCTTTAGACTTTAGATCACATTGTTAAAGTGTTTACCATTATTTCTAGACTATTTGATTTTTATTTTACTCATTGGTTAGGCTATAAATATAGACTACTAATAAAAAGTTTAAATGGAATTTGTTTAGACTGGAGAGCAATATTTATTTAATATTTAGATCTAGAGGAATCTATGACCTATTTAAAATTTAAATTATTATTTACCCTATTGAGTCTATTAATGAATGGGACTATTAATTCCAATGCTTTAAATTTTATTTAATCCATAAAAAAGCTATTTTATAAGCTTAGATCTTGCCAATTCAATAAAGACTGTTAAATAGCAATAATGTGGGAATTTTTTATTTCATGCCTATGGGCCGTCATGAAAATTCTAACTCGGCCGCCATTATTAAAATTGCGTAGATCTAGTATATCACTTCACGCAAGGAGCAATATCTCATATATAAGGAGCTCTAAAGCCCATAAAACCAACATTTCCATCCATCAAAATGGTTTGGCATTACTTATTTAGTAGTACTTATTCTCTTTTTTTTAAAGCCGAAATATAGTTCTGAAAGTATCGGTTCGGTACTGCGCGGTTTCGATCCATTTTCGCTATCATCGTTAGGTCGCTTTCAGTATCGAGTATTGTAAAGTGACAGCTACTTCTATCAATGAAACATTTAAATGATAAAATTCAACGCATATGATAGTATCGAATATATTTAATTTTTCGATTCTGATGGCTAGAATTAGCATTCATCGGAACGGCGAATTTTTTCAAGTACGCTTGAAAAAGTCCGGATGTAGTTTGGATCGCAAGATGGCGGCGAATCGAAAAGCCTAGTATTAGTATTATTAGTCACTAGTGTTTTTGTGTTTCGGTTGTGTTTATAATAAAATACGCTCAACTGGAGGGGAACGTGAAGCGGGGGGGATAAAATACGCTAAAATAGAGTTTTACCTCATCCTGAATGAATATTACCATGCAAACGCCAGATAATAAAATAACAGCTTAATAGATCAGTTTTTCTGAATTACGCAATCTCAACTTCATCTGAAAAACAGCTGCCATCTTTATTTTAAAATGGGCCGTATTTTTCAGAAAGCGCCGGTAGGTGGCGCCACAAAGAATTAGGTTAGCAATCAAGCGACACGAAGTACCGAAATTTTACTGCTTAGGCCTACTGCCAGTACTGGCGAAATTCTTTTTTGCTATTTAAAATATTAGATATTGATTATAGTTATAAACGTTTTTGATTTCCTCAAAATATATCACAAATGCAATATGCAATTTTGTGTATTAAAAAAAAAATCGCAGCGCAAATCGGTGTTACAAATTAATCATACGTGTTAATACTTTATACTCAATTATTGTAAGGGAAAAAAATGTTTAAAATATGAACCGAAACAAAAGTACTGAAATAAAATAAATATTATTTTTGTTTTTTATAAAATTTCGGTTTCACACCGTTCATCCGTGTACCATGAAAGTTTGGGGAGATGATTAGATCACTCAATGGTAGGGTTCTGCAAAAAAAAAAAAAAAAAATATTGTTTAATATTGCAAGGGGGGCGCCCCGGGGGGGGGGGGGGGTGATATTTTTTCTCTATATACGGTACACAAACTCGAATGCGGTTCATCCGAGTGCCATGAAACTTTAGGGAGTAGATGAGAATACTCCCGAGAATATTTCTGCGAAAAAGAAAACTAAAGTTTCTTATGGGCGGCGCCATATATGGTATAACTTTCGTCAATACACGGTTTGGAGCCCAGAGTTTTAGAGCGACCATGTTGGCACTTGGCAGCCGTTAATCGGGTGTCCTGCATCGCGAGAAAGCGGTACTACTATATTCAGCCATAAAACTAGAACAGGCTTCTAAA
This sequence comes from Physella acuta, assembly GCF_028476545.2. NCBI lineage: Eukaryota > Metazoa > Mollusca > Gastropoda > Physidae > Physella > Physella acuta. The sequence continues at coordinate 859,307 of NW_026731973.1, forward strand.
AATAACTTTGTAACGCGAAGGAAATCTTTCTGTCCGGTTTCGTCACCTTGCGAAAGATGAAAAACTAACTTTTTGAATATGACGAGCCTACTGTAGAGTTTCGTCACTTTGCGAATGATGCAATAAGCATCTACTATTAGACAATCCAGTCAGAAATTGAGATCGAGCATCTAATAATAGACCATTAGTAACGCTAGCATATTGCATCAGTCACACTGAATTTTAAAACCTGTCAAATACTTTTTTACGTGTTAAACAAAAAAAGCCTGTTCATTTTTGGGATTTTAGCGAATGATGAAATCTGCATCATTATTAACATGATGCTATTTGGTACGATGGCGCCTATTACTTTTAAGGAGCCGGGGGTCGTACGCCGCGCCTATGCGGTAGTGTAATCGGGGGGTGGGGGCCCTGAAAGCACCCCTGTACGTCTCGGTCACCGAAGTGTGTTCTACCATATTATTTCGGTGAGTGATTAATGTACACTCAAGGTTTACATGCGGTAGTGTAGGTAAACCCGTGTCCTGATATTTATGATCCAAGAACAGGCATTGTTTACATTTAAATAACTCATTTTTAGAAAAGAATGTCACGCGTCTAAGAACATATAATTATAATTGATAACGCGTTGGTGAAACCCTAATATATTTCATCAAACGTTCTTCTATCCCCGCGGCAACGCGCGGGTGTCGGGTACGCTAGTCTATATATATAATTCTCTTCTGGGAGACGTTAGAAAACAAGCTGCAAGCGCGCCTTGCAGTCCCCTCTCTTCCTCTCTATCGCTAACTCCCCCTACCACCCCCCCCCCTCTCACATGGTCTGGTGAGCTGTGGTTCATACTAAATTATTACAATCATAGAGCCGGGTTTGGTGACGGCTATTAGGGGCAGATAGTTTAGTTTGAAACAATTTTAAACTTAGAGGAGGCTGCTTTCACGGGGGGGGGGGGGGGGGGTAAGTGTTTTAAAGCAAATATTTTCAGTGGCAGCATTGGGACTGTCGAATTCACAAATTATGATTTCTGAAAAGTAGAAAAAACAACAACTAAATAGCGGCGTATGATACACCGCGGATAGACTCGTTGTTAATAATGTGTGTAATTTGTTTGAGCATATTTAGTTCACTTCATTGTTCCAATGAACGTGCAATGTCAATTTTATAATATTTGAAAACAATAGGCAAATTAACTGTGTGGCCTGAACAAAACCATGCCGGTATAAAAAGAAAACCCTGGGTTTCTCAAGTTATAGCTTACTTCTCCTAATATACACATTTACAAATAACACAAAAAGAAGTAGGCTACATAAAGAAAAAGTTGTACACATGCAGCTTACATAATAGAATGCAATTTCTTTTTAGAGTATGTATAATAATTGACATGGTATACACTTTGACAAAACAACCTTTACAGAATACAAATATTAAAATTAATAAACAATGGCGCACTATTACATGACCACTAGTTAAGTTATGTTAAGAGAAAAAATTAAATAATAATTTGCTCTAGTATTAAATTATTTATGTTAAAAATGACACTAAATTGGTTTTTAGTCATGATGAATTTCCTGGATTACATCTAGAATGAATTTTTATAAGTATTTAAATTAATTTGTGTCAAATATTATAGATAAATGAATAATAAACCTAAATCAATAGCTAAATATATCAATATAGGCAAGAAATTGACTTTAAACAGCAGTGTTTGCGAGCACGATTTCCTGTATACAGCCATTTGTAAAATAGAGTTGCCTTCCCCTGAATCTCGCGCTATAAGTTAACAAAAAAAGAACTTAAACAAGATGGCTGCTATAGAAAATGAGCATGGTTGCATCTGTTGGAAACATCGTTAGTCTTCATTTATTACTGAAAAGTTTTAATTCAATTTGTTTAAAAACAGGTACATAAATGAAACAGGGAAACATTTTTGTATTTTTCAAAACATAAATCCTCCTCGAAACGTGAAATAATTATTAAAATTTTAGGAGTAATATGTTTTTCACATTACTAGTCGCGGGTGTTTTACGTACCCTAAAACTTAAAACGATAGATTACCAACAATACTACTAACAACCAAACACACCTATTCTATGCATGAGTCTATTATCGGACATCAGTATCTAAAATCATCCTGAATGAATATTACCATGCGAGAGCCAAATAATAAAATAACAACTTAATGGATGAGTTACGCAATCTCAACATCATCTGAAAAACAGCTGCCATCTTTATTTTAAAACGAGAAAAATGGTCCGTTGAGGAAGGATACAACGGGCGCTAGGTTGATAGTGCTGTCTATTTTCTCTAAACTAAAACCAAAACCAAAATCACCATCTTAATTCAATTTAACCGGAACCAAACATGACATTGACAACGGATTTTTATCCAGAATTTGTACTTTAATTTATACAAAATATAGTCATAGGCATATCCCTAAACTATGCACCTAATCTCATTCATGACAAAAGTCGCATTTAGAGTTTCTTTCAGGCAACTCTACTTGGGAGGAGGGGGCTCCCCCCCCCCACACCCCAAAACATGTCTACCGTCCCATTCAACGAAATATAATTATGTCCGCCCCCTCCCAGAAAATTCTACCCCCGACCCCGAAATTTTCAAGTACCCCCACTACTCTCCGGGGAGGAAAAAGTCTGAAAGAAACACTGGTCGCATTTGTAGATCATACAAACTAAAGGAAGAACCTGAGCGGGGCTTAGCCCCTACCAGAAGAGATGCATGAAAAGAGCTGTGCACGCTAAATAGATTAGAAAAAGTTCCTCACTCCGGGGAGGAAAAAGTCTGAAAGAAACACTCGTGTCGCGCTTAGCCACTACCCGAAGAATTGCATGAAAGAAACTCTGCACGCAAACCACTGTTTAGATTAGACACATGAATTAGGCTGTAATTTTATTATAGAGTATCGATGACGACATTTCTTTTGAGATGGGGGGGGGGGGGGGCGTCGGCTTAGACGTTCTTACGCGGGGTATGGGCTTCGCCCCTACCCGAAGAATTGTATGAATGAAACTCTTCACGCAAACCACTTTTAAGATTAGACAAAATTAGCTTTTTAATCCAATGTTTACTCAAGAATCAATGACGTCATATTACAGTGTGCACTCTCCGGCTTGAGATTATTTTCTACTATATGCTCCAATGTGACGTCATATTTCGTTTCCGTCTTACTATGCGTGTTTTTAATTTGCTTGTGTTTTCTCTAGAGCGTTCTTGTCAGATAGATAGATAGATAGATAGATAGACAGATAGATAGATAGATAGATAGATAGATAGATAGATAGATAGATAGATAGATAGATAGGTAGGTAGGTAGGTAGGTAGGTAGGTAGGTAGGTAGGTAGGTAGGTAGGTAGGTAGGTAGGTAGGTAGGTAGGTAGGTAGGTAGGTAGGTAGGTAGGTAGGTAGGTAGGTAGGTAGGTAGGTAGGCAGGCAGGCAGGCAGGCAGGCAGGCAGGCAGGCAGGCAGGCAGGCAGGCAGGCAGGCAGGCAGGCAGGCAGGCAGGCAGGCAGGCAGGCAGGCAGGCAGGCAGGCAGGCAGGCAGGCAGGCAGGCAGGCAGGCAGGCAGGCAGGCAGGCAGGCAGGCAGGCAGGCAGGCAGGCAGGCAGGCAGGCAGGCAGGCAGGCAGGCAGGCAGGCAGGCAGGCAGGCAGGCAGGCAGGCAGGCAGACAGACAGACAGACAGACAGACAGACAGACAGACAGACAGACAGACAGACAGACAGACAGACAGACAGACAGACAGACAGACAGACAGACAGACAGACAGACAGACAGACAGACAGACAGACAGACAGACAGACAGACAGACAGACAGACAGACAGACAGACAGACAGACAGACAGACAGACAGACAGACAGACAGACAGACAGACAGACAGACAGACAGACAGACAGACAGACAGACAGACAGACAGACAGACAGACAGACAGACAGACAGACAGACAGACAGACAGACAGACAGACAGATAGATAGATAGATGGCAACTCGGGATATAGACTTCTAGAAATGATTTTTAATCCATTTTAAATACTCACACTTTTTAAAATCTGTATATATAATTCTCTTCTGGGATCAGTTAGAAAACAAGCTGCAAGCGCCTCCTTGCAGTCCCCTCTCTTTCTCTCTATCACTATCACTACCATTCCCACCCCACCCCAACATTGTCTGGTGAGCGGTGTTCACTCTAAATTTTTACAAAGCTAAATGTTTACAAATCGTTGAGCCGTACAGCCGGGTTTCTATTAGGGGCAGGGTCGGGGTTAGGGGAAAGGGGGGGGGGGGGTAGTGTTTTGAAGCAAATACTTTCAGTGGCAGCATTGGTATTGTCGAATTTACAAATTATGAATTACTGAAAAGTAGAAAATAAAACAACTATATAGCGGCGTATGATACGCTGCGGGTCGGCTCGTAGAATATAATCTCGTAGAAAAAAGAATTGCACACCAAGTGAACGCTAAATAAAGGTGTGCATAATAGTGCGCAATATTATTAGTACTTTATGAATTTACCATGCGTTTTTTGAGAAATCGGAAATAGCGTAAATTAGTACTTCCGGTCAACGGAAATTACTCAAAATTTGACAGAAGGTAGAGAATTAGATCTTTTACTTACATATCAAATTTCATTTGTCTATCTGAAATAGTACTCAAGGTATAGTCTTTTGAAAAATTCAAATTAGAAAAAATACCACTTCCGATTATCGCTCAAAAGTTGATAAGGATCTACGATTTTTATAAAATATTTATATATGAAATTTCATCAACCTAGCTGTAACGGTACTCAAGAAATCGTGTTTACACACGGACACACACACACACATACACACACACACACACACACACACACACAGACAGACACACAGACATATGGACAAGATTGCAAAATTATGTTTTTCCGTATCAGTGAGGTGTAAAACGTCGAGATTTATAAAAATCTCGTTTTTTTGCACGATTACAAGACTTTCTCTATACTTCGTATATACGAGAAAGTAAAAAGATAATCGCAGCGCAAATCGGTGTTACAAAATAATCGTACGTGTACTTGCACTTCCTTCCCATCCGTCAGTCCTCCCAAAATTTCATACTACTAAAATGCCATGATAACAAATGAGGCATTTAAAAAAAAACAACCATGGACAGTGTTTTCACAACAAGCTATTGCCTACAGTTATCAATGATTTTCTCATTTTTACCTTAATGACATTTCATTTGTTCATGTAATTAATCTTTAATCAATATGGCGCTATAAACACTAACCGTTTTTGGTTTTTATCAAATCGCCAAGAAACGTTGGGAAGTAGTTGAGAATACTTTAGGCAGAGTTATTTTTCAATTTTTTTTTTAAAGTGCCAGAAAGAAACTTTGACTTTAGGGAAGGTTTCTACCATTAAACTTTTATTTTATTTCTGAGGGGGGTGCCCCGGCCGTAGGTGGTGCGGTTTGCCACCCAGAGTTTCCCAGCGGCTATCTTTCCACCTGGGGTCCGTTTGATTGGGGACCTGCATAGCTTGTTAGTGTTACTACTTGATTTTAGCTGTCAAATTGCACGGGCGCATCAGCCGACGCCCCGGCGGTCGTGTAAAGCGATGTGCCCCGGGCACTACGGCTCCTATATTCGTTTAAATGGGCGCCATACACTATGGATACGGATCAGCAGTAGTGACTATTGGGCGCCCCGAGTTACCTAGCGACTACCTGAGTACAAATGATCCGATTATTTCACGTCCTGCAGAGTCAGGGGTAGGCTCTACTTCTTGATTCAACGGTCAAACTGTATGAGAGCCGACTTTTGACGCCGCCGGCGTACGGATGACATAAATGGCGAGTATTCTATAGTAAGGACACTGTCGGCCTCTGCGTTCGATTATTTAAACCGCATCTGAGCGTTAATGTGGACCAACCTACACCCCAGCAACAAAGATACGAAAAAATAGCAGTGGCATTGTTTACATTTCAGTTATCTCAGTTTTAGTAAACAAAGTCACCCGACAAAAATACACAATTTGTATTGGTAACGCGTTGATGAAACCCTCACAAAATGTTTCGTTACCCCAGTATGTGGAACTACATCGCAGCAATGAAACAAATTGCATATATGCCCAATGGGTCAGTAACTTGACCATCCAAAGTATAGTACATACAGAAGCAGCTAAAATGGATCTCAGAGAACTTATTAATCATTTTGCAAAATTAAAACTATAAAAATTAAACCGGGAGTGATCTCCCCTAAACTTTCTCGAATATTCTTATATAAAATAAACCGGTAGTGATCTCCCCTAAACTTTCTCGAACATTCTTATATAAAACAACAGGGGATGGTAACTGGGGATATAGTTATGATTTTTAATCCATTTTAAATACTTAAACTTTTAAAAATAGAATAGAATCTCAGTAAAAAACAATTGCGCACCAAGCGAACGCCTAATAAAGGTGTGTATAATAGTGCGCAATAGTATTAGTACTTAATAAATTTACATTAGTTTTTTGAGAAATCGGAAGTAGCGTAAATTACTACTTCCGTTCAACGGAAATTACTCATATTTTTAGGGAAGGTAGAAAATTAGATCTTTTACTTACATGTGAAATTTCATTTATCTATCTGAAACAGCACTCACGTTATAGGCTTTTGAAAAATTCAAAGTAGAAAAAGTACCACTTCCGGTTATCGGAAATCGCTCAAAAGTTGATACGGATCTACGATTTTGATAAAATACTTATATATGAAATTTCATCAACCTAGCTGTAACGGTACTCAAGTTATCGTGTTTACACACGGACACACACACACACAGACACACAGACATACGGACAGAATTGCAAAGCCCAGTTTTTCAGACTGGATTACGCATAAAACCTCTTAATTTTGATAAATCTGGATTGATAATTTTTGCCCGATTAAAATAAGTCCTCTATACTTCGGATGTGATGAATGACTGAGGTGTAATACGGTGAAAATTGTTAAAATTTCAAGTGATTTTTGTGCACGATTACAATACTTTCTCTATACTTCGTATATACGAGAAAGTAAAAACAGGGGATGGGAACTCCATTTTAAATACTAAAAATTTTTAAAATAGAACAAAATCTCGTAGAAAAAAGAATTGCACACCAAGCGAACGCCAAATGAAATGTGTGCATAGTAGTGCGCAATATTATTAGTACTTTATAAATTTACATGCGTTTTTTGAGGAATCGGAAATAGCGTAAATTAGTACTTCCAATCAACGGAAATTACTCAAAATTTGACAGGAGGTAGAGAATTAGATCTTTTACTTACATGTGAAATTTCATTTATCTATCTGAAACAGCACTCACGTTATAGGCTTTTGAAAAATTCAAAGTAGAAAAAGTACCACTTCCGGTTATCGGAAATCGCTCAAAAATTGATACGGATGTACGATTTTGATAAAATACTTATATATGAAATTTCATCAACATAGCTGTAACGGGACTCAAGTTATCGTGTTTACACACACAGACACACACACACACACACACATACAGACAAGATTGCAAAATTATGTTTTTCCGTATCAGTGAGGTGTAAAACGTCGAGATTTGTAAAACTCGATTTTTTTGTGCACGATTACAAGACTTTCTCCATACTTCGTGTATATGAGAAAGTAAAAAAAAACAAGATAAAAAAAATCTCATGAGCAATTTTTAAAAATGTGTTTGGTGAGAGGCGTCTCAAGGTTAGGTGTCACCATGTGCTTTTACTAAAGGTGTCACCTCACGACCCCTTAGAATTGTGCATCGTTTATTGAAAGTAAATTTTTCATTGTTTTGTCATTGTGTCATGCCTAAATGTTGTCATTAGATGCGGACCACACCTCTACCCCCACCTTGTCACGCTACTGTGTTTAGTCACATTAAAAAACAAACAAATTATCTTTAAGCCTGTAACATTTTTAAAGCTAAGCGGTTGTAGGCCTACATAATAATATAGTATCAGTACGTATACAATACAAAAAGTACAGAATATTTATATTAATTAAAACCCTTCATCGTGAGTAGCAGTTGATTTCTTTTTTGAACTTCGTTGTAGCCTAACGTCTGACTAAGGGGCCCACTTACAATTTTTGCATAGGAGCCCAAAAATCCTAGCTATGCCACTGGATGTCGCACTTCTAGCGTGAGGGGTGGGGAAATCCTAATTTGAAGTTATTATATTACAGTTAAAATCTCTGTTGGTGTTGTGTTAAGGTTAGGATTCGCTTAGAGTTACAATTAATCTAATCGTATGTTAGAGGCAATCTATAAATTACTATAGATTACATATTCTAGTTTTATTTAATTTAGTTAAGTTTAGTTCAGTTTAGTTTAGTTTAATTTAGTTTAATTTATATGTTGAGATTACATTGCGATGTTCTATGTTAGATCTATGTTTATTATAATCATACGCGTTCATATATTAGCTTGGAGTTGTGTTAGATTATGCTTTGGATGAAAAGTTAGGTTAGTTATGGTTTTGATTATAAGCAATTTTTAGTAAATTTAAAGTATGGGTTGGTTTTGCTTTCAACGTTGTATAAGGGGTCGTCCATAAAAGATGTCAAACTCGTAGGGGCGGGGGGGGGGGGGGGGGAGGAGAGGGTGTTACGGGTCAGTTGTAGGTTAGATGGAAATAGGATAGAATAATCTAGAATTAGAGGAAAGTGTGTGTGTGAGTTGCGTTTACCCTATAGTATTGTTAACATCGGTGTGTTTATGTATTATTATCCCAAGGTCGATTGCGGTATAAAAGCTGACTTTTTGTCAGTTGTAAAATATGTAATTTATGAATTCATTGAAATACATACGAGTTAGAAACAAAATGAGCAAAACATTATTTTATTTCGTCATCCATTTATTAAGTATATCGCTTAGATCTAGGCCCTTCTCCTGTTTTCAATCTACCTTTGCAATTAGTGCGTAGTAAAAATCGCAAATACATCATATTCTTGGACAGTGTTTCCTTTTTTCTCCAGGATATTTTCGGGGGGTGAGGGGGAGGACACTGGTAAAAGTATGTTTTCTATATAAAATCCGTTTCGTTAAGGGGGGGGGGGGGGGCGGGGCGGTAGACTTTCTACGGGGGGAGGGGTGTAGGGGGGGGTTGAGGGGGGGGGGCAGTCCTCCGATGATATGCCTGGAAGAAACTCTGTTCTTGCATTTTATCTCTGAAATTGATGAAACCACCATAAAGAAGTCGCATCCCGCCTTGCCGAGCTTTGACTTGCGTTGGTATTGTTTTCTGTACTATTGTCATCGTGGATTCTGGGGCTAATCGCTTAAGGTCTGTCAATATTTGTGAATGAGGCTTACCAGGTGCTGGGTCAGTAGACAACTTTTCTTCGTCAGTTTTTTGAATACCACTTTGCATCAGAAGTATGTCTTCTAGATCAGACTGAATGCTAAATCCAGAGTGGATGTACTTGAAAAAGTTTGCATTGGAGTAACTCAGTCTTTTAGGGTGTCCAGTCATAAACCCCTGGACAAAACCCCCCTGGACACCCCCCCCCCGACATAAACCCCCTGGTCATAAACCCCCCGCGTTATGAACACCGTGGACAAAACCCCCCCGCGATATATAAACCCACTGGACACCCCCCAATTGAAGTTTATATAACGAAAAACCATAGATGATGGGAACAGAGGCGTAGCGAGGGGGGATGGGGCGGGGGGGGGGGGGACATATGTCCCCGGGCGCCGACCTTAGGGGGGGGGGCGCCAAAATGGGTTTGAAAGACAAATTGAAAGTTTGAGGGGTGGGGGTGCAAATCAAAAGTTTGAGGGGGATGCAAATCGAAAGTTCGAGGGGGGGAGGGGTGCAGTGCAAATCGAAAGTTCTAGTGGGGAGGGGGTGCAAATCGAAAGTTTGTCCCCGGGCGCCGGCAATGGTCGCTACGCCTCTGAATGGGAACCAAAATTAATAATTAAAAACAAAACAAAAATTAGAAAAAAAAAGTGTTTTATTATAACTTTAAAAAGAGAGATTTTGAGCGGTGCCTCGCAAACACTCTTTAATGGCCAGCCTTCAAAAGTGTGCATGTTCCACTTAATATGTTAAGTGGGAACAAAAGCCAATACAGCACACTTGCCCGTGTGTGTCTGCCCGTGTGTGTTTGCCCGTGTGTGTCTATCCGTTTGTGTCTGCCCGTGTGTGTCTGCCCGATTGTCTGCCCGTGTGTCTGTCCGTGTGTGTCTGCCCGTGTGTGTCTGCCCGATTGTCTGCCCGTGTGTGTCTGCCCGTGTGTGTCTGCCCGTGTGTGTCTGCCCGTGTGTCTGCCCGTTTGTGTCTGCCCGATTGTCTGCCCGTGTGTGTCTGCCCGATTGTCTGCCCGTGTGTGTCTGCCCGTGTGTCTGTCCGTGTGTGTCTGCCCGTGTGTCTGTCCGTGTGTGTCTGCCCGTGTGTGTTTGCCCGATTATCTGCCCGTGTGTCTGTCCGTGTGTGCCTGCCCGATTGTCTGCCCGTGTGTATGTCCGTGTGTGTCTGCCCGTGTGTGTCTGCCCGTGTGTATCTGTTCGTGTGTGTCTGCCCGTGTGTGTCTGCCCGTGTGTGTCTACCCGATTGTCTGCCCGTGTGTCTGTCCGCGTGTGTCTGCCCGCGTGTGTCTGCCCGATTGTCTGCCCGTGTGTCTGCGCGATTGTCTGCCCGTGTGTCTGCCCGATTGTCTGTCTGATGGTCTGCCCGTGTGTGTCTGCCCGTGTGTGTCTGCCCGTGTGTGTCTGCTCGTATGTGTCTGCCCGTGTGTGTCTGCCTGTGTGTGTCTGCCCGTGTGTATCTGCCCGTGTGTGTCATATTGTGTATCTGCCCGTGTGTGTCTGTCTGTGTGTCTGCCCGTGTGTGTCTGCCCGTGTGTGTCTGCCCGTGTGTGTCTGCTCATGTGTGTCTACCCGTGTGTGTCTGATCGTGTGTGTCTGCCCAATTGTCTGCCCGTGTGTCTGCCCGTGTGTTGTCCTTTGTCCGTGTATCGCAATGACTGGGGTAGCAAAGGTGGGGGGGGGGGGGGGGAATTGTGACATTCAGGCGAAGTAGCCGCGCCTTTTGTTAAGAATCTCTAATGTTAACACATGTCCAAGCAGATGTTCAAATGGGTGAGTTAACATGGATGGTGTGTGTGTGAGGGGTGTGTGAAAGATGGTTATGGGATGGATGGTGTGTGTGTGAGATGGGTGTGAAGGATGGTTATGGGATGGATGGGGTGTTGAGTGAAAGCTTATGCGGTGGAAGGAGGGGGGAGAGTAACATACACAACCTCACGATATGTAAATAAAAGGCCCTCACACAAATTTACACACAACATAGGTCAGCAGTCCCTCACTCCCGATGAAGTCGCACTATCTATAGAAACTCACCCTTTACATGTGGGATGGCGTGGCCTAGCGATGGAGCGCAACACTGCAAACCCGATAGTTTTGAATTTGAATCCGGGTTCAAGTTGGTGGAACGTACACCCAACTCTAATGGGTACCTAACTCATGTTAGGGAAAGTAAAGTGGATAGTGCTGACCATAATATTATCCCTTTATATGCCGAGGTCCAGAAACATATGAACCCCACTTCATCTGCCCAATGGATCGCTAGGTCTAAAAAGTTTAGAATAGGAGGCCCTTTGCTGGCATGGGGGGGGGGATCTACAAGTTTTGTTTATACTTATATTACCTGCATTAGAGGTTGCTTAATACTTTTGATAACATGCATCGTGTAAAAAAAGAATGAATAGGGAAATAGCAGAGATTATAGTGGTATGTCTTTTTATTTCTACAATTTTTGTACAAGCGTTATAAAAGCTTTTATTGATTTTTTGCCGCGCGATTTATTTAAAACACAACACGTAAACAAAGACATAGGAACGATTATTTATGACATACACTTTGTCATTGTTAGAAGTTTCATTTTTATCAAACAAATGATTAAACCGTAATTTATATTTTAAAAAGTCATTATCAAACTAAGTCTAATTTCACATCACATGTACATAAAAAAGGAATAGTGTAAATTGTTAAAATGTTGCTAATAAGTTTTTACCCGTGACGGAAAGATAGACAACCCGTCAATTAAGTTCCACCCGAAGACTAAAACCATTTGCTAAGTTAAGGTAAAAATACTCATGGAACCGGCATAAGAAGAACCATGTGGCTTCACCATCTCTTGATTGTGAGATCTTTGGTTTAGGTGGTTAGATATCATTCTCGTGCGGTTCTGTGTCTGTCAGAGTTGTACGGTGGGGGTGTTGGCTAAAGTTACGATGTCGGCTGGGGTACTTGAGGTGGGGATTCAACAGGAGGCGGTGGGCTGACGCTATGTGGCCTCGGCTCAATTTTAGCTGTAAACGGTAGAGTGACTGGTTGTCCGGGGTCATCAACAGTTGTTGGCCGCTCAAGGTTAGGAGCTGGCGGCTCATCATGAGGTGTTGACGACGGCTGAGGGACAGGTCGTCCGGACTCATACACAGTTTCTGACCCCTCAAGGTCAGGAGCTGACGGCTCATCATGAGCTGTTGACGACGGCTGAGGGACAGGTCGTCCGGACTCATACACAGTTTCTGACCCCTCAAGGTCAGGAGCTGACGGCTCATCATGAGCTGTTGACGACGGCTGAGGGACAGGTCGTCCAGACTCATACACAGTTTCTGACCCCTCAAGGTCAGGAGCTGACGGCTCATCATGAGGTGTTGACGACGGCTTAGGGACAGGTTGTCCGGGCTCTTACACAGTTGGTTCAACTTTATGGGACGGGGGATCATGAATAGCAGGCGGGGGTTGTTTTTCAAAAGTAGAGGACGGGGTTGGCTTTTCAAATTTAGGGGTTGGGGTTGTATTTTGAAAGACATAGGGCTGGGACTAAAAGAAGTTGGTTGAGGTCGGCCTTTAAACAGCTGTGGGTGGTGGTGGCTTGTTGAGCTCATGAGCGGAGGGATCGATGACTGCATGTGCGTATGGCGTTGGGGGGTCAATGACATGAGATGGGGGAGGCGTCTTGTTGATAGCTGTTGGTGGTTGGACATGTGGGGGAGACTCATTGAAAGTCGGTAGAGATTCAGTCTCAGACTGTGGTAATCCAACGGTAACTGGTTGGTGCTTAACATTTGATGGTAATGGCTTAAAGCTTGGTGCCGGCGGCATGAAACTAGATGTTGATGAATCAAAGATGGGTTGAAGCGTGTCTGGGATAATATAAGGTGGTGATGGCTCAGTGAAAGGTGGTGTCTGCTCAGACATTCGTGTTTGTAACAGCGTTCGGCAGCAAGATGATCGTGATGAGGGTTTTGCGTGTTGTGTTGATTGTTCATCAAAGGGTGGATGCTGTGGCTGCTGGTTTTCTGAGTCGCCGCGTGTGCCATGATGTGTCTGGCATTGTCGCCGCCCACTTCGTTGGGTTCGTGTTCGTTCATGACGCTGCGAACGTGAAAGAAGTTTGTATGTAAACTTTTTTAATTTTATAAAAATATTTTTAAAAATATTTTTATAAATCAGTTCGTTGTTGTTTTATTACTTGCGGGGACGACGTGGTCTTATGGTAGACAGTGCGCATTATAAACCCCGAACGCAACCTCCCTCTCATGTCCAAAATACTTCTAAAAATGTAACTCCAAAGTTTACCCTACCTCTTCGAATTCAGCTTCAGTTCCATACGACATGTTTGAGTCCACCCAGCTCTGATTGGTATCTGACTAAAGTTAGGGAAAGTAAAGGCGGCTGGGCATAGTGCTGATCACAGAAGCTCTAAATATGCAGAGTTCACATAAACAGGTGAACTCTACTTCACATGACCTATGGAACATCGGGCCTTTACTTCGTCTCCTCCTGCTTCATTGTGTAACGTTACTTTGTACAGTCCACAGAATCTCAGTTTATATAACTGTTTAAAGCTAGCAATAGCCTTAACACAAAATAGGACCCAGTTTTATGTCAACAACGCTTGGATAATGATCAGTCTAAATGAAAACCACGTCGCTCACAAACTACAATAATACTTTTGCAATTTCTAACATTTGGGTTAATAAGACCAAGAAAACATTGAAAGACATAGAGGTAAACTCACGATATAGCGTCGGTTATTATTCCGAAATGGTACAGCAGTAAAAAACAGTAAAACCACGCCGAAGACTGTCACGCCGTACCGGAAACCACGGGAAGTACTGTAAACCGTATTTTATTTGACGCTTTATTTATTTATTTTTGTAATACATGGTGTTTAAAAAATGAATATATTGATTTTTATTGCATTTTAAATACTGTTTTCCCAATTATTTTGTATTTCTAATTATTTTAAGCGTATGTGCTTATTATTGCTGCTACTAAATATTGTTCTAGTCATTCTTGCTACTTTAGTAGATCCAATTAATTTATATTATTAGGCCTAGATCTAGATCTAGTTGTCGCCAATCTCGTACTTTTTTGTAACACATATGGTTACCAGCCAAGGCGGGATAAGTATAACTTTATAATTTATTGGATTGCGGCCCCTGTGGGATCGCAACTGATGTTTTTTTGCATGCTCTTCAGTGAGCGATTTTACCTGTGTCCCATGTCATGTGACATGGGATTATGGGTAGTTCGTGCCTAGCCGTGACAGTCAAACCCAAGGCTGCTGTCTGTGGGCACGGAGGGTGACGGTACCTAGAGGTGGAAATAACAATATAGACCCCCTAATGAAGGTAATGTGGTTATATAAATTATGTTTATTGTTAGAATACTTATTTGTGTATTCCTGCTAGTGCTGCATGTTGCACACTAGTTAGGTTGAGTATTTATTTAAGTATTTATTGTTGTATTACTTATTGGTACTTGTTGGCAGTACTGTGTACTGGCCGAAACATATTTTATTGTACCCGTGTATGTTTGTAGCCTACACGTGGTATTATCATTGATGTCACCTTTTGTTTACATTTGTTTTAGGGCTACAGTTTTTTGTTTTGTTTCATTATTCACCTATAAGTCGTGTCTACTGTTATTCTACATCGCCGTGTATGGCTCGATGTAGTGAATAAAGCCAGTACTTGACAACAACTGTCAGTGTCAGTGTGTCCTAAATCTCAGAGTCAGTCCGTCTTAACCACAACACCTCAGTGGGTAAAAGCATCTCCACTGAGTGAGGGTTACATTTTGTTTCTGTGTTTCTTTAAAAAAAAATTAATTACTACACTAGAGTTTATTATTAATATTTAGATCTAGGTCTATTAATTGCTGCTAATTTTCTGTCAATTAACCGTAAAGTTAAGTTACAATATTAATTTAATACACTCGACTTTATTTATATTTATATATCAACGGTCAAATAAACAATGGGTTTACAGTAACAAAAGTGTACGAAACTCAAGAAACATTACCGGATAATTTCCGACTTTATATCGTGATATTACCGACATAGAATCTAGAATAGTTATAGATCTATTTATCTGATCATTCTAGACCGAGAAAGTTTAGGGGATATAAAAATAATGAAAATAAAAAGCATAGATCTATACAATAACACCCACTACATTTCAGGTATGAGTAAACAACAATGTTTTAAGGTATACCAAAATTACAGCCTTACTTAAACGCGGGTCGTCCGGTCTTCACAAGAAGCTGTTGTCATGATAAACAAGACGCACCAAAAGTCATGTCAAATGGTTCACTAATGGTGCTAGTGCGTCTATTACTTTTCAACCAAGCAAGTTTTTGGATATTCGTGTTGTGAGTATGAAAAGAGAAAGACTGGGTTGACCCTGGGATATTTCTGCCTTAAGAATAGTTTAATGAACATGATATTATTACTTGCTTACGATTTTATTTTGTTTCTTTATAGGCAATACCATTTTACTGGAAGGAGTGGTCGAATGGTAGAGCTAACGTCTGGTAAACCGAAAGTCACGAGTTCGGATCCCGGGCTCTAGTCTGTAGGACATCCCTAAGCCTACCCAGCTCTGGCGAGTACGTGAATTACGTAAGAGAAAAACATACGACAGGGTGGAATTCTGATTACTATCCTCAAGAAGGCCGTGGTCATTGAAATAGGTTAAATCTTCTTGATCTGTCTAAAGACTAAATTCCGACGTTCTAATGTAATGTGTATGTGCATCATGTAAAAAAAAAGATCATTCATGACGTGATTAACGCTTTTATGTTTAGCACAGCTAAGAAATTTGTGTCGACCATACAGTCCACATATTAGCCACCATAACAAGCAGACACCACGCTGGACAGATTTGTCAAGCTGACAAAAAAAAAAACTGGCTAGACGTAAAAAGCAGACATCACACTAGCTAGATAGTGAGTCGGTAGAGCTCTTGGTTGCTAAACCGAAAAGTCTCAAGTTCGAAGCCTCGGGCACATGAGGCTCGTAAGCTGAAATCGGAGTCAATGGCCTCAATGGTGCATAACCAGTTGACACGTATCAAGCACAAACCACACTAGCTAGATATATACAGCACACCACACTAGCTAGATGTATACAACAGACACCAAACTAGATAGATGTATACAACACACACCACACTAGCTAGATGTATACAACACACACCACACTAGCTAGATGTATACAACACACACCACACTAGCTAGATGTATACAACACACACCACACTAGCTAGATGTATACAACACATACCACACTAGCTATATGTATACAACACATACCACACTAGCTAGATGTATACAACACACACCACACCACACTAGCTAGATGTATACAACACACACCACACTAGATAGATGTATACAACACACAACACACTAGCTAGACATATACAACACACACACACACCACAAGATAGATGTATACAACACACCCAACTAGCTAGATGTATACAACACACACACAACTCTAGCTAGAAGTATACAACACACACCACACTAGCTAGATGTATACAACACACACCACACTAGCTAGATATATACAACACACATCACACTAGCTAGATGTATACAACACACCACATTAGCTAGATGTATACAACACACACACACCACACTAGCTAGATGTATACAACACACACCACACTAGCTAGATGTATACAACACACCACACTAGTTAGATGTATACAACACACACCACACTAGCTAGATGTATACACCACACACCACACTAGCTAGATGTATACAACACACCACACTAGCTAACTGTATACAACACACACCACACTAACCAGATGTATACAACACACACCACACTAGCTAGCTATATAGAACACACACGACGCTAGTTAGATGTATACATCACACACCACACTAGCTAGCTATATAGAACACACACGACGCTAGTTAGATGTATACAACACACACCACACTAGCTAGATGTATACAACACACACCACACTAGCTAGATGTATACAACACACACCACACTAGCTAGCTATATACAACACACACCACACTAGCTAGATGTATACACCACACATCACACTAGCTTGATATATACAACACTCTCAACTCAAGCTATATGTATAGAAAAGAACACCACACTAGCTAGATGTATACAACACACACCACACTAACTAGATGTATACAACACACAAGCTAGATCTATACAACACACACCGCACTAGCTAGATGTATACAAACACACCACACTAGCTAGATGTATACAACACAAACCACACTAGCTAGAGGTATACAACACACATTACACTAGCTAGATGTATACAACACACACCACACTAGCTAGATGTATACAACACACACACCACACTAGATAGATGTATACAACACACACACCACACTAGATAGATGTATACAACACACACCACACTAGCTAGATGTATACAAGCACACCACACTAGCTAGATGTATACAACACACACCACACTAGCTATTTGTATACAACACACAGCACACTAGCTAGACGTATACAACACACACACACCACACTAGCTAGATGTATACAACACACACCACACTAGCTAGATGTATACAACACACCACACTAGTTAGATGTATACAACACACACCACACTAGCTAGATGTATACACCACACACCACACTATCTAGATGTATACAACACACCACACTAGCTAACTGTATACAACACACACCACACTAACAAGATGTATACAACACACACCACACTAGCTAGCTGTATAGAACACACACGACGCTAGTTAGATGTATACAACACACACCACACTAGATAGATGTATACAACACACAGCACACTAGCTAGATGTATACAAAACACACCACATTAGCTAGATGTATACAACACACAACACACTAGCTAGATGTATACAACACACACACACCACACTAGCTAGATGTATACAACACACACCACACTAGCTAGATGTATACAACACACACCACACTAGTTAGATGTATACAACACACACCACACTAGCTAGATGTATACACCACACACCACACTAGCTAGATGTATACAACACACCACACTAGCTAACTGTATACAACACACACCACACTAACCAGATGTATACAACACACACCATACTAGCTAGCTGTATAGAACACACACGACGCTAGTTAGATGTATACAACACACACCACATTAGATAGATGTATACAACACACAGCACACTAGCTAGATGTATACAACACACACCACACTAGCTAGATGTATACAACACACAACACACTAGCTAGATGCATACAAGCACACCACACTAGCTTGATATATACAACACACTCCACACTAGCTAGATGTATACAACACACAACACACTAGCTAGATATATACAGCACACATAATATACTAGATAGATGTATAGAACACACACCATACTAGCTAGATGTATTCAACACACACCACACCAGCTAGATGTATACGCCACACACCACTCTATACGTAAAAATTAGACGAATGCCTTACTAGATTTATCAACTAAATAAACCACCTCAATTTTCCAATGTCATGTTGACTGCTATTCATTAATTTTCTGATGTCATGTTGATTGCTATTTATCAATTTTCTTAATTCATGTTGACTGCTAGATAGAAAAAACTAAAGTTGTTACCCCATGACAGACACCAATAAAGTTCAAACACATAGCTGTTGTTTGATGCAAGGTCGGTAAGCTTAGCTTAATTACAATTAAATAAGTTATAACTACCTTTAGTACATTGGCTAGATACAAATGAATAGAGCGGTAACGGATTGTTTGTTTCAAAACAATTACCTTCTGCTGTTTAATTTCATACAAAATATCATGTGAGTATTACTAGTGTTGTATCCTATTTTGTTTTACAATGTTATATTTTTAAATGAACCCGGAGTGATCTCCCCTAAACTTTCTCGAATATTTTTATATAAAATAACAGGGGATGGGAACTCGGGCTATAGACATGATTTTTAATCCATTTTAATTACTTAAAGTTTTAAAAATAGAATAAAATCTCGTAGACAAAAGAATTGCACACCAAGTGAACGCTAAATAAAAAAGTGCATAATAGTGCGCAATATTATTAGTACTTTAAAAATTTATATTAGTTTTTTGAGAAATCGGAAGTAGCGTAAATTACTACTTCCGGTCAACGGAAATGACTCAAAATATAACAGAAGGTAGAAAATTAGATCTTTTACTTACATGTGAAATTTCGTTTATTTATCTCAAATAGTACTCAAGTTATAGGTTTTCGAAAATTTCAAAGTAGGAAAAGTACCACTTCCGGTTATTGGAAATCGCTCTAAAGTTGATACGGATCTACGATTTTGATAAAATACTTATATATGAAATTGCATCAACCTAGCTGTAACGGTACTCAAGTTATCGTGTTTACACACACACACACACACAGACAGACACACAGACAGACACACAGACATACGGACAAGATTGCAAAATTATGTTTTTTTCGTATCAGTGAGATGTAAAACGTCGAGATTTGTAAAAGTCTCGATTTTATTTGCACGATTACAAGACTTTCTCTATACTTCGTATATACGAGAAAGTAAAAATAAAATATAGCATACACTTATACATTTTTATTTGTTTATGTAATATTATACGATTTAAGTTTGCCTAGAATATATATAAAAAAAAAATACAGGTGCGTACGCAATTCAGTACATTTTTCGTGTTTTTTTTTAACCACCATAATTTTTACTTTTTTGTTTACATGAAAATTGATATATCCGATGTTCAATTTATTGCTCAACTCGTGCGGGATTGTTAAACAGCGCATGTTTCTGTTTTGATGACCATTTGCATACTTTGCTAAACAGCATCTTCAAAGTAAATTTCTGTAATCAGAGCTATAATGGCACTAATGGAAAAAAAATCATGTATTTTAATTATGTAATAGAGTTAAAGTGTATACTTAATTACTTTCAAATATTTTTCACGTCAAAATGTACTTTTCAGGTTATTCGAATTCGACGCTTATTTAAATACTCAAAATAGCATAATCTTCGTTTATATACTGCGATAAATGTTATTGTTTTTTTTTATATAAAGTCGAAATATTTTCAGATGGGTCCTAAGATTTGAAATGTTATTATTGTAAAATGTTACTTTAGTATTATTTCATTGACATAAATTGTATTAAAATTTTTTTTCACTTAATGAGTATTTTGTTTTATTTTATCAGAAGTTGGGCCGATAATTATATTACATTTGGAAATACACCAGCATATCTGCTGTATAGTAGTTGTGTAAATAATGACTGCTACACTTTAATTATTTTGTTCTTTACAGTATAATATAATTGCTACGAAATTCGTATTGATCCCTAAAACATGTTGTACACAAACCAGTTTCAAAATATCATTTGAAAGTGGAACCATGTTCATTAAGAAATATAAATATTTCCATAACTAAGATTTTACCTAATCCTTTTTACTTTCTGGTATATACGAAGTATAGAGAAAGTCTTGTAATCGTGCAAAAAAAATGGAGATTTTCGCAAATCTCGACGTTTTACAGCTCCCTGAGTCGGAAAAACATAGTTTTGCAATCTTGTCCGTATGTCTGTGTGTATGTGTGTGTGTGTGTTTGTGTGTATAAACATAATAACTTGAGTACCGTTACAGCTAGGTTAATGTAATTGCATATATAAGTATTATATCAAATTTGTAGTTCTGTATCAACTTTTCAGCGATTTTTGGTATAGGGCTTATTCTACTTTTAGTTTTTCAAAATCCTATTACTTAAGTACTGTTACAGATAGATAAATGAAATTGCACATTTAAGTAAAAGATCTAATTCTCTGCCTTCTGTCATATTTTGAGTAATTGCCGTTTAACGTAAGTAGTGCTTTACGTTCTTTCTAATTTCTCGAAAACGCTTATAAATGTGGTTTGCAATTAATTTTTCTACGAGATTCTATTTGAGATTTCTATAAATTGATTAAAAAATCATGTCTACATCCCGAGTTGCATTCCCCGTAGTGTTATATAAGAATATTCTAGAAAGTTTATAGGAGATCACTCACGGTTTATTTTGTTTAGTGTACGTTTTATGACTATAAAAAATAATTCAAACCCTCCATCAATACTCCATACGTGATCATGCATAAATATTGGCATTTAGCTGCTTCATGTTGATATCATTCGTCTCACCACAGAAATGAAACAGTCTATTAGAAATCCGATTTTGTTGGTGTAATTTTTGCTTTTGCAAGTTATAATGCACAAAAGAAATATTAAAGTGGTGATTTTTTTAAATACATAAAACGTATATAAAACAAAACACGAATAAAAATCGAATATAAAAAAGTTTATTGTAGCCTCTTGCAATTCAACATTCAATGAAAGGCTGTTTACAACAGAAAACGTATAATTTTTTTCATATTTCCGAATACATGCTTCATATAAAATCAGTTAAATCTTTAAAACGCATACTGTTAATACATATTTGAAAAAAACAACTAAATCAGATTGCTGTTTTTTTTTACAATGTAATGTAACATATTTAATTTTTAATGTTATTTTTATCACAATCATTATCACAATTTTATACACGTCCCAATACAGTAATAAATGTTTGTATTATTATTTACATTGATCACGTGTCATTTACAGATGAACAGTAAAGGAAAAGAAAAGTAAATACAACAAATAAAGAAATTTTAAGAAACCAGTTTTAATATATATTTTTTTTAAATGTTTGAACCCAAGTAAGGCTGTTATAAATTTATAATTATTTCGGTGTGTTATTTATAATTATAATATTACATTGTACTTATACAAATATGTTTTTCTTTTACATATTTCATAATAATAAAAGGCATAATTAAAAGCAAAACTCAGAGTTTTTAATAAATAGAACGTATTGATTTATCTTATATTTTGTTACCACCAGACCCTATCTAAACACAGCTCGAGTCCTTTGTCCAAATACTGAAATCATTATGTTGAAAGATTTAACATACACTAAAAAAAATTACAGAGATAAATATTTGGCATTAACAAATACAAATTATTAATAACAATGTATTAACAACTAAAAGTAATAAAAATAAATTTGAACAACATCCTGGTTTTATAATAGAAATTATTTACACGCAACAAATGGAAGTTAAACACTATACACTACCTATACTGATCTGTCTCACTCTTCGTTGTCAACCCAAGGTCTGAATCTTTATGTCTTGTTGTGATGACGCACTTTAGGGGTCGTCCATAAATGACGTCACACTCATAGGGGAGGGGGGGGTCCGTAATTAACAAAAAGTAATGATGGAAAACGAATTTTATCCGTTATTTCGCGTTTTAGAAAACTGTTTTAATAAATTGTAATAGGAATGGATTAAAATACTCTATGTTGAGAGAGTTCAGATAAGATTTTGGAAAAAATATCGATGTTTTAAGAAAAATTTAACTGCAATTTTGATGGGGGTTGTAGGCTGATGTGTGACATCATTTTAGGGGGGGGTCTGGCTTTTTTTGACGATGTGTGACGGGGGGGGGGGGAAGGGGAGGGAGGTAAAAATCGTAAAAAAAGCGTGACGTCATTTATGGATGACCCCTTAGGCTATTTATAAATAGGTCAAATAGAAGGAGGAAATTTAGAGACAGTCACTCAGCTGACCAAGCGTCAGTATTTAGCAGTTGATCTGGTCACTAGAACGTGCAAAGAGTTGGACGTAGATAATGAAGTTAGAAGTTAGTGGTGTTAGCGCAGTTGGTCAAAGACGGCGGCGTTGTTTAGTCGAGTCATAGAAAGCAGTTATTATCATTATTTTACTTTACACACAATAAAACGAGGCTTAATATCATTTCCGTTTTAAGACTATTATAAAATGTGTTTTAATTATTGCACATTTTGGAGATGCATCTAATTGTATTCATGTAATGACGGCATTAAAATAATTTCATTTATTATACTATTTCCAATATTTTATCGAATTTTTGCAATGTTGACATTCTTTATTCTCATTCAGCTTGATATACTTTTGAACATCCATTCTCTCTGCCGCAAATCTGTTTACCCATATTATTGCACTTTTGTTTTCAACGACAAATTCATTGCTCATCAACTTAGACAGCCATTCTTTGCTGGTGCTTTGTAGTGGGATCATTTTAAATAATTCATACATACATTGTCTGCGGAATGTTATCTCTGCCGAGTCCTCAAGTTTCGTGTCTGTAGCACTTGGTTTACCATATGCACTCGCCCACATCAACACGGATTTAACAGAAAAATCGGCGCATACTTTAAGTTTAGAGTTTTGAAAAATTTCTAGCAGTTCTTCAAACGAAACCTGCTTAAAATTATTGGAATACACTAAGTCATAGTATGATGTTGCAAGTACGTTCTTTACTGCAGTTATTACACTTGAAGAATTCAGCATTTCTGCGTTTTGTAAAATAGTTATGTAGTTTTTAACGTTCGTATGATTAATCACAAACTTTTCACAAGCTTTTATTAACAATTGAATTTGCAGTTGGGTTGCAGCCCTCCACATTTCCAACATGTTTCCAGTATTCAGGACATTTTCTCCTTTATAGATAACACCCAGTATCATACCAAATATTTCTGGCGAGATGCCCTCTATGGTACAGCTAGATTCCGATTTTTCTCTCATATCTGTCCTCATGAGAGCTTCAAAGAAACCAGAGCAGGAACTTAAGACAAACTTGTGACAGTTGAACTTGGTGCCGTCAACGTTGACCGTAAAGTCACAAAAGTTGACCATGTTGTTTTGGAAACATTGGAAAACATCGGCGGCTATTTCTACATCTATTTTAGACACTGTTCTGTCTGTTCCAACAACCGTTTGCGACATTTTGCTCCTGCTAAAAACCTGAAATATCATAATATGTGACTATTATGTTTTATAAAGGTAATTGACAGGAGGTAGTAGTGTTTTGTTTACTAAAATAATGATAATGTATATATATATATATATATATGTATATATATATATATATATATATATATATATATATATATATATATATATATATATATATATATATATATATATATATATATATATATATATATATCGACCCACTACCAACTATTCCCTTTATCCCAAAACCTGCATAGGCCTACACCAGTAGGAATGTTCAGTAACATAATCATTGTTAAAAATCTTGAAGCGTAATATTGTGTTGGATAGTAATGAATCAAGTTAAACAATGCTACCAAAGTATGTGTGAAAGATCTCACAATACACATTAATGTAGAATGTAGACTTTAGTTAAAACAAACTCAGTCTACTATTCGTATTTATGCTCGTTCTATTTCTATACACAACGTATTGTGTTGGGTTATAAGTTTATAAGATCATTAAATGGTGAAGATTATAAGATCAATAAACGGTGAAGATTATAAGATCAATAAACGGTGAAGATTATAAGATCAATAAACAGTGAAGATTATAAGATCAATAAACGGTGAAGATTATAAGATCAATAAACGGTGAAGATTATAAGATCAATAAACGGTGAAGATTATAAGATCAATAAACGGTGAAGATTATAAGATCAATAAACGGTGAAGATTATAAGATCAATAAAACTTGCCTGCAATATGGCTGCTCGATAAATCTGTGAAACTTTATCATAAGGGAATTTCCGATACTACACTTTGCTTTCTACAACGGAAATTACCAATCTGGGTTTAATTAAGAAAAGGTCCATTTTTAAATGATTTGTAAAAAACTTTTAACTATAGCGATGACATTGGCTTTGTTCTTAAATATATCAATTCATTTTTAAGAACACATTACAGCATGTCTAATTAAATTCAATTAGTCGTGTTTATGAAACGTGTCTATATTTACACAGCGGAAATGTCCAATTATTTTTTGTTCCATTTTCTTTTAAATTCAATTATGTTGACCGAAATTCTTCATATTTTAGAGAATAACAAATTAAGTGTTTTCTACATCTTTTTTATGTAATACCACATGTTACTATAATGTTGTGGTATTGTAGAGCGAAGAATATATTACTGACGTTTTTTTTTATATTTATATATTTATATCATTCTTATGTAAGCTTTATAGCAAGAATTTTTATTAAAAATCATCTGTCAAAGTGAGCTTAGCTTCGGCTAATTGTTTTTTTTTTTTTAAATAATATTAAAGTAATGGACAAATGTAAATCCAGTGTGATTTTCAAAACACGTAGCCTATTTGTGTTTTTTCTACATATGTATTGATTAAAACTGAGGATTGTGTTTTTTTTTTCATTTAAGGACTACCTCATCACCACCCATCACACACACACACACACACACACACACACACACACACACACACACACACACACATACAGACATATTCAAACACACTTTCACATAGAGAAATTCAAACAATCACACTAACACAAAATAGAAATGTCAACTGTAGAGACAATTTATCAATCATTCAGTTTAAGTGTCTATAAATCTTGCCGTGATCTGTCTCAAGCAGTTATACTTAACAGTTTTTGAGGTACCGAACCCCACCAGTTTAATATTAGCATTTATGATATGCATGGCTAATAAAAAGAAATAAATAGCCTACTTAACGTACACTTCATGATGGTTATCTAGTCCCCCCCCCCCCCCCCCGCCGACCCCCCCCCCCCCCCCCCTGGACAAAACCTGATCGCGAATCATATAATTCGGGTGTGTCTTGACCTCCGCCAAACCACTGAAATTGACTCACCGAACCCCTGGGGTTCGATCAAACCCCACTCAGTTTAAGAACCCCTGATCTAGACACATACCTACAGTGTACGCCCACCTAATCTCTCTCACTATCCAAGTGTTGATAAGATAAGACATTGGCTCAATGGTTTGACTGTATGATATATGAGGCTATAAAAAGACCGTAAATCGCTCAGGACGACGACTCGTGGGATGTCTCAGGGCAATAATACAAAAAAAGCATGTACAATGGGCTGATTGAATTGCTTTGTTTTCAATCAATGACGTGTAGAGAACGGGAAGTTAAAACATACAGTCCGGTAATGCCAGCTTTAATAAAACTCTGAAGTGTTTCTTCCAGGCAGCTCTCCAGCAAACTGGGGTGGGGCACATGCCCCCCCCCCCGGCCCTCCAGCACAGAAAATAAATAATATATTATACTTTCAATACAGTCCAGCCGACAATAGTTTCAAGATTTATTTTTCCTTCCCCCCACACACCTCAAACTTCCGCCACAGGGAAAAATGTATGAAAGAAACCCTCTGAGACTCAAAACAAATGAGGCTCTTAGAAAGACGTGCAGTGACCACAAATAATGTCTAGCTTTAAGCATTGGGAATATACATAAAAATACATAGACAACAAAGATAAAAACAAAGTAAAGTCATCCGTTACACGATTTTTATTCAAAGCAAGATTTAGATCTAACTAGATCTTAAAAAGGTTTGTTTATTTTACAAAAGTAAACTAAAATGTAATCGTTGCATTTTTTAAAGGTTAGTATGGGATATTAATTTAACTGCACCGAAAAGGGGATGTAGATAAAAAGAAACAATTTAATAAAAAAACTAACCTGCCCAACCCCTCCCCGGACAAAACTTCAAAAAAATTAATCTATATAGACCAAACATTCTAAACTAAGTGTTTTTAAATATTTTTCTGGAACTTCTTGTTTCTTTCATACATTTTTCCCTGTGGCGGAAGTTTGAGGTGTGTGGGGGGAAGGAGAAATAAATCTTGAAACTATTGTCGGCTGGACTGTATTGAAAGTATAATATATTATTTATTTTCTGTGCTGGAGGGCCGGGGGGGGGGGACATAGTGACTATAAAATGTTTTGTAGAGAATAAAATTTTCTTACGGTATTAATTAATTTAAAAATGTTGGCATGTGCAAGGTAGACAATGACCGAATAGTGTTTTAACAGTTGCTTATAAACGACAGTAATTGATTGCTTTTTAATTTTTAAAATATTGCAAACGAATAGTAAAATAAAGGTTACGTTTTCGTTAATATTTTTATATTTAAAAAAGTGTAAATGTTATCTACGGACGAATTATTTTTGTTTTTGCATTTGTAAATAATATTAAAATAATGAATAAATGTAGAACCATAATTAATTTAAAACGTAAATCACTTATGGGTGTTTGTTTAACAAATTTACTGATAGAAAATGAGGAATGGGTGGGGGGGTCGCTTTTGTATATCAAACTATTGCTTCATGTACACAATTGGACGGTGTGGCCTTGCAGTAATGCGCTAGAATGCTAACCCTAAACTCTCTAGATCGAATCCGGGTCCATTTCAGTATAAAGTCCATGAATCCAACCAGCTCTGATGAGTACCGAACTCACGTTCGGTTGGGCATGGGGCTGACCTCACTTTCCCATCATATGCCGAGGTCAACGAACATGTGAACTCTACTTCATCATCTTAATGGATCGCTGTCTAAAGAGGAATCTTGACATTTTTTTTCTTGCACACAAACATGCATACAGTCATACAAAAACACTATCTCGCGCAGCGACACTCACATAAGCAATCACACATACACATAGATGAAATGAAAATATTGAGAATTTTTCATCATCACCTCAGGGGACGGAGTGGTCTCGGTGGACTGCTAACCCGTATGTCGCTAGTTCGAATTCGGGTTCAAGTCAGTAGACCATCCCTGAGTACACCCAACTCTAATAGGTACCTAACTCACGAGGTCACAGAAACAAGTGAACACTATTTCAATTGCCCTATAGACCGACAGGTTTGAAAAGGGAACTTTACTTTTTTGTTACCTCAGTATAAAGTGTCTATAGGAGCGTACACCTGGCATGTGATCTAACCAGCGACATACCTGCAGTGACCGCCCACAGAGCCAGGTGAAAGATGAGTCTCTCTATCACGTGACCTCTCATTTTCTCCATCTATAAATAGAAACAGTTTTTTTTAAAATATTGTCCAAAACTAAAGTTTGACTGTAAAACAAGTTACATCCATTTTGTGCAATACCTTTACCAGCGTCAGTGGCGGACACCCATCTACTCAAGACAAAGTTCACCGGCCCCAAGAACCGAGAGCCCCCAATGTCCCTTATCTGGACTTGCACCACTCCCCTATCCTAAGAACCTGCGGACCCCCCTGTGATAAGGGCCCCCAGTTTTTTTAATGTCCACGGGCCACAGGCTGATCAGTTACGTCACGGTATCTGCGCTATTGCTACCCCACCCTTAATCACCTATATACAGGGATGCTGACAGCGATCTCTGATCCGGCCGTTAGACTGTCCAGTTGGGGTGGAGTTGATATAGTGACCAATCCCTTAGTCAGAAAGGCTCATGTTCGTATTAGGGGCGGTAATAAACAACATCGCTAACTACTTGACTTTCTACTGTGGGTCTATCTGTGGTTGCGTCCCTTGTGCCAGCGCTCCTCGAGTTCCAAGAGATAATCTGGTTTTTCCCTCCTTGGCTCGTACTTAGTTATCATTATTATATTCACTGTAACTCATAAATTATTACCTAAATGACCAGGAATCTCTATGTGTGATAAATTCACATGTAGCAGTTAACCTAGTGTTAAATAAGTAGAATATATGAGCCTAATTTTATTACAGGTCGTAAACTGAGGGCATAGAATCAATTCGTAAACATTGAACCGTTCTGAAATTTATTTGCTGCCGTAAATCTTTCAGTCACGTGATCTTCTGGCCCGTCAGCCATGATCTTTATTATATTGATACGGCTGTAAACTACGTACTTGGAGTCAGGGGCGTAGCGAGGGGGGGGGGGCGGGGGTGCGGACCGCACCGGGTGATACCATTTAGGGGGGTGACACCAAGGCAAAAAATATCAAAATATATAGAGAAAAACATGAGGGGGGGGGGGGGGGGTTGCAAATCGAAAACTTGAGGGGGTTGGGTGCAAATCGAAAACTTGAGGGGAGTTGCAAATCGAAAGTTTGAGGGGGGGATGCAAATCGAAAACTTGAAAGTTTGTCCCCGAGAAGGGTCGCTACGCCTCTGGGGAAGTGACACCATTAAGTGCCGCATCGGGTGACACCCGACCTCGCTTGGAGTGGCAGCGCAGCAATCAGACCTGTCACAATATAATTTACGAGCCGACCCGAGAGTTACTGCCCCAGCTATCGAACCTTGTCATTAGGGAAAAACGCATTCAAATCGACACAGAAATCAGAAGCTATTTGTCATACAAAAAAAAATCAGAATATATACACAAAAGTATTAAATCATTGCAGTGATAATAAAATCAGAACTAAACAAACGTAACGTGACATTATGGTAACGACAAAATCAGAACCAAACATTCTATGTATATTACCTTTAGTTAGTACTCCTCGTCTTTACCCCAGCAAATGAAAATGTGTCTAACAAAATTACAGCTATATAGATCTAGATTCAATATTCCCACGCTCCTTACACATTTAAAGCGTAAATCTCCCCTCCTAACTATAACTCTCAAGTCAAAATCACTCTAATTATTTTTTCGCCACACAAAACTTTACTCATTGAGCTAGTTTGTAAAATTAATATTTGTATTATTGGTCAAGGTGGTGATTATAATCACGTGGCGTGAATAAATTAGCAGGTACGGTTTGAAGTCTGGAGTTTTTTTTTATAAACAGACAATACAAGATAATAAGATACCCGTGGTAGTTGTTGGAAGATAAAAACGGAAAGTGGTTCTAAAAATATTGTTATGGAACATGATTTTAAATGATAAGAATACGAGCTGTTTAAACCATATGATCTACACGTATAACGCTGTTTAAAATATACTCTTCACATATAAGTCTGTAAAAAATATGATCTACACACATAAGGCTGTATAACAAATATGATCTACACACATAAGGCTGTATAACAAATATGATATACACCTATAAGATTGTTTAAATCATGCGCTCTGCACACATAAGGCTGATTAAAATACAAGATCTACATATATAAGGCTTATTAAAATATATGATCTCCACACGTAACAAGTAAAGCTCCCTTTTCAAACTTTATTGTCCAAGAGCCAAGTTGACCTGTTTTTTTGACCTAGGCATAAAGCGAGAAAGTGTCTTGTCGGCCTATTGTCTTTCGGCCTTTTGTCTTTCGGCCTTTTGTCTTTCGGTCTTTTGTCTTGTCGGCCTTTTATCTTGTCGGCCTTTAGTCCATGTCGGCCTTTTGTCAGGATACCCACCGTCTCCGACCCACGCCTCAGTGGTCAGCTGACCGTCCCACGTGATCGGCCAGCTTCTTTATATCCATTGGTCTGTTTAACTAACTAAGCTACAGTCTGTTTCTACCATCTACTTAGCTTCTACCCTGAACTAGCATCACATAGAGCTAGACATCAAACAAAATCTGGCATTTATGTCAAAGCTAGACACCAATCAAAAACTGACATAATTGTAATCCATTAGAGTTAAGCATCAATCAAAAACCTGTGTTTTATGTCAGACATTAGAGTTATGAATCGCTCAAAACTTGACATTGATGTAAGACATCTCTCAAAAACTAAAAAGAGCGTCAAACATTAGAACTGGAAATCGCAAAAAAAAGCTGACATTGGTGTTTAACATTAGATTTAGGCATCAAACAACTGACATTTACGACACTAGGCTGCTCATAAACCAATCCTCTAATCTGTCGCACTTATTCGTTTTCGTGTCTTTCCATAACGCTGACAAAAGAATACTATTATTAGTTTATTCGTCTTAGCAAACGTAGCTTTAAAAAGTAACTTCGGGAATTCTATTTCTGGCTGATTTATTTTCCCAATAAACACCATTATAATCTCAGAAGTTATTTGTAGGGAAGATAAAAATAAATATGATGTTCTCTACAATGTTTCTTTGATAACAGGAATGCTCTATAACTTCTAGGAATGTATTTAATTTAAACATGAGCGCAGCTTAGCTAGATTCTTAATTTGTGTTTGTTTTTTGCAGATAAACGATCACCAACTATCATCTTTGAAATTAATGCCTACTGAATTAGAGTTCTTGCTTAAAGGAGAATTAGAACATGTTATTGTTTATTTAAAGTTTATAAGATTTTGTCATTCTACGATTTCCATACATTAAAAATAAAATATTCTGAACACTTAGTTGTTTATTTAAATACTCCAACGGCATAGGTACCGTAAAGCTAGCATAAGCAGGGCACAAGGTCCACACGGAAAATGGGGAGACTTTTCCTACTTCGAAAAATTTAAACTTTCACATTGGAATTTTAATATTTGTTATACATACATAATGTTAAAAGAACATGGAAATTAAATTTTTTCGATGTTGTAGAAAATATTTTAAAATCTGTAAAAGATCCCATGTGTTTCCATAGTTTACAGAAATCGGCATGCTTGGGTACAGGGAACCAGTCTGAGCCTGTTTCGCAGCACATTCCCATTTTCTTAATAAATATGTTTTCTCGGGCAAGCTATTGAGGGGATTAACCTATAAATAGAGGCGTAGATAGGCGATACCTGGCTGACACCTTACAGCCGCCAAACGTGTTTTTCTGTGACTGCTGCAATGTTTTCTTTTGTTAAGCTACAAGTTGAACTTTGACTCTTTGTTGCATCCGGAACTTATAGATGTATATACATAGTTACAACTGAACTGACTGGAAAATTTTCTACCTCACTCCCACACAAGAAGAGCAGTGCCCCACCCCCTCTACCGAAGAGATGCCAGAAAGAAGCTATGAATCCTGGGAAGGTTTCTGTCTTTAGGGTGGCGCCCTGCAGTAGATTACGAATAGGCGCCCCAGAGTATCCCAGCTGTTACTACTATTGTTTTAAAGAGCACTTAAGACTATAATACTACTTTTGAGCACTTTATACTATGGTATTACATTTGTTTTAAAAAGCAGTTTACACTATAGTACTACTTTTGTTTTAAAGAGCACTTTATACTATGGTATTACATTTGTTTTAAAGAGCAGTTTATACTACGGTACTACTTTTGTTTTAAAGAGCACTTTATACTATGGTACTATATTTGTTTTAAAGAGCAGTTTATACTGTGGTCTACTTTTGTTTTAAAGAGCACTTTATACTATGGTACTATATTTGTTTTAAAGAGCACTTTATACTATGATACTACATTTGTTTTAAACAACTTTATACTATTACAGTACATTACATTAAAAGAAACATTACATAATGACCTAACATTCTTTCGTTGACTCTTGTGACGCCCCTGACACCTGGGCTTTCGTTGACTCTTGTGACGCCCCTGACACCTGGGCTGTGGTTGACTCTTGTGACGCCCCTGACACCTGGGCTCTCGACTCTTATGACGCCCCTGACACCTGGGCTGTCGACTCTTATGACGCCACTGATACCTGGGCTGTCGGTGACTCTTGTGACGCCCCTGACGCCTGGGCTGTCGTTGACTCTTGTGACGCCCCTGACACATAGGCTGTCAAACTTCACCTAGTCTGACAACACATTTTCACAGAAACAAAAGCCTCTAACCACTTTAAGCCTACCCCCTCCACCACAACCTCAAAAACAAAACAGCTAACAAATTTATCTTTTGTCTGGTGCCAAAGGTAAGCCAGTCATAAACATTGCGTCAGCGCCTCGTTCGTCTACTTGTATGTAATATAATCAAAAATAGATGTATAAAATCAATAGAATAAACATTCTCCCAATATAGCAATAAAAAAATTCTTTATTTTTTTCAGGAAAATTTTGCATAATATAATTCAAATGACGAGGTTTGCGAAGAATACACATTCCTTTATTCAAAGAAATTACAAATTACTTTTTTTCAAGAAAAGATTCCTTATTTTCGTGATTACGTCAGCCAGTGTTTCTTCCAGGTTTTTTTCTCCGTGGGGGCACTTGACATTTTCGGGGGGAGGTGAGCGGACTAAAATTTACGAGGGGGGAGGGGCGAGGACACTCTTAAAACTATATATTTTCTATATAAATTTCATTTCATTTGGGGGGGGGGGGGGGGGTGGGGGGTGGGGCGGTAGACATTCTTCGGGGGGGGGGGGGGGGCGGAAGAAACTCCGATGTCAGCACGGAATAGATAAAAAAATGTGCACCTCGGGTTATATAAGTCGGTCACCTCGAAGCTTTAGGTTAATCGACTCTAGGACGTCAGATTCGGGTATACTTGTTAGTTTGATTGCAATTTTACAGAATTCTTTATCTATAAACAAAGCGCTACCGACTTCATTGAATTGAATCAAAGCTACGCTTCAGTCTACAGACAAGTCAAGGTACTTATTAAGTGTTAATTATTGAAATAAAAAACAAACAAAACGATATTACTTTAGTCTTTCAGTAGCATGGTACAGAGGATATATTTATGTCTAAATATCATTATAAAATTTATAATTAAGAAAAAAAGTACTATTTTGCAGCAAATTTTTTTGGTCTTAGACCATGTGTTCATGTTTTTTTTTTTACAAACGGTGTGATGAGCTTTACATTCCTGATTTAGCCAGCGATGTACTACGGGCTAGGAACTCCTATTACAATTTACAAAAAAGTTTTTAAAAGCGCGAAATAATAGCTACAATTATGTTTCTAACAGAACCTTTTTTTAAATACAAAAGTCTGACGTCATAATATCTTAGCGCCCCCCCCCCCCTCCTAAAGTTACATTCAAGGTGACGTCATTTCTTAATGAGATTTACATTCGTGATTTTGCCAGCGACGAAGTACGGGCTAGGAACTCCTAGATGCGAACCGTAGACCTCAACTTAATCTTAAGCTCTACACCATGGCCAAAAACAGTCACATATCATGATTTTAAACCATGTTAAAAGGATCTGATTTTTAGCAAAACTTTTTCGAATACTCACAAGTTTCGTTTACCCGAGTGTTATTTCACCATGCTCGTTTTAGTTTTGGCATCACATAACCAGCATTTTATTTGAAAATCTCATACAGAGACAGTAAGGACAGCAGGGGCGAACACCCTAGAAGAGAATCCTTGCGGCAGCAACAAGCAAAGAAAACATTTTCTTCACCATCTCACTACACCAAGCTGGTCAGCTGACATCATGCAGCTGCAGATCGCGGTGCTGGTAACCATGGTTACCTTGGCTGCAGGAGGTGAGTGGACCGATTGTCAGTGGCGTAGCCAGGAATTGGTCGTGGGAGGGGTTCAAAAATGTTTCCATACGTATATTATCTTATATATATATATATATATATATATATATATATATATATATATATATATATAAATAAATATATATATGTATATATATATATATATATATATATATATATATATATATATATATATATATATATATATATATATATATATATATATATATATATATATATAGGGGTCCATGGGAGGGGTTATAACACCCTAACACCCCCCCCCCCTTACCTACGCCACTGCCGATTGTTGTCCAATTCTATTAGACAGTGCTCACATTTTTATACCTGACGTGTCAAGAGTTCTCTGGTACCTGAGATATTCATTCGTTTCCATTTTAAAAAAAAAAAAGACTTTTCTTGCTCTTTATTTAGCACGTGCATGTATCAATAAATCGGATTTCATGTTACTTATCAAAAGTAGAGTGACGCTTTAGTTTAAAATTTGAAGCGTTTCTTTTTTCTTATACGTGTCTCCTAATAGTAGGCCTGTTAAATATTTTTTTGCAACTAGATATACAACCGTTTTTTTAACATTTCGTTTAGTTTAACATTGTTATTATTTTATTTATTTTTGTAATTTATTTCTTATTAAGTCCTAAAGAGGAAATGTTGGTAAATACGTTTAAATAATACGTATGTTTCTATTTACATTTCATCAATAGTTTGACTATTAATACCTTAATTTATACATTTTATTTTTTAAAACAGCCGCCATTAAAGACGAAAAGTTAACAGGTAAAAAGATATTTTACATACAACATAAACCTACCGTTTATTTATTTCTTGATTTATATTTTCATAGTTGTTTTTTTTAATTATTTTTTTATATAGATAATTTTTGTATCAAATAATTTTTTTTCAAGCAGTACCTAAACTATTTTCTTTTTATTTTTTTACAACAGAGACGACAGTGGCACCTCAGGGCCCAGTGGAGAAAGCTGAGGGGACCACTCGCACCCCCGATGGGACCACTCGCACCCCCGATGGGACCACTCTCACCACTGAGGTGTACGATGACGTGACAGATGTGGAGGGGGAATCGCAGAAGACGACTGACAACATGGAGGTGTACGACGATGAAACTGAGGAGGAGGAGACGTCAGAGGAAGGTGACAAAAAGTGGGGAGATGTGTGGTCCAAGGTGGCTGCACTACGTT
The DNA here is from genome assembly GCF_028476545.2 of Physella acuta. Classification (NCBI taxonomy): domain Eukaryota; kingdom Metazoa; phylum Mollusca; class Gastropoda; family Physidae; genus Physella; species Physella acuta. The sequence continues at coordinate 894,909 of NW_026731973.1, forward strand.
TATGGCTAGGTTGGAATAAGCAGGGACAGGGTTGGCAGGGTTGGCAGGGTAAAGATTGGCAGGGTAAAGATTGGCAGAGTAAAGATTGGCAAGGTAAAGATTGGCAGGGACAGGGTTGGCAGGGTAAAGATGGGCAGGGACAGGGTTGGCAGGGTAAAGATTGGCAGGGGAAAGATTGGCAGGGACAGGGTTGGCAGGGGAAAGATGGGCAGGGACAGGGTTGGCAGGGACAGAACTGGCAGGGTAAAGATGGGCAGGGACAGGGTTGGCAGGGTAAAGATTGGCAGGGTAAAGATTGGCAGGGGAAAGATTGGCAGGGACAGGGTTGGCAGGGAAAAAATTGGCAGGGACAGGGTTGGCAGGGTAAAGATGGGCAGGGACAGGGTTGGCAGGGGAAAGATTGGCAGGGACAGGGTTGGCAGGGGGACAGATTGGCAGGGTAAAGATTGGCAAGGAAAAGATTGGCAGGGACAGGGTTGGCAGGGGACAGATTGGCAGGGTAAAGATTGGCAGGGACAGGGTTGGCAGGGTAAAGATTGGCAGGGACAGGGTTGGCAAGGAAAGGGTTGGCAGAACCAAGATTGGGAGAAAAAATAAGTGTGGCTACACATTGCCACTTTACCTTGGGCTAATCCCGCTAATGCACAAACAACTGATCGCATGAGATTTTAAAAAGTAGTTAGAACAGCTTTAATAACAGTAAGTTTGTAATTTCAAAAGAGACAATCATTTTATAAGAATGTGTATTCATTAAACTTTTTTCGTAGCAGTAAAAAAGTTTTTATATGAGTAATAACTAGGCCTAAATTTACATAAATGGCTAGTTGGTATAAATGTGGTTTTCAATCCCCTAGTACATGTTTATTGATTTTTACTGTTTAAATGTTATATTTAGCTGTTGTTTCTCACTTGAAGTTACCTGTTTAGAGAAATCTATTTCTGTTGCAGTAATGTGAATATAACTATAACTATAAGAATCGTATCTGTCGAATTTCTGCATTAGTATTTTTATTAGTAAACGATGTTTTTTTTTCTTTCGAAACCGAACTAGGATGAGAGTATACAAAAACATATTGTAAATTTAGGACCGCGTTCTATTTAAAAAAAAACTAGTATTTAGAATTTTTTTTTAATTTTTAATTTACTACCATTGTGCTTCAGATTATTTTGTCGCATTACCTTTAGATGTGTATCTTTTTATTAAAAATTAAAAGTGATTTCCACTTGTAATTGTTAGCGCCTTGTATTGAGTGTATATAAATGCTGTGTCTGCGTGTGCGTGCGTGTGTGTATCTGTGTCTGTGTTTATGTGTGCTTGTGTATGTGTATCTGTGTATGTGTGTGCATGTACGTGTTTGTCGGCGTTCGTGCGTGTGTATCTGTGTCTGTATGTGTGAGCTTGTGTGTGCGTATGTGTGTGTATTCGTGTCTCTATGTGTGCGTGTGTATCTACGAGTCTGTGTGCGTGCGTGCGAGTATGTGTGTGTGTGCAGAGTTTCTTCCAGGAATCTCTTCGGGGAGCCCCCGAATTTTTTTTACCGCCCCCCCCCCCGCCCCCGAACGAAATTAAATTTATATAATTTATATAGAAAATATATACTTTTAACAGTGTCCGCCCCCCCCCCCCGAAGAATGTCTACCGCCCCCCCCCCCCCGGAGAAAAAAGTCTGGAAGAAAAACTGTGTGTGTGCATGTAAAAGACAGAGTAAGCGATTTCACTGTGTTACGGTTTACAAATGAAGGCTACTACATAAGCCAACAGACACTACCAATGACACACCTAAACTTATCAGTAGAGGCCTGACTACACGGCTGATTACCTCAGCACCCAACACACAATACAACCACAATCAATACGCCATTCGACAGCTATCAATCAACTTTTACACCCTCTATCTATCTAAATAAAAGTATGCTGAACTCGACACCTTTAAAAAGGTAGCATATTTAGTACACCTGTGTGATCGATGACACATAGAAGACATAATAACACGTCGAGTAACTGACGTGACACATGCAACTGACGTGACACAAGCAACTGACGTGAATGGTAGCGAAATCCAGACATGACTCAACTCAATAGGCGTAGACAGGTATTTATAGAATGCAGAACTTACATAATTACGTCTGCTGGATACGTTTTTTTTTTGACACAATGTAACAATCTATATATATAATTCTCTTCTTGGAGACGATAGAAAACACCATGCTGTAAGCGCGCTCCCTATCACCCCCACCCCTACATGGTCTGGTGAGCTGTGGTTCACGCTAAATTTTTACAATCGTAGAGCCGGTTTTAGTGACGGCTATTAGGGGCAGATAATTTGATACGTATGATACGCCGTTGTGTAGAACCTCCGAAGATAGTGATAAGTATATCAAGTGTACAACTCTATAATCCTCTAACACATTGCACTAAACTGTTATTTTATTCAGGCCCAGAAGCTATTCTAGATGGTCGTTTCGAAGAGTTGAGCTAACGACTGCTAATACAAAAATCTTAGGTTCGAATCCCAGGCGCGAGTCCGTACCACGTTTCTGAGTACAATCAGCTTTGATGGGTACCTGACTTACATTACGGAATGAAAAGGCGGCTGAAACAGAGGAACTCTACTTCATCCGTCATATGTGCACAAACATGATACGATGATAATGGCTCATTATGGCTAGTCAATAGACCGTCAGGTTTGAAAGGGAAACTTTACTTTTTACTTTTATGGCTAGTCAAACAACCTTACGGCTTAACCTATTAGAGGTGTCGCAATTCTAATCTCAATCTGCTATACCACTATGTAACCGGATACTTATGTTCATGGAGGACTTGCTACAGTTTTTAGTTTTTGCTAATCAAATTCAAATGAAAAAAAAAAACATAAGCAAACTTTTGAACATTTGTTTTTATTCTTGTTTTTTTTATTGCCAGTGATTACATCACGTCAAAGGGTCGATAATGACGTCACTAAAATTTACATGGTGGCTGAAAGTTTACAGCTCCTCTCGTCATGTAGGGCAGCAATGGAAACCTGGATATATGATATATATATATATATATATATATATATATATATATATATATATATATATATATATATATATATATATATATATATATATGGATATATGATATATATATATATATATATATATATATATATATATATATATATGTATACGTATATATATATATATATATATATATATATATATATATATATATATATATATATATATATATATATATATATATATATATATATATATATATATATATATATATATATATATATATATATAGCATTAATTGACACTTTGCCTAAAATGGCGAGGACTATGACGTAAAGAGCTACCTACCATTCCAACCTCTTGTGGTCATATGGTACCACGTTGTCATGTTCACGTGACTCCCGCCAATAGATCAGCGTGGCGAACGTGTTGCAGGAGAAAGTAAATGCGTACTTAGGGCGTTCCTATGGCAAGTACAACCGTATGTCAAATGTTATAAAGTCACTGTTACTTTCTTACTTCATTTTTGAGGAAAATAAATAAATATACTTATGGATATATTATATTTATGTACATATATATATATATATATATATATATATATATATATATATATATATATATATATATATATATATATATATATATATATATACATATTTTTTATTTATGTATACATTATATATATATATATATATATATATATATATATATATATATATATATATATATATATATATATATATATATATATATATATATATATATATATATATGTATATATATATATATATATATGGGGTAAAGTTTTGTACCCATCATCATATATCAGCATTTGACTACGCTCCTCATATTATAATTTTAATGAAAAACTGATGTTCATAAACACAACAACTTTGCAAAAACAGTGGAACAGGGTAGGCAGTGGGTAGGGGGGGGGGATAACGAAACAATTCGGATTTGTATGGGTTGGTGGGTAAAGTATACGACTTCTAACAAGATAGTCGTGCCGCGGTTAAGTCTGAAGTACCTGAGTCCACCCAGCTCTAGTCAGGTCCTGACTTAAGTTCGTGAGAGCGTGGCGGCTGACCACACTATCCGTTTTCACCGACATAGTTCAACTCTATTTCAACTACTTTGTGAACAATCGGGCTTTAAAGAGTAGTTTACCGTAACTGCTTTGTAAGTAATTTTTTTTTAAAAAGTCGTCACTGTTTATCTATACTGATTTAATGACACATTCTCTGCCATTACATTTAGATTAAGACCCCTATAAAATCTTTCACGATGTTGCGACGAGTCTGAGTAATTACCCATTAGTCTACTCGCCTATACGATTTCTATCCGACCAAGAACAAAGAATTATTATTCACATCACTAACCGGAGTAATTACCTCATTCTGTTTGTTTAATTCCAGTCAGGTTGCCCAAATAAATAAACTACAATAGGTCTAACTTATTACCCAAGGAGTCCTTCTCCGATCTCAATTGAAATGTTTTACAAGATTCGCTCCAACACAATTAAGTATTACGCACCAAAATTTTACGATCCATTATTGCCCGATGATTTCAATTTCATTCCGCTTTTCTTTTTGTACGAGAAAAATGGCCTGTTGAGGAAGGATACAACGGGCGCTAGGTTGATAGTGCTGTCTATTTTCTCGGTACTTTAATTTATACAAAATATAGTCATAGGCATATCCCTAAACCATGCACCTAATCTCATTCATGACAAAAGTCGCATTTAGAGTTTCTTTCAGGCAACTCTAATTGGGAGGAGGGGGCTCCGCCCCCCCCACACACCCCCCAAAACATGTCTACCGTCCCATTCAACGAAATATAATTATATAATTTTTCCAGTGTCCGCCCTCTCCCAGAAAATTCTACCCCCGCCCCCGAAAATTTCAAGTACCCCCACCCCTCTCCGGGGAGGAAAAAGTCTGAAAGAAACACTGTTCGCATTTGTAGATTATACAAACTAAAGGAAGAATCTGGGCGGGGCTTCGCCCCTACCGGAAGACCGGAAAGTCTGAAAGAAACACTGGTGTCGCGCTTAGCCACTACCCGAAGAATTGCATTAAAGAAATTGCAAGAAAACCACTTTTTAGATTAGACACATTAATTAGGCGGTAATTTTATTATAGAGTATCGATGAAGAAATTTCTTTTGAGCTGGGGAGGGGGGGGGGGGGGCTCAGACGTTCTTACGCTGGGGGTGGGGCTTCGCCCCTACCCGAAGAATTGTATGAAAGAAACTCTTCACGCAAATCATTTAGATTAGACAAAATTGACTTTTTATTAATTGTTTACTCGAGAATCAATGACGTCATATTACTGTGTGCGCTCTCCGGCTTGAGATTATTTTTTACTATATGACGTCATACTTCGTTTTCGTCTGACTGTGCATGTTTTTAATTTGCTTGTGTTTTCTCTTGAGCGTTCTTGTCAGATACATAGACAGATAGATAGATAGACAGACAGCGAAACTATTATTATAGATTTGAAGAATATCAAGGACAAGCTACAAGACATCAGATAGTACTGTTTTCTCTCCTAGATGTCTAGCTATCCTCAACTACCTATTCAGCCTGGGGGTTCTATATTTTTGACAAGCTATCTTTAAGTTTACATGCCCGACTACGCCAATCCCCCCCTAACACTACAACAAATCTGACTTATTACCCCATATTCATCCACCCTAGTACAGTCCGGCCAGGTCCCAACGAAGACAGTGTCGTCAATCTGCTTGAAGATGACCTCACATTCCTCCCTGTTGTGTAGATCCTCCATCGTGAGGTCATTCAGTGTGGCTAGGTCAAACTGACGAGGTCTGCAATAATCAGCAATGTGGTCAGTTCACGCTCTCAGCATTGACTACATTAGTCAACGGAGTGGTTAGTTTTGCATGTTCAATACAGATTATTTCTTTTTCTTCCTCGTTCTTAATTTTCAGTGTTGGAAGGGATCGAGCCTTATCTGCCAGAGGGTTTGAACTCGAGACTTTTTTTTCGAATTTATCGACCTTGAGCTTTTGCCGACTCGACCACGCCCATCACAATTAAGGATTACGTGTCAACTGGTTATGCGCCATTGAGGCCATTGACTCCGATTTCAGCCTGCTTTTCTTTTTGGATTTGCTTCCATAGCCTTCGTCCAACCAAGAACAAACTACAAGACAGCAGTTGTTTGATTTAGGAGTTGTCTCTCCTAGAAGAGTGGCTGTACCCAGCTAACGAGCCTCATCGACCACGCCGACCCCCAATCCAGATTACAAAATTCAGCATTGTGGAAAGTTCACCTTTACAATATAGATTACACTATTTTGTTATAGTCAGCATTTTATTAGTTCAAAATATTATTTCTCTAGCCTTTCTGTAGAGAGGTCAGTGAAATGTCCCCTTGCCTACCTGTACTTAGAGGGGTCAGTAAAGTTGTACGGCTGTATACGGATCAAGCCCATGTCATCTTCAGAGATTCTCAAAACCAGCAGCCTGAACACCTTGTTGTTGTCGTCTTGCTCTATCAGAAACACGCAGTCCTAAAAGGTTTGAGATCCGTTCATTATTTCCCTACTGATCAACCCGTAGGTATACTTGTTTATACAACATCTTCATATGAAAATACAGCGTACACATAGCTGCAATACTAAAAAACTTCTGTCATGATTATTTTAAATGACTAAAGTTTCATTTGCTGAGGTAAATTGCTATAAAAATAAAGATAGTCTTCGTTTCCTCTCCAAATTATTGTTAAACTAAGGGCCAGTAACTTCCGCTATCTGTGCTGGTTACTCAAATCCGCTTCTTACTCTTCAAGTTTTCACGGGATAGAAAAAGCAGCTCTGTATAACTAAAATAATATTAATGTAGGGACATCTCAAGATCTGTTGCTGACTTTAAAAATGAACAAATTTAACTTTTTACCAATCACAATAAAAATGTGCTAATCATCTTTTCCTTCTGACCTAACTCTCAAAGTTCCATAAAATGTTTTTTTCTTTCCAGGGTATAAAAGAAACCGTTGAAAGATACGACTGTTATGTTTTACTTTTCAGTATGGGACCGCGTGGTCGGATGGTAGACGAATGAGTACTTAACCAGAAGTCTCGAGTTTAAATCATTAGCTAGAGTCCACCCACGTTAGGGAAAGTAAAAGCGTCACAGAAACTGGTGAACTCTACTTCAGCTGCCCTATGGACACGGCCAGGTTCGAAAGGTTAGCTTATACTTTTACTTACTGGCAGCAGAAAGTCCAGCTGGATGGGGGTGAAGGTCACGTTGATGACGTCATGGATGACGTCCTCATCAAACAGGATGTCCTTCTTGACCATCTTGATGGTGCTGTAGAACCCGCTCAACATGTAGAGGAAGGTGGACAGGCGGGGTGATGGCGCTGGTGTCGTATCAAAAGATGGTGTGGTAATAGATTTGTTTTAATTAAAAATTGTCTCAGTAGAAAAGGCTTGTTTTCATGAAAAATAGTTTTCTCTGTAGATAGTGTTGGTGTTTATAGAGCGTTTACTGAGATGAAAATGTTAGTTTTTTAATGGCTTTGTTTAAAATGATACTTGCGTCGATAGTTAAGATTGTATTCGAATGATCATTTTAAATAATGTAAGGGATTATGTGTGAATGATATTAATTTCGTCGATAATAACAAATGTCTATAGTAAGTGTATTAAATTAATAAGTAGAAATGTTAATAATATGTGTTTTATTTTTATTACAAGCTTATATTTAACTCATTTCCTTGTTAGTCGTCAGTCTGTCTAGATCGAAACGGCCGAGCGAAATTGCAGGCACTTCTAACTGACAGATACGGTTCGTAATTGGTAAGTGGGTCAAGAGATGAAGACAATGCATCGTGACATTAAATTTGACTTAATTGGTCGCTTGATTAATTTTTTATGAATTAATTAAAATTTTGACCAAATTAATAGGCAGTTCTATCCACACGCGTCATCACGGCAAAAGCGCGTCATCCCGTTCAATAGGCACGTAATGGTTTTTAGTCATGCAACTCTATTGTAAATAAAACATGTAAAGTACTAAAAAATTCATAAAAATCGTTTTAATAACAAGTTTTTATGTACTAATGCACTAAAAAGTAGAAAAAAATGTTCACTACTATTTAAATTACTATAAAGAAAAGCGCGAGTCTCTTCCTAAATATTAGTAAAGGTATCCAATAGATACTAATGTGCCCCACGCTTTCCTTTATAGTAATTTTAATAGTAGTGTATAATTTATTTTCTACTTTTTAGCGCATTAGTACATAAAAGCTTGTTATTAAAACGTTTTTTATGAATTTTTTTATACAAAGTATACAAAAATAATGGTGTGTTATCAAAAATAGGTGGGTTGTTTTAAAAGGGCTTTGTTTTTTATGAAGAAAAAGTGGTAGAATAGAAAATATGTGTTATAAGACTGTATGCCAATATGTATTACTGGGTGAAGAAAAAATAGTTGTGTTGATAGAAATGTTTTGATATTAGAATAGGTTTGATAATGGCACAGTTCATTTTATTGAAACGGGTGTACCAACATATGTAGTTGCCTGATTAAAAACAATTGTGAAAATTTTCTGAAAAAAAAAAGAACAGATTTGTTTATAGAAATAATTGTTTCTGGACAAGTATCGTGTCAATTCTTCTTCTCCTTTTCCCGTTCCTGCCCAAGACGCACGGGAATGATGAATTAGAGTTCATCTGTTTCAGAGACCTCGACATATGAAGGGATAGGATAGTGCGGTCAGCATTATGTTTTGACGCACTTGTTTGCATTAAATTAGTTAGGTACCCATCAAAGCTGGGTGGACTCTGAGACATTCTAGTAGTTTGTACCCGAATTCGTACTCGATACTTTTAGGTTAACAGTCTAGCTCTCTACCGCTAGGCCCATATTGTGTCTCTAGTCTGAGCATCAACATTTCTCAAAGGTGTGCTAGGTGTAACTTGCTCGCACCCCTACATTTATTTACTAAACCTAATAGAAGGGACGGCAGAGTCCTAAACATCTTAAAGGCGGTGGTCAGATAGAAATTGTGTGATGCCAGAGTTGGATTGGAACTTTTATCAATGCTAAATATCCATCTAGCAATAGTAAACATACATTGACGGTATTTAAGACTGACAGATAAAAGATTGACAAGGCTGAAATTGATAGGGACAGATATAGATACAATTCATTGACAAAAGGTTGACAGTGTCAAAATTTGACAGATAAAAGACTGACAAGGCTGAAATTGATAGGGACTGATATAGATACAATAAATTGACAAAAGATTGACAGTATCGAAATTTGATAGATGATAGACTGACGTTTGAAAAAGAATGCCATTAACAAAATACTGATATTGACAACAAAAAAAAAACAACAACATGTAACATACTAAATACAAATGCATTATACAAACTTACTTTCTCTGTCTGTCGTCCATTAAGGGTCAACATTGGCGAGCGAAATCTAGAGCACTTCTACCGGACCATTTCATTCAAACTTGGCACGTGGATCAAGATCCGATGACAATGCAATGTGACATAAACTTTGTCTTAGCTGCTTAATGATTTTTTTTAATTAATTAAAGTTTCTTATAAAAGTAACAATTTTTTTCGCGCTATCAACACAAATTGGTGCGATCAAATGGTGCGCCTATTTAAGTAACGCACCTTTTATATAAAATAAAGTGAAGAGCCCTCCCCAGGCATGAAACTCTCTAATTACACCATCCCACCTGTGAAAACAAAGTGGCCAGACCGATGATTCAAGGACCAAAGGTATGACACACTACTTGGCCGCGTATATTTTGATGCAAAATTATTTATATAACTAAAACGAAAAGCGTGGATCTTTTTTGCTCTATTTTAACACTTACTAGATCTAAAATTATATAAGCAACCCACACTTTTCTTTTTTAAAATCCAATATATATATATATATATATATATATATATATATATATATATATATATATATATATATATATATATATACATATATATGACTGGTAACGAAATGACGAAACCCTATTAAGATATTTCGTCAGAATTTCTTCTAACTCCGCGGCAACGCTCGGGGACGGGCACGCTAGTATAATATAATTTTTTTTAAAAACATATTTACCTGCACAATTCGAAGCTGTGCAATTCGAAGCTGTGCTCGCATCTCTATAAAGGGTCAGACTTGCAATCAGCAGAAAAGCCAAAACGTAGTTCATGGTAGAAGTAGTATAACAAATGCTCAGCTCTTCAATTTTAACAGGTTTGTATCATTTGTACAAGGGAAACAATGTATTCCTCTGTATTTTATAGGACAACAAAAAATAATTAAGTAATTTAAATGACATACATGGTGAATTAATTATTTTGCAGATGGGCGAATAATTTAAGAACCTCAAGCCAAATACGTCATCGTTGAAAACAAATAGCCTTGCTCTTGCAAAATTGTATAGAGATAATGTGAAGCAATGATTAGTATTTGAAAGGGCCAGACAGCTTGTGCTAGTTAAAAATGTAAAAAACAAATAGGGCCTACGTGCTGTGAATAGGTTAGTTTGGTAAGGTAAGGTAAGGTAAGGTAAGGTAAGGTAAGGTAAGGTAAGGTAAGGTAAGGTAAGGTAAGGTAAGGTAAGGTAAGGTAAGGTAAGGTAAGGTAAGGTAAGGTAAGGTAAGGTAAGGTAAGGTAAGGTAAGGTAAGGTAAGGTAAGGTAAGGTAAGGTAAGGTAAGGTAAGGTAAGGTAAGGTAAGGTAAGGTAAGGTAAGGTAAGGTAAGGTAAGGTAAGGTAAGGTAAGGTAAGGTAAGGTAAGGTAAGGTAAGGTAAGGTAAGGTAAGGTAAGGTAAGGTAAGGTAAGGTAAGGTAAGGTAAGGTTAGGTTAGGTTAGGTTAGGTTAGGTTAGGTTAGGTTAGGTTAGGTTAGGTTAGGTTAGGTTAGGTTAGGTTAGGTTAGGTTAGGTTAGGTTAGGTTAGGTTAGGTTAGGTTAGGTTAGGTTAGGTTAGGTTAGGTTAGTTTAGGTTAGGTTAGGTTAAGTTAGGTTTGGTTAGTTTAGGTTAGGTAAGGTTAGGTTAGGTTAGGTTAGGTTAGGTTAGGTTAGGTTAGGTTAGGTTAGGTTAGGTTAGGTTAGGTTAGGTTAGGTTAGGTTAGGTTAGGTTAGGTTAGAATAGGTTAGGTTGGGTTATGTTAGGTTAGGTTTAAGGCACATAATTAAAATGATAAATGTCTGAGTTCTTGTACAGACTTGAATACAAATATATGGATAAGGTTCACTTCTTTTGTTTGTGGATATAATTTAGGTTCGAACATGTTTTAGCAAAAAGTGTTTGGTGGATTAGATGTGGATTATATGGTGTGATATTCGGAATTTAATAAATGCGATTTATAGAAAGGGAACTGTTATAATGGATATGGTTTGTATAATGATGGATATCGGATATGGAAGATGTATAGTGGTGTTTCAGATATTATATTTGGAAATGATACATGGATGATAAAATGTATATGGACGATGATGAAGTTAGTAAAATTTGGTCGAAAAGACAATGCAACAAAATGAGTCTTTGTGAGGTGGATTTAAATCTTAGGTTTACATTTTAGTTTCAGGTTTTATTTTTATTTATTGTTTTACTGAAAGTGTGATTTGGTAAAGAGTATAACGTTAAAGCATCAGGCCGTTGAAAATTTAGTTTTCAAAATAATAGTTAATTAGAGCCTTTGAAAAAGCGACTCTGTAAGCCTAACAGGTTAGAGATTAATAATGTCGTGCCAATATGCAATGATCACATAACAACACCTGTTACTCATGTGACTGGTCGATGCAACGAGGCTTGACACGGTTAATTAAGCGTAGACAGTTAGGACATGTTCATTTCCAGCGTCAACAAATTAACTTCACGCAATTAGAATACCGTGGGAGTAGTCAATTAGTAGCTCAACTGAAAGTCTCGAGTTCCTAGAGAAGTTTTATTGTGAACGTTGTTTCCACACCATGTAACATTCATTTTTAAATCACCAGTCTCTTGTTTAGTCAAAAATATTGATATATATATATATATATATATATATATATATATATATATATATATATATATATATATATATATATATATATATATATATATATATATATATATATATATATAAAACTCAAGTTTGTTTACATGTTTGAATATTTATTTGTTTGTTTGTTTGTCTGATTGGCTACTGCAGAGAATCTGCACTATGTGTAGAGCTGTAAAATAGTATGTAGGTAGAGAACATATTTTTTCCGAGACAGTCTGTTAATCACACATTTTGTTAAAGACGTTAATTAATTTATTGATTTATTCATATGTAGATTAACCACATTAGATATAAAAGTTCAAATCATTGACTTTAATTTGTGGGAATAGTGACGTCACATGATTTGTTTATTACAATAAATGACAGCTTCAATACAACATTTCGTTGCCCTTTTAAATCTTTAACGCGTTATAAAGCTAATACAAGAAGTGTATTAATAGATCTCGATTTAGAATCTAGGCCAAGCTAAAGATTAATTAGTTAAAAATACAATCCATTTTAAAATTATAATGCATTTTTGAGTTTCTTTATTAGCCAATTCCATAGCTAAACAAAGATTTACATAAAATAACGAAGGTCTAAAATAGTTTACTATAGAAACTCATTAATATCTAGATCTAAATAAAATAATCTAGATTTTACGACTCGTTTGTTTAAGTCTAGTTTTTGCGTAACTCTTGCTAGATCTAGATTAGACCTATTCTAGATCTAGATAGATAAATCACAAAGATTTATATCAAGTATTTAAGGACTAAAGTAGTTTTAATTTAAGATAAAATGTTATTTGAAAGTTACTAGACTTAAGATCTAGATCTAGATAGGACCTATGCGCGTAAATCAAGTTACATAAGGAGACTCAAAGTATTAAATTATATCACAAAAAAACATCACGAGTCTAGATAGCTAAGTTGTTAGTGTAATAGGCTTTCATGTGGGTGGCACTGGTTCTAGACACATCACGGCAATGTTTAAAAAATGTTTCAATTTTTTTTAGATGTGAATGATAAAGTTCATTTGAACTTGGCGGGATACATGGCAGGTGAAGTCAGAGTTCATTTGTTTCTTTGTCCTAAGCATATGAAGGGATATTGTGGTCAGAGACATGCACGGCCGGAATCGTTTTTTTTAAAACGACACAGACATATTGTCTGAGACTTGGCGGGACACTGGGCAGGTGAAGTAGAGTTGAGTAGGTAATCAGTGACGTCAGTATATGAAGTGATCGTGTGGTCAGACCTATGCTCAGCCGAAATCGGTGTATTTAAAAGATAAAAAAAGTATTTTTGAATGTGGGGGTCTTGTTATTTTGTGATGATAAGTGACAGACGTGCTGTTTATGGATGACCCCCGTAATCCACTGTTATCCAAGGGATGACTGGTAGTCTAGTATATATATATATATATATATATATATATATATATATATATATATATATATATATATATATATATATAAAATTCCCAGCCGAGCAAATGTAAATAAGGCCGACTGACCGCTTTGGTCTTTCTTTTTTTACCCGAGTCGAGAATGTAGCTAGTGTCTAAGCGAGATTGCATTTCTAGCCCAGCCCGGGGAGCCAAATCTCACCATGCTGGGGCGCTTATCTTTATTGCATGATTAATTGGTATATGGAGATAAGTGCTATATTTAATATTTGTTAAGGATTGATATTGTGGTTAACTCATGATGGTATCTACAATAGAACATTTTTATTTGTATGAATTTATTTTAGTAGAATCGACTAGATAATTACTATTTGATTTCTGTTTTGGTTGTAAGTAAAATTAAATGTTTTCTTTGTTTTGTTTTATTACTTTTATTTTCAATAAAACAAATTACAACAACATGTTTGTTTATTTCTAAGTCTGTAGAAGCAATCAGGATATTTACAGCAACATGTAATAAGGTAATATTTATTTACATAATAGCTAATACGTGATGGAGCTAAAGGTTTGATATGTACAAAACGATTATTTTGAAAATGTTCAACACATTTATTCAAACGTCTAGAAATGGATTTTCTTATATATCTATAATATAAGGCTGGTAGTAGTGTGTCATTAAGTCATTTAGTCATCGCTAAAGATTTTGGAACTATAAAAGTAGCCATCAAACTATGCAGTTCTTTTACATTGAATCTCATTGTCTTAATATGGGTAAAATTAAATTTATAAAAAAATGGTTGAACAATGTTTTAAAGAGCTATACCATTGAACAAATTAAACGTCTAAAAACGTTGACATTTATTCATTTAACTATCTTAAAGGTTTTAGAAAGTGCATAACAAGTTTAGTTAAGATACACAATTGTTAATTTTAAATACCTTCATAAAATCTATAAATGTTTTTTTAATAATATTACAAGTATGGAAAATCATCCTTTAAAAAAAATAATATTGAATGTAGGTGCATTTTAAATTAATTTTGGTAGGACATGTGATTATTTACAAATAATGTTAGACCAGGCATCTGAAAAAGACTGAAAACATTTTAGAGTTTTCAAACACACACACATTTTTTTTTTAAATTTACATTTAAAACCCTACCTTTTTTTAAAAAAAGTTTGATTCAGTTTGAGATAAATAGCGATATCTGCTGTTTAACATGGATTTAACACTATCATCATATCGTTATTCAAATTAGAACAAGTCTTTTTCAGATGCCAGGTCTAACATTATTTGCATTACAACCACAAAACATCACATGAAAACCTTTAGAATGTAACATAAAATTATTCTAGAGAAAGTTTTGCATTATGTTATTTAATTAATTATAACTAGACAAATGGCCCGTTGAGGGAGAAATACAATGGACGCTAGGTTAATTTCTCGAAACTGAAATGAAAACCCTATTCGCCACCTCAATTAATATTTAAGGACAACGGATGTTTATCACGAAAGGGCATTTTAACCGGATCCAGAAATTCAAACTGAAATAAAAGACTTAATAACCCCAACGATAATCCTGATACAATTAACATGTTACTATTCCGGTATTTGCTTTCTATATCTACATTCAAATTAGGCGTTTAATGTGTTTATCTATCAATAACTTCATTATTAATGAGTATTATTTTCGGCATTCGATTTTTATTCTAATTTTCATTCAACAATCAGTGATGCCATTTTATTTTGTGTAAAGACGCTATATTTAGACATTACCTTGACCTACAAGTAGTCGCTGCACATTGATACTAAGCATAGTCGTAGTCATACTCTAAGCCTTGCACCCAAGCTCAAACGGGACAAAAGTCGCATTTTGTACTGTTACAGGCATTTCTCCATTAGTGACATGTTAATTTAATATTGGACTTCACAATATATATATTTATATATATATATATATATATATATATATATATATATATATATGTATGTATATGTATGTATATATATGTATATATATGTATATATATATGTATATATATATATATATGTGTATATATATATGTGTATAATGTGTATATGTATATATGTATATATATATATATTGGGATATGGGTGTGAGGTGTGGAGCATGAGGTATTAGATGATATATTAAATATAATATTTATATGAATTAAAATGTAGTGAATAGACTTGGGTCGAAAAAAGAAAAGTTACAAAATTAGGCTAAAATTTGTTTTGGTGAGTTTAAAATTTTAGGTTTAGATTTTAGTTTTATTTTGTTCTATTAGAAATGTGGTGGACATGGAGCTATTCAAAACCAACACTAAATTTAACAGACACATAACAAACGTGAGTAGATTATTACCATTCAGTGCTAAAGGCTGAACATTTACTGTTGTGTACGACAAATCAGTTCCTTCTAGTCAATTGACATTTTTTTGGACAATTTTGGGTACAACGTTAATTCATTTTTTTATATTCAAATTATTAATTATTGACTATAACTTTGAATAAATTATGAATTTTGTCCAACAAAAAAGTGGATGAAACAATAAAAAACGAAAGAAATTACAGCATAACAGAAGTTGCGCCAGCTATGCTGTCATATAGGTCAATATAGATCACCTACCCTTCACAAGGGAGGTGATTCATTGACATGAGTGATCTATAACTGACCTACAACATGTTAAATCGCGTTCGCTGGTGCGAAAGGTTTAACCGCAGCTACCCGTGCAGATGAGGCACAATACCTGGCTCAATTTTTCTTTGAAAGACGACTCCAAAAACAAACAACTGCTGCGTTGTAATTGGTTTTTGGATGGACAGAGACTATGGAAGACATTTTTCCAAAACAAAAAAGACAGCCTATATTTGGGGTTAACGGCGTTTATTATAAACAAACAAAAAAAAAGAAGTAAAAGAAACACCACTACAGTCAATAATACAACAGTAGCGTTCATTATTTTTTATATTCTTTATATATATATATATATATATATATATATATATATATATATATATATATATATATATATATATATATATATATATATATTTATAGACGATAGATTCGCAACCCTGTTCGAACATTAGGCTACTACAAAAGCCAATATTCTATGCCAACGTCACACCAGACTTTCTAATCTGTAGTCCTGGCTACACGGCAGACTGGGTCAGAGCACAACACACAACAATCCAAACCAATACAGCATTAGACCTCAGTCATTTCACTTTTAAATTATGTAGCCTGCTAAACAAAACAATTGCTAATTTAAGCCTCTGTATATCTTAATGATCAGTAGCATTAAATCAAATGTCGATACACCTGCCACAGACGTAAATGATACAACCAGGTGTGACGCCGTTAACTTGGTGTACAAAATTACCTGTCTGGGACGGTGTGCGCTAAGTGGTATAGCGCTAGGCTTCTAACCCGAAAGCCTCGAGTTCGAGTCCGGGTCCAAGTCAGTAGAACGTTCCTGAGTCCACCCAGCTCTGATGGGTACCTAAGTATTTTATGAAAGGTAAACACGACTGGTCAAAGTGCTGACCACACATTCGCTTCATTGGCCGAGGTCAAGAAATGTAAACTCTACTTCATCTGCACAACGGATCGCTATGTCAGAAAAGGTTGTTTTTTTTTTCTTTTCTTTTATCCAATTTCTCTGCACATAAACAATTACCGTCACGTAAGTAGAACACCGAAAACAACAATTTCACAAATAACTACATTTAGAAAGCCATTGGTGGTTGCCATGGTCTACCAAAGTTTTATTTTGAAAATAGGTTTCACACTAAGTAACATAAATTCTTAAAACCGCCAGTATGTTGATAAGAAAATGATTCTGTGTGTAATGACGTCACTAAAACTTGCATGGCGGCTGAAAGTCCACAGCTCCACTTGTCATGTAGGGCAACAGTGGAAACCTGGATATATAGATGGATATATATATATATATATATATATATATATATATATATATATATATATATATATATATATATATATATATGCAGCAGTAAGTGACACTTTACCTACAACGCCACGGACTATGACGTTTAGAGCTACCTACCAGGCCAGCCTCTTGTTGTCATATGGTACCGCGTTGTCTTGTTCACGTGACTCCCGCCAGTAGATCAGTGCGGCAAACGCGTTGCATGAATATGTGACAGGGTACTTAGGATGTTGCTATCAGAAATACAAAATGATATCAGTGTAAAAAAATAAACCGGGAGTGATCTCCCCTAAACTTTCTCGAATATTCTTATATAACTTGGAATATAGACATGATTTTTAAATACTTAAACTTTTAAAAATAGAATAGAATCTCATAGAAAAAGAATTGCGCACCAAGCGAACGCCAAAACAAAATGTGCATAATAGTGCGCAATATTATTAGTACTTTATAAATTTACATGCGTTTTTTGAGAAGTCGGAAATAGCGTAAAGTAGTACTTCCAGTCAACGGAAATTACTCAAAATTTGAACGAATGTAGACAATTAGATCTTTCATTTACATGTGAAATTTCATTTATCTATCTGAAATAGAACTCAAGTTATAGGCTTTTGAAAAATTCAAAGAAGAAAAAGTACCACTTCCGATTATCGGAAATCGCTCAAAAGTTGATCAGGATCTACTATTTTGATAAA
The DNA here is from genome assembly GCF_028476545.2 of Physella acuta. NCBI lineage: Eukaryota > Metazoa > Mollusca > Gastropoda > Physidae > Physella > Physella acuta. The sequence continues at coordinate 913,004 of NW_026731973.1, forward strand.
ATACAAGACTTTCTTTATACTTCGTATATACGAGAAAGTAAAAATAACTGCTTCCTTACATCATTTTGCAAGATATATGTACGTGTACGTGTACGTGTACGTGTACGTGTACGTGTACGTGTACGTGTACGTGTACGTGTACGTGTACGTGTACGTGTACGTGTACGTGTACGTGTACGTGTACGTGTACGTGTACGTGTACGTGTACGTGTACGTGTACGTGTACGTGTACGTGTACGTGTACGTGTACGTGTACGTGTACGTGTACGTGTACGTGTACGTGTACGTGTACGTGTACGTGTACGTGTACGTGTACGTGTACGTGTACGTGTACGTGTACGTGTACGTGTACGTGTACGTGTACGTGTACGTGTACGTGTTCGTGTTCGTGTTCGTGTTCTTGTACTATTATGTGCAGCCCATAAGATATAAACTACAACAGATCTGACTTATTACCCCATACTCGTCCATACGAGAACAGTCCGGCCAGGTCCCAACGAAGACTGTGTCGTCTATTTGTTTAAAGACGACATCGCACTCATCCCTCGTGTGTAGGTCCTCCATCTTTAGGTCATTCAGTGTGGTTAGGTCAAACTGACGAGGTCTGCAATAGTTAGCTTCCTAGCCAGTTTACTTTTTTAAAACATAGATTATAATAGAAGGCATTTTCTTTAGTTTAATTTATGTAAATAGATTACAATAGAATCGTTGACAAATTAATGTGTAATATAGCTTACAATTGTTAGAATTGTGTTCAGTTTACATGATAAAAAAAGTTTACAATAGTTTACATATTCGTCAGTTTACTTGGTTAAAAACAGATTTATGTGAATCGTGTACAGATAGTGTATTGATGTAGTATGTACAATGTAAATCAAGCAAATGGACAGTGTTGGTTTATCAGCTGTTCTTAACCCAGTGGTTACGTGAGTTAGTCTCACTGGTTCGGTGGAGGTCAAGACACACAGCTGACTCATGTGATTGGAGATTGGATTGTGCCAGTTCAGAGCTATTTAGAAGGGTTCTGTGAGTGCGCATATGAAACTGGTGGGGGTTCGGTATTACCAAAAAGGTTAAAAACCACTATATGACCATGCAATACATATTTTAAAACAAATGTTAGTGATGAATTAATTTCGAATGTAACATAACTAGTGTACTGTGAGTGTTAACTATTAGACTATACCGCATGTTAATCGGGCTGAAGACGCAATGGTGGACTTATATGTCATTTTATAGATAGATATCACGTCAGTAACATATGTCATCAGATCCACATGTCACATCATTTACAGATGTCAAGTCAGTTTCACATTTTATTTCAGATATATATGTCACTATACACTATAATTTTGCGTGGCGGCATTATTTTTCTATTTCCGCCACAGTTGCCTACATATGCTAAGAGGGCCAATTGAAAAATTGTCTCTTTGTTTACCTGTACTTAGAAGGGTCAGTAAAGTTGTACGGCTGTATACGGATCAAGCCCATGTCATCTTCAGAGATTCTCAAAACCTGCAGTCTGAACACCTTGCCGTTGATATCTTCCTCCAACAGAAACGCACAGTCCTGAAAGGGTTGAGATCCGTTCAATATATTACTAATGAATGCTACTAGCTTGTTTATTTGTTATCTTCATACGTAAATTTAATACTAGCTTAAAAGATTGGCTTAAAAATCCTTATCTAATTTTGAATCACTTTTAATAAATACGTTTTTATTTGTTGAAGAAGTTTGTTAAAGAAGTTTGTTGACAAATATATATATATATATATATATATATATATATATATATATATATATATATATATATATATATATATATATATATAGCCATGAAAAATGTCATAGTTTTTTTCCATTAACTTATGCTTGAGTAAAGGCCGGTAACTACAGGTATTCAGAGTTGTCTGTCTTGAACTCTACCAGTAATCTGGCTTTTTGTTTTCAAATTTTAACAGAAAACACCAGAGACGCGCTATACAAATAAAAATAATTTATGAGCATCTTGATATCTATAAAAAATGACGACTTGTGCATTTAAAATTCGAAATGCAAATTAATGATATAATTTTATTTCGCTATTACTCTAAAATTGGATGTAGTGAGAAGAAGAGCTAATCAGTTTTAAAATGTTGCTTACAATGTTTATCTTTGCACTATCTGCTGAATTTATCTAACGAATACAGCTAGGATTTAAAAGATATAGGTGAAGGAAACGGTTAGTTTTTTGTTTCACTGAAAGGTTACGCGGAGTATGGGGTGGTCAGATGGTAGAACCTGCGAATTCCGTCTCTTAGTTTGGATCCTGGGCTTAGTCCCTAAGTTTTAAACCCGGCTCCATATGCCCTGCTTTACGTTAGAGAAAGTAAAGGCGAATGGGAAAGTGCTAACCAGTCTATCTCTGCATATATCGAAGTCACAGAAACAACTGAACTAACTTTTACTTACGGGCAGTAAAACGTCCAGCTGGATGGGGGTGTATGTGACGTTCATGACGTCATGGATGACGTCCTCTTCAAACAGGATGTCCTTCTTGACCATCTTGATGGCGCTGTAGTACCCGCTCAACATGTAGAGGAAGGTGGACAGGCGAGAAGATGGCGCTGGTGAGGTACACAGTTTATTGTCTTAATAGATAGGTTTCTTTCAATTAAAATGTGTCTCAGTAGAGAAGGGTTTGTTTCATGAAAAATAGTTCTCTCAATAGATAGTGTTGGTATTTATAGAGCTTTTACTGAGATGAAAACGTTTGTGTTTTAATGGCTCTGTTGAAAAATGATACTTGCGTCGAATGATGATTTTAAAAAGTGTACGTAGGACATTTTGTGTGAATAGTATTAATTTCGTCGAAGACATTTTACTAAATTTAACCCGAATTCGTACTCGACACTTTCGTGTTAGTCTGAGCATCAACATTTCTCAAAGGTGAGCTAGGTGTGATTTGCTCGCACCCCTACATTTATTTACTAAACCTAATAGGTTGGACGGCAGAGTCCTAAACATCTTTTAGGCGGTGGTCAGAATAAAATTGTGTGATGCCAGTGTTGGATTGGAACTTTTATCATTGCTAAAGATCCATCAAGGAAAAGTAAACATACAGTGACGGTTTTTAAGACTGACGGATAAAAACTCACACGGCTGAAATTGATATGGACTGATATAGATATAATAAATTGACAAAAGTTTGACAGTGTCGAAATTTGATAGATAATAGACTGACGTTTAAAAAGAATGCCATTAACAAAATAATGATATTGACAACAAAAAAAAACATGTAACATACAAAATACGAATGTCATTATACAAACTTACTTTCTCTGTCTGTCGTCCATTATGGATCAAACTTGGCGATCGAAATCTAGAGCACTTCTACCGGACCATTTCATTCAAACTTGGCACGTGGATCAAGATCCGATGACAATGCAATGTGACATAACTTTGTCTTAGCTGCTTAATAATTTTTTTTTTAAATTAATTAAAGTTTCTTATAAAAGTAACTAAGTTTATCACGCTATCAACACAAATCGGTGCGTTCAAATGGTGCACACATTTTAGTAACGCAACTTTTATATAAAATAAAGTGGAGAGCCCTCCCCAGGCATGAAACTCTCTAATTACACCACCCCACCTGTGAAAACAAAGTGGCCAGACCGATGATTCAAGGACCAAAGGTATGACACACTACTTGGCCGCGTATGATATGATGCAAAATTATTTATATAACTATAAAACGAAAAGCGTGGATCGTTTTTCCTGTATCTTAAACACTTAATATATCTAAAATTATATAAGCAACACACACTTTTCTTTTTTAGAAATTTAAATAGCTTTTTTTAAAAATCCAATATATATATATATATATATATATATATGGCGCTCTGAACTCTTCCGTGAGAGCAATGGTGCCTACGTTCGTTCTAAATGGGACGTTATAGTCGCTCATTACATTGAGTGAGAAGCGTCTGCCTGCGCCCCAGCGCCCTTGGGTTAATCTGTGAGCACAATGGCAACTACGTTAGTTTTATGGAGCCAGGGGTCTACGAGGCGCCCCTTTGGTAATGTAATTGTAGGCTCCCGAGATCGCCCTTTTACGTGGGCATTGTTTGCATTTAAACAACTCAGTCACACGTTAAAGAATACATGACTGGTAACGAAATGATGAAACCCTCTTAAGATATTTTGTCAGAATTTCTTCTAACTCCGCGGCAACGACCGGGGACGGGCATGCTAGTATTACATAAACTTTTTAAAAACATATTTACCTGCACAATTCGAAGCTGTGCTCGCATCTCTATAAAGGGTCAGACTTGCAATCAGCAGAAAAGCCAAAACGTAGCTCATGGTAGATGTAGTATAACTCATGCTTAGCTCTTCAATTTTAACAGGTTTGTATTGATTGTACAAGGGAAACAATGTATTCCTCTGTATTTTATAGGACAACACAACGTAATTAAGTAATTTAAATGACATACATGGTGAATTAATTCTTTTGCA